>NC_046639.1:7546717-7874217 GCF_900324485.2 Mastacembelus armatus | reverse complement strand
AGAAACAAGTATTGGTTGTTAGAAAGCAGCGAGTGAAACAAACATAGTAACAGATGGTGATGGCCGACATACCTCCCCCATCCTCACTGCGTTTGTACCAGCCGAACTTCTTCATCATCTTTTTCTTTGCAATCGCAGCGCCTTTTGGGGACAAACACAGGTAGATTATGTGAACGTGTGAGGCTAAGAAATGTTGATGTTTTAAGTCTGACTGTGTGTAAGCCAATTTTAATGTGCATTAAACCAACGTTTGTTTCCTTCTTCATCCACATCTTCGGCCTCTATGAGCCAGTCCATGTAGCCAATCATGTCTTCCTCCATCTGTTTACTCTCCTGTGCTTTCTGCAGCTCACCACGCGCCACAGCCTTCTCTCTTTCCTTGGAGAACTCTCTATGCACATACACGCATGAACAAACTTAGGAAACTTAGAACAGCATGAAAGAGAAATGTATGGGGTTCAGTTCCTGATAACGTAATATGTTGCACAGAAGACCTGTAATGCAACACTACCCACCCGCTCAACACACCCAGTACAAGGTTGATAATGAAGAATGATCCAAAGATGACCAGAGAAACAAAGTAAATCCATGGAATCTCATAGCCAATGGCATCATTCATCTATGCAAAGAGACAGACAGATAAAATGTGGCTAAAAAAACAAAAACAAATGTAAGTACGTGAACTCTGGGGGATGCCGGAGCATGCATCTGTACCCAGTAAAGTACATCTGTCCAACCCTCCATGGTGATGCACTGGAAAACAGTCAGCATGGCAAAAAAAATGTTATCGAAGTTTGTGATCCCACCGTTGGGGCCCTCCCACTTGCCCCTACACTCAGTCCCATTGCCTTCACAAAAGCGCCCGTTCCCAGCAAACGCACAGGGCGAGGGGTCGTCCTCTACATTGAGACCTAGAGCAGGAAAGAGCAGAAACAAAAACAGAGAGTGAGCCCACTCATCTATCAAATACGGGCAGTGCATAAAAGATTTCTAAGTTTGGAGAGCAGTGACCTGTGCTGATGGAGTAGCACGTCTTGTGCATCCTGCCAATAAAGAGCTCCAAGCCAATAATAGCGTAGATGATGATGACAAACATGACCAGCATACCGATGTGCAGTAGGGGGACCATGGCTTTCATGATGGAGTTCAATACAATTTGTAAACCTGATGAGAGAAACAAATACTTTTATTTCAAAGGTCTTTTTACTGATTATATAATGATGTTAAAAACAAGTACGGCCTCCCACTCCATACCAAAAACAATGCTTCATCCCACCTCGGGCTCCACCCTCTCATGCTGTCATAATGTCAGAGTTACATCTGCTATCAGTCTGCTATACAGTACTTATTAAAAGTCTGCATTCAGTACATGGCACCTGACAGAGAACATGCAAATACTAAAGGACACATTTAAGCAAAAGAATATTTATGAAAAAAACACCTCATAAACTCTAAAAATCAACTATAGTCAACGCACTCGGCACTCCAGATACGAGTCGTAGAGGTCGCAACACCCTGAATGCTCTGAGCGCTTTGACGTCCAGGCCTCCAGGCTTTCCTGCAGCATGATGGGCCTCCCCTGGCTTATGGTCTGTCATGGCCTCTGCTATTACACTGAATAATCTGCACGGACAGAATAGAGCTGCAGCACTTTACTCCATATCCAACATGCATAGATGCAAATTGTGGCTAATGAAGCACCAAAATACCCAACGATGACGATAATGAAATCAAGCAAGTTCCATCCGTTGCGTATGTAGGCGCTGGGGTGCATGACTAAGCCGTAGGCAAGAATTTTAGTGAAGGTCTCGATGGTGAAGATGACGAGGAAGATGTACTCGACTTGTTCCTGAGAGCGAAAGAAAAGATGATGCAGGAATGGTTAGACAAAATTGGAATGACCTTTTTCATAAGTTTGTGAGTGCATCTGAAAGTAAGAGAGTGCTGAATAAAATGTCAAGCTACTGTTCCAGTAAAATAAAGGCATTAACAAAAACTCTTGAGCACTTCTCACGACATATACCAAGAAGTGGCACTTCATGACTTTTTCATGCTTTGTTTAAATCACGTGTGTTGTCGTTAAGGGCTGGTTGCAGTGGCTTTCTAACCTCTTAACCCACTGCCTAAGCTTGTCACAGAATCCCTTTTCTGTAACCTTCAGCTTAATTCCTCTAATCACTGCCACTAGATCTTTACCCCCTGTTGCCACAAGAATCCATGCATGATGTGCTTTAATACAGCTTGACTGGTATTAAAAAAAAATCCCAGCAGCATTCACCAAAATCTGATCCAGAAACTGATGAAATGAACTAATATTAAGTTGCTATAAGGAAGAGTATCTTAAACAGTTGGCTTAGCTCATCTGTCAAATGTAAAAAGGGATCTACAACATCTGTCCTGCCCCATATCTGTGTGTCTGCTGTACTTTGAACTAAAATCACCTACAGTCAAACCAAAAAAAAAAATGTAATTACTTTTATTCTCTGCAAACTATGTAAGGAACAGTGCACTAACCTTACCAACAATGTGAGTTTTTGTAAACAGCTGTTATTGGCTCCAATTTGCCACAGAAAAACAAATGCTTTGTTTCGGTTTGACTAACATTAAATTCAGCATCTAACAGAAAAACACTAAAGAGAGAGAGAGAGAGAGAAAGAGCGAGGTCTGATGAGACAGATGGTTGGTTTTTAAGTCAGTCATGTTCTCTCACAGGGCCACCTAGCTGAGGTCACACCACAACCTTTCCCCCTGTAATACAATTACCAGAACGCTGTTACATTCTCACTCATTTTTGTTTGTTTTGTTTGTTATAAGCCACTAAAGCTGTAACTCCACTTTTGTATTGCTGTAAACCACTCATCTGTGAGGTTTTTGCTTTATGGGATATTCTCCACCTCCTCATGTGTCATCTTACTGGCTGATCTAACTATCTTTGCCTATGTATCACTCTACCTGAGTATCTATAGTTGTATTGTGTTTTTGTGAGGTGATTATATGCTGTGGTTGTGTGTTTACACATTCTGTAGAACAGTCTGAAGAAGGCTCATTGTCAAAACGTACTGTTAAAATAAAAACGTTTCCAGTAAGTTGTGTTTTTTTTACATTCTCCTTAACATACAACAACAAAACAAAACAAAGGCACTTAAGCTGCTGTGTACTGTATTCATCTGGCATAAACTGACCAGTTTGTGATTGGTAGCATTGGAGTCATCATCTGGGAATGGCTTGGTAACACCCATGGCAACACAATTGGCAAAAATGGCAAGAAGAATGAAAATATCAAAGGGCTTGAGGAATACAGTCAAGGGTACAACAGGCCCTATAAATGATTCTTTCCAGGAAAAAAAAAACACACACACCTTCATTATAAAATGAATTCCTCAGCATTAATACACACATTATACATTTGTATGGTATGCAGGACTGTTTGTATAAACATGCACAAACACCATAGCTGTCTCAGAAGAAAGGATATTTCCACTCCACTAGGGCCAGTGCTGCCATGCGGATGGGGTTGCTGAGGGTGAGGCAGCAGAGGGCTCGCGGGGCCCTGAGGGCAGACTTGTTCGCCTGCATCGCCTTCTTGGCCCCTCCAACTCTTTTTCTGCCTGAACCGGTCGACCCAAGGGTGTCTGATTTGCCATCGCCTCCAGGGCGGGCATCTGTCAAAGAAACCATGGAGTAATGACGATATTCTGTGTTCAAAAGCGCCTTGAACGTGGTATCTAAAACACAGACATGCCATGACCATTGAAAGATTCAGGGTGTGAATCGCTTTATTCTGAGCCTGTAATTATTTAGTAAGATGCATCTGGGACAAAAAACAAATAAAGAAAGGAAAAAAAAATATAGCCGCAAGCGGCGATGATCGGCCCTCGCCTCGAGCGGACCGCCTCCCCCGGCGCGCCGCCCCCGCGAGCGAACCGCGTCCCCCACCGAACCGCTTCCACGAACGAACCGCCTCCCCAAGCGAACGGCCTCCCCGAACGAAACGCCTCCCCAAGCGCCCCCGCCCTCCGAATCGACCGTCCCCCAAAAACCGGCGGCCCCCCCAAAACCCCTCCCCCGAGGAGACCGCACCTCCCCAAGTAGACCACGTCATTCAGCGGACCCCCACGGAGGTCTGTGCCAAATCTGGTACCGTTCTGACAAAAGCTGGACATTTTGCAAAATTCCCATAGGAAACGAATGGCGAGATCCGGTCATCGCCAAGGCAACCACATGCAAATTAGGGCATGGGTCCGATCGGCTTTTATGATCAGGACGCCCTAAAGGATGTGTGTGCCAAATCTGGTACAATTTTGACAAAGTAAATGCTTTGGTTTGAATGGCAATTTTCAAATCGTTATACAGGGGGCGCTATATGGCCTATTTGGATTTAGTTTAATCAGATGGGTCCAGGGCGGCAGGGACTACAATTTATCAATTGGTCCGATTCCAATCCGACAATGCGTGTGAGAGTTATTACAAGTTGAAGAAACGGCGGCGAGCCAAAAGCCTAGGCCAAATTGCCGCGCCCGCCAAAGGAAAACCGTAATACTTATTCAAAGAATTTGGATAACTTTTGCAGCCCCATGGGTCTAGGTGACGCTGGCCAAAAATGAGCTCGATCGGTCAAAAGCCCAAGGAGGAGTTCGAAAGAATACGAGGTGAGCAAAATCAACGAACTCAATGACCTCGAGATAAACCCCCAGCTGGTGGACTTCCGGGACACAATAAGCTTTTTTGCCTGGCCTGACATGAAGAAGATGTGTGCCAGTTTTTGCGACTGTACGATGAAAAAAGTGTCACTTGACCTCCCATAGGCCCAATGTATCTCGACCTCTGTCGGGGGCGCCGCAGAGCCATTCTTTTGAGGTCGTTTATGAAACCCATAAAATATCAAATTGTGACGCGATTCTGAGGGGGGTGCAAATTTTGGTGAGTTTTCACACACGTTCAGGGGGTCAAATAAGGCTGTAAACGCTTCTTCATCCCTTGCCCATTGAGCGATTATAATAGTCCCTGCGCTGGGACCTCGGTCCTTGCTCGGGCCTAAATAACTAAGACAGAAAGAAACCCTGTGGTCAGATCCAGTTACTGTACAGTGTTCATTCCTTCCTTACATCATGGAATTATTTCTTTACTAATATTAGCACACATTTTATTATCCATCATAGTTGGGAAAGGATTTACCATGTGGTAGCAGTAACAGACAGGTATTCTCTCCTGAAGGCTTCATATTATGAGACCAGCTGTGACCTACTTCTTTACTGGGGGCAGTATAGCACTTAGCCAAGCACTATCCCCAGGCAGGCCTGTGAACACCTGTTGATAAGACCCTGCTGGTGCATCATTATCTCACTCAACTAAAAACTACAATGGGGATGCCAAAAATCTGGGCAGATAAGAGCTTAAACTAACTGTCCTGCTATGAAAAGGCTCAACATGATGGAAGTATATTCATGGTTTACTCTATGACGAACTGTATATTGTTTCAGAAAAGTTGTATACAACACATGCAATTGCCTGGATTTCTATTCAGCATGTAGCTTTACAGCATATGCAGTCTACAATGTGCAATGTTCGTGCAAACCAAACTTCAGAGGCGTGTAAAGGAGTCCATACCTTTCTTTGCTCCATCCATGTCCGCAGTTTAACACCACGAAATCACTTCAGAACCTGCACCATCAACTCTGTCAGGTATCTGCAATGGGCAGTGGATTACAGATTATAAAAATATAGCCCCCAAAGAGAGAAGTGTCTATAAAAAAAAGGACCATCTGCAGCCTGTCATTTCATATCCACATGCAGTGCGCCGGAGCAGCTGAGAGGCTCCAGACCATCCCGCCTGTAGCCGAGAAATCCAATTAAAGCCGCTTTCTGGTAATTTCTGACTGCGTGTAGTCTAAATGAAAACCGGAACTGCTTTCAACTATGCAGGCACTTAACGGCGAGGAATATTAAAACAAACGCGTCCCCATACTCTCGGTGGTCAGCCGTCAGGATTAAACTAGTTGAGCCGTTTAAAAGGATGACAGAGGAAATCTTTTAAGGGCAAGGTGGAGGTAAACTCAGGGGAAACTGCCTCTTAGGGATTTGTTTGCAAAGTTACAGTTAAATAGAAGAGATTAATATTAAGAATATTAAGAACTGGTGTCTGGATATAAAAGACGGGCTGGTTTACTGAAAGTGACAGAAGCCTAATTGAGGACCTCGGACAGATTTGCAGAAGCAGGGGGATGCAGTAGCGAGAGATAAACAGCAGGGGGAGCGCACACACTGAGCTGAAAGTAGGTTGGTCTAGTTGTCAGTGATTCTTCTATGGAGCCAGGACAGTGACTAACCGCTCTGTTTTCGCTTTAATATGTAAATGAAATATGCAAAACAGGTAGCAACCACGTCCCTTAGCCCCTACCATCAGAGCCCTCCTCCCTGAGACTGAAAACTGCTGACATGTCTAAAAAAACACTGTCTGCTTAAATTAACAAAAAATAAAAAAACAGAATCCAAAAACTATAGAATAAAGTCAGATAATTAGAGTGCAGCTTTTCATGAATATAAAGTGTGGGAAGAAGATACTTTATTGTGGCTATTACTTTATATGTCAACAACATAATAATAATAATGATAATAATAATACTAATACTACTACTAATAAAACAATAATAATAAAACCAGAGGCTGCACCCGAGTGAGAGTGCCTGATAGCGTCCGATCTCAGAAGCTTAGCAGGGCTATACCTCGTTAGTACTTGGATGGGAGACCAACGGCTTCTAGCCTCAGCCACTGAGGTTGCATCATTAAGGGCATCCGGTGTAAAACTTGTGCTAAGTATGCGGATCAATCCACTGTGGCGACCCTAAAAGGAGCAGCTGAAAGAAAAAAATAATAATACTAAGAAAAATTAGTGACAGTTGTGAAGTCTGATGGCAGCAGGGACTCAAAGAACATGATCTTCACAGTGGTGTCTGCCTTCTCAGGGTGCGAGAGGGGTCTGTGAAGGAGAAAGATCACAGCATCATCCACCGCGATATGTGACTGGTAAGCAAACTGTAGTGGACCCAAGCTCATGGTTATGACAGGTGGTAAGGACAAGCTTCTCCAGAGTCTTAATCAGATGGGGTCTGCAGTCTTTGGAACTGGTTCCACACAGGATGTCTTCCACAGAGCCGGTACTCTCTTTAGCCTCAGGCTCAGGTTGAAAATGTGATGGACAAGCTCACACAGTTGGTCTGCAGCGACTATAGACGTGAGTTGTGGAAGGTTGAGGGGACGACTGAGCTGAACTGGAAGCATTAGGAGTGACGGCAAACACTTAATGTGAGTGATGTCTGAGGTTTAGAGCCAGAGTCAAATCTGTTGAAGAACAGTCTGTTGAAGTATGCCTGGTACTGGGTGGTTTGAATCCAAATTTAAAGACAATGACAGAACAAGACATTGAAAAAGTCTTAAAGTGAGACTATGTGTAGTTGTGGAATATAAACTCCTCAAGTATATGAAATCCCTAAAATCCTGGAATCAAGCCCACAGAATAACCCTAACTAGTAGGTCTGCTAGTGGAGATTCACATAATGCACATTTGTGGATCGAGTTAATCAGCCACTTATATTCCATAGAAGTTAAATTTTGGCTCAGTTACTGTAGATGTCATTTATCAGATGAGTATAAGTGAAATTCTCTCAACAAAGCCTTATGTGATTTTTTTTTTAAACTTTATTCATGCAAAAAAAAAATCTGTACTAAATCATCTTCTCAAGGGACTGTTTCCTGATCACACCCAGTTTAATGAGCTCCATGTGGCGACTATAGCACAGAGGTTTTTTGCATAACTAATCCCAAACACTTTGTGCTAAAGGCAATTTAAACATCAAACTGAGCAGCTCATTTATGAATGGGGTGCTTTTACTTTTGGCATTAGTTGCATATTTCTGTAATTTGATATTCATTTTAAAGATCATAATCTTACAGTTTAAATTTATGAAAGAAACAAGCTGACTCTGCTCAAAACAACTGAATCTTCATGAGTCCAGAACTGTGGCATACATGAGCTAGAAAGACCATTTCAGCTGTCAAATACCGTTTTATCTTTTATAGTTTTTTCATTTTAAAAATTAGCAAGAAAAGATTTTCTTTTGAATGACTGTCTATGAGACGAGTAACAGTTACCCATTTCTCAGTTGTACTTGACTGACAGATGTCCCATGGGAAAGTGCTCAACATACTGGAACATATTATCAGTGGCGCCACCATGTGGCCAGTTACAAAAGTCTAAATCTTTGAATTTTCCACAATAGATGTCTACGATACGCCTACAGCTATTAGTATGCTTTCACTTCTGTATTATCCAGTTGATTAATTTTCCCAGCTGCATTTTCTTCAGGAAATGCGTATTCTAGTGCTTATAATTTCATCTGTTGTTATACTACATCACTTTTGGCTTTTGAAAAGTTGAGACAGTAAAAAACATCAGTACAAGTCAAGAACATTTGATGTCTTTATTGTTTTTTTTCATTACTTACACAATAAATATATTAAGATAATACACAAAATAAATATTATTTCTATAGTTTTACAGTAAAACACTAGATTATGCTGCACCATTTGTGCTCTGGCAGACTTAATGAAAACAGAAAGATGGGGTTTAAGAAGTGCTTGGTTTTTTGATGGATAATGCCAAGACCAAAGTGATCAAGTGAACTAAAAGCATAAGTGATTTAATCATTTCTAGGAACTGCGGACAAGGCTTGTGCTAATCCATTCTAGTGTGTAAGGTAGTAAGACTCAAAGTTGTAAAAGCTGCCAGGGGGAGTTGAAACTGCAAACTAAGAATGGAATGAACTTTGGTTGAGCTTAGACTGATCTTAAGCACATTCATAATATATCAACATATAAAGTCCTATGCATTGATTGTCTCAGCTGACATACATCAATTAGCCATAACATGACACCCTGCCCAGTACTGTGTACACAGTGGGCTTGCACTCGTGTCACCCTGCAGCTCACTGAGCACAGTCTGTGAATGCTTCCATAGTTATACTATTTGTCCTTCCTTAGACAGCTTTTGCTTGGTATGAACCACTCCAGAATGGGAACACCCAACAAGAAGTGCATTTTGGGAGATGCTCTAACCCAGTCATCTCACTATGACTATTTGGTCCTTGTCAGAGTCACTCAGATCATACTTGCCCATGTTACCTGCTTCCAACAACTTTGAGGACTGAATGTTCACCTGCTGCCTAATATATCCCACACACTGTAATGAGATCATCAGTGTTATTGACTTTACCTGTCAGTGATTATGATGTTATGGCTGATTGGTGTATAATTACAGGATTACCGGTCTCCACAGTAAAATGTCACTGGACAAACACAATGCTGTTCTGTCTCAGAGACTGATTTGTTTCTACTACTCACGATGGACTACTAATGTTCCTTTGAGCCATTTAAACAATGCAATTCATATTTACTACATCTGTGCTTACAGTTTTAAAATCATTGGATGCTTAATTATTCAGTGTTGTGTAAATGTTGAATAATCATTTTGATTTCACATATCATGTCCAGAATTGCATATTTAATCTAAAAAGAGACATTGAGACAATAATTGTTAATACTGAAAAAGTTTCATGAGATGCTGGTAGTGCAAGCATGGTGTTTGTCAGAAGAAACCTTCTTCATAAATAAATATTCATTCATAAATAACTAAAACTCACAATAATGTGCCCCTGAGGTATAAGCACATAGTGCAACTACTTGACAGCAGAGTAGGGACAAGTATATTTCCACCCAGTAGCCCTGATACCTGCTGTAGTGTTTTGGGTGCCCCCCTTACTCTCCGGTCTGACTCACTGTTTCCACAGTCTGCCTCAGGTCATAATGCTCTCCTCTGAAACAACCTTCTTTTCCCTCCACTAATGCTGAGCTCTGTCCTTTG
Organism: Mastacembelus armatus; assembly: GCF_900324485.2. Classification (NCBI taxonomy): domain Eukaryota; kingdom Metazoa; phylum Chordata; class Actinopteri; order Synbranchiformes; family Mastacembelidae; genus Mastacembelus; species Mastacembelus armatus. The sequence continues at coordinate 7,864,301 of NC_046639.1, read as the reverse complement.
GAGGTAACTGACTGGGGTCATCTGCAAAGGGAATAGCTGGAGAAGACAAAGAAGACACAAAATGATTAGGTTCTCTCAGGTTTCTTTGGTAGCATCCTTTTTTATCTTAATACAAAAATGAAATTTTAAAAATTTTGTATATAGTGAAACTCTGCTGTTACATTAAACTTTTCAGTGTACCCTCAGGGCTCAGAGAAAAGATTTCATTGCAAATTCAGTTGTCATTCAGTATGTGCTGCTGCAAGGAGACAACCCTATTTTATTCATTCTGTTCATTGTTAATGGATTGACAGAATAGCATGATAATAAAATAAATAATTAAAACACTATTGGCTACAAACTGAGGTTACTCAGTACTGGTTATAAATCATTTATTGGCAATCAAAAAGGCTAACACACTGACGGATAAGCCTAATATGGGCACATACATCAATACAAGTAAATACAGAAAAAAAATACAAAATCAGGTAAAAAAAAAAATGCAATACTCAAAGAAAAAGTGCAGGGTTACGCAACTAGGATATAACAAAAATATCAAGTGCCAGCTAATAACAGAGCAATCCAATCTTCACACAATAGTGTGGTAAAATCTCAAATCATGAATGTTGTGGCACTCCAACCAGTCTTAATGTGCAAGTGTCTGATCTACCCTCTGGCAGCATTACACAGGCAGTAAAACAACATCAACCTGCTAAAAAAAAATAGCTATCTATGATAAAGTAAAATGCCAGAGAGACTCACTAGTGAAAGGCATTTTGAAATAATACATTTGAATAAGGCAAAAAATAAAATCATTATTGAAGTCCCTGTGCTCTGAGGAAGGCACACAACTGCTAAAATGTCAGCTTATGTAATAAAGTCTGTGCTGCATAACCGTCAAAGTGCTCCTACCTCTTTGTAAGTATTTTTTCTTGTTCACTGTCTGAAATTATTAAGTCCTCTTGTTCAGCTAAGCACACCTCCCAACAATTCTAAGCAAGCCGGCAGCACAAAACATTGCAGGAGTACTTTCAGAGACTATAATTGTATTATTTTTTCATATGAAAAAAAACTCAATAGCTTTACTCACGATTCTGAAACTGCTGTGCTGTGTATCTGGTAAGAAGAATCCCAAAACCTTCAATTAGAGCCAGCAAAATTCCACCCATCATGGCAGAGCCCATCATAGTTAATGGTCCACCTGAAAAAAACCCCACAAAACTCTATGAATCACAGCAGTTCATCTGATGTGTTCAGTAACACAGAAAACTGATTGGTACTATACAGGCTTCCTCTTACTGCGTGCTGCCAAAATGGCTCCAGTCAGTGCACCACTTGTTATGGAGTTCCAGGGATCCTCTTTTCCCCTGAGGCGAACTAGACCACAGTCGATTGTGGAGAAGAGCCCACCCCATACAGCAAAGCTACCTGTAAAAACACCAAAAACCAAACCACTGAGTGTTAGTAGGCCTGCTGAATAAGTGCTTTTACTTTTACACAGAGAAATTATGACCCTAAATAATTCAGAGTGACAAGAGGACTTTGAACACCCAAATATAGCTACATAACTAAATTATTTTACAGATAAAAAAAAAAACCCTCAAACTACAATCGTGTATAAGACCAAGCATTACAGACTTCCAAAAACTTAATTTACAATGTTAGAGAAGCAGATGTTCTCACCTCCAATCTGTGGAGCTCTTACTCGCACTGCGTTTGCACTACCTCTTAGTCTGTGTCCAACACCCTGAAACATTAGAACACGGTTGACTTCTGCCTTTGAAAACCTGATGCGGGTCAGAGAGCAAACAGTTATATTTTTACTCACTGCAGGGGCATTTCGAAAGCCCTTGATTGTCTGGAACACCCCTCCTCCAATAGCACCCATGGTGAAAGCGCCTCCGCAGTCATCCACTATCCTCCAAGGACTGCAGGAATGCAAAGAATAGAAAAAAGATAAAGCAAGCAATGTAAAAAAACTTAGACATATGTTTCTAACACTGAGAATATGCAGCTTTTTCTGTTTTGTTGTTATTGTGCAATTTGTATATTCGGATGACAAAAATGTTAAATTGGACAAAACAATCAACATGAAGATGTAAGATTAGGCTCTGGGAGGGTTAATGCTTAATTTACAATTTTATTCTCAAATGAATCCAAAAAACGAACCTAAACATTAAACAATGATAATAATATAATATAAATAATATCAAAGTAGCCCCACTGTCCTGGGTGCTGGTCCAGGGTTTACCCTTGGTTGCAGCAGTGGAGAAAATAATGAGAAATTCTAAGTGAAAGCAGCAGTACTGCAAAATAAAAACACTCCATGTCAAGCAAAAGTCCTGCATTTAAAATATCACTCGTCAACTTCTTACAATAATGGCCTAAGTAATCTTTTGACAAAAATTATTATTTTTTTGCCTAAGTGAGATCTTCATGATACTGGCCACCAGTCCTCAGTTGAACAGATCATACAATTCTAACCCCATAATATTATTGCCTGTCAGCACACGCTTAGAGTCAATGTTTTCAGTTTTTTGAAAAACTTGAAAATATGACTTAGGCCATTATTTTAAGAGGGTGACGTTATGATACTCACATACAAACCATCAAATGTGTGGCATTTTTGCTCGATATTGGATCTGAACTATTTTATTAACAGCTGGCCAGTTTTTAAACAGTTCATAATATTTTATCAGCCCATAACACCTAACTATGTGCTTAGCTAGGTTAGTTACACTAACTAAAGTTCAATTGACGAGTTGCTGGCTTTAGTAAGGGTTAAGAGTAGAGAGTAATTACGAAAGAGTGTTTCGTGTAAAGCTGAAACTAGCTACACTTTTTTAACAGAAACATGTTTCAGTAAAAGCCAAAAACCAAGTCCTGTGTACACATTGACTGCTGTATTGTCTCTTTCTATCCCCGAGCCTTCACTAAGCTCCCGGCTAACCCACACCCCTCTGTCCCTCTCTCAGCAATATGAACATTTCGTTAGAAAGACTAAGTCTGTCCGAGGCTAACTCTTTGGGACACGCAGACCAAAACAAGTGTTGGGTCTCACCACGGCTCACGGGCATATTCCTCCATGTTGGCAGTCGTCACGACAACGGTGCTACGTCATCACTGTGCGCGGCGTGTGCTGTAGTATCGTTTAGCTCGCTCGACGATTTGGTCGCAAACAGGTGAGGCCGATGTGATTTTAGTTTGCTGTTTGTGCAGAGAAATGTAGAGGATGTGTTTGTGCAGTGCGGCTGTTATCGCTTGGACGCTCGTTTTGTGACTGCTGCTTTGTTTAGTCTTTTTAGCCTTCATTGTTGATTGATTTCTTAATTTCCTTCAATAACACCCACCACACTTTCCCCGAGCTGCTACAATTAGCTGATTATTCAGGTAGTGGAAATACCTGCCAGCTATTTGATGTTTGTCATTTCATAAGCAAAACAAGGAGAAAGTGGGGTTCGTTTCTTTGCTGTACATGATAGTAAATTGAATATCTGTGGGTTGTAGCAAATTACATCACATTTTATTCCACCGTGTCAAAGAAATGGGTTTTAAAACAAAACCAATAATTGATTGGTAAGAAAAGAATGTGCTATTCTTTCTATCCTACTTCAAATAGCTTGTAATGTGCGATTCACACTGCAAAACAAAAAATAATCTATTTCTGATCATAGAGTATTACCAGCAAATATTCCCATGTAGGAGTTTTGGAACCACCAAACACCACAGTTGGGATGTGGATCTTTTTCAAATCACTCTAGTGACTAATATAATATTTTTAATATAAACAAAATTGAGCTGTATAGGCACATAAGCACAGAGGTGTGGGCATAGCAGCTACAATGACATATGGCAGATAGAAACCTAAGGTTTGTTTGAGTCCAGTGGTTTTTTTGTTTGTTTTTTTTACGTTCAATATATGTGGATGATTGGGTAGTTTTGTGTTTTCTTTTCTTTTTTTTTTGGCAGGACACGTTATCTGTGTGTCCCTGCTACCAGCTGTTTTAGTCAGTAGAAAAGGTTTTCAAGTCTTACATTATGACCGACTTAATCCTCACTTTTTCAGGATGCCTCTACCTCCAGCACTGCTGGCCCGCTTGGCCAAGAGAGGGATTGTTAAACCAACAGAGCAAGGTAGCAGAAAGATTTTACAAAAAAATACCCTGAAATGTATTCAGACAATTGAGAGTCATCTCACAAATTTCCTCTTTTAATTCATACAGAAGCAGATGAGGAGATCATTGCCGAAGACTATGATGACAACAATGTAGATTATGAAGCCACAAGAATAGAAAATCTACCACCAAACTGGTACAAAGTGTTCGACCCTGCTTGGTAAGAGTTGATTCCTGGAGTAAGCCATTTCTGTACAGTGTCATTGTTACATTCCTAAAAAGTTGTACAGTATCTAGAGGTTACAGTAGCACAAAATGTGGCTCTGTTTTTCTGGCCACTAAATCTACTTTATATGGACATGAGATAAGTTCATCTCAAATATAGTTTCTCATTCATTTGGAGCCTGAATTAATGTGGTAGTCATTGGGGAAAAATGGCTTCATAAAATTATTTTACGGTCATTATTTCTCTTGTCATAACAATAAAGACTGCCTGTCTCCTAACATGTAAGCTTAGGCACTCTCATGCTTGTTTCTGATTTTATAGTTCAGTATTGTGCTGTTTAAGGAACCACAGTGGAAATAAGCCATTCTGCATCATCTTCAGTGGCTGCATTGTTACTACTGCATTCAAATAATTTAAACAACTTCTTTGTTACTTTGTTATTTACTTTCGTCTTCCTTCAATCTACAGTGGTCTTCCTTATTACTGGAATGTGGAGACAGATTTGGTGGCCTGGCTGTCCCCAAATGACCCATCTGCAGTAATAACAAAGCCTGCCAAGAAACAAAGAGGTATGACATTATAAAGCCTCAATAAGTGAACATTTTAATGAGGCAAATATGATCCTCTCACTGCTGATGCCTATCACATGTAATAGGCCTCAGCAGTGATCATTGCAGGCTTGAGCATCATCTGGCAAGTAATGCTAAGAGTGCTGTCTGTTTTTGCCAAATTCTTGGAGTGGTTTGTTATGTGACTAGCACCTTTTTTTTTCTAGTTGAGGGAGGGGATGAAAGAACTGAGAGGCAGTTCGATAAGCCCGACAGAGACCGGGAGCGCGACAGAGACCGGGAAAGGGACCGGGACAGAGAGAGAGAGAGGGACGATGTTAGGGAAAGAGACAGAAGAAAGCAGAGGAGAGAAGATATAGCACCATACGGCAAGAGCAAAAGAGGTAATGTTTACATGTTTTATGCTACATAAGCATTTTTAAAAATACGGGGTTTTTTTCCCCCATTGAACACAAATTGATCTTGTTTTTTTTTTTTTTCAGGGAGGAAGGATGATGAGATGGACCCCATGGATCCAAGTGCTTATTCTGATGCTCCAAGGTAAATTATTTACATAGAGAAAGGCAGCCACTCATGCTCACACTCACACCTATGGGAACTTTAGAGTTGCCAGTTAACCTAACCTGCCTGTGTTTGGACTGTGGGAGGAAACATACAGACATAGAGACAACACACAGAATAACATCAAATCAGCAAAGACATTCTTATTTTCAGTCTGTAAAGTGTTGAAAAACACTGGATCCTGTATGAACATTCATGCCTGGTATGATGCTTGTCTTTCAAACTCCACACCGTTTATGCTTGCAGGCTTTGTCAAAATAAGTAGTTTCCAAGACCAAGTGGAGATACTCTTGATTAGAGTTGTATTCTCAGACTTGACAAAGCTCCTCCATTGCTACAGAATACATACAACTGTTCACACCCTGAGTAGTGCTAACCATGACAATTTCACTGATTTTTAGGTGTAAAATCAGTGGAGTGCATCTTTAACAGTATGATCAGAATGCATTAGGTCAGACGGCTGATTAGAATAAACATTCATCTTTTCAGGGGCACGTGGTCAAGCGGCCTGCCCAAGCGTAATGAAGCAAAGACAGGTGCAGACACCACAGCAGCAGGGCCTCTGTTCCAGCAGCGGCCATATCCCAGTCCAGGAGCCGTACTTCGGGCTAACGCAGCAAACCAACTCCCCAAGGAGTAACCTGAGCTCCCAGGAAGACAGTAACTCACAGAGACACAGCTTCTTTCCCTGTGCTTACACCATACCATTTGTCATTACAGATTGACATTTCTCAAGTTTTGTTTTCATCATAAAATGTGTGAAAATGTCAGAAATGGAGTGCTGAGCTTTTGCACACCATAAAGTTCATAATCTTGTCGAACATTTAGAACAGTTGTAAATATGTTTTTATATGACTTAAAGATTGACCCTCCTGCTGTTATTAGGGGACATCATTTGCTAATAAAGTTAAACATTACTGTGACTCAGTAATTTTACTAAATTTTTATTACAAAATTGCAATGCAGTAAATATTTAGAAATCCATAATTTTAAATGTTACAAAAACAACACTTATGGTCACATGGGGTGAAAAAAAGACATGAAACATTAAGTCCAGAAATAGATCAGTGGTGTGCTGCACCTACATAGTGACAAATAGCATCATAGTCTAGTGTGAACACTCTCTCCTCATGCCTGTCGAGCTGAACCATCGCTCTGCACTTGTTCTTGTCCCGCTGAAGTATGCGGCCGATCTAAATAGACAAAAATGAATGCAGTCATCAGTAACAGTTAATCAGTGTCACAACAGTACACATGTATGTTGAAGAGAAGATGCTGTTGCTCACCTGACCCCTGTGTTCACCCAGTACAACCATTATAGAATCATATTCACTTTTTGGGACAATGGTTTCCAACATGCCCTGTTTCACATCTGCAACCACAAGAACACACCATGGGTTACCCACTGAAGAATGCCTACACCTATGGCAGCAGCAGCTATGACACATCTGCAGTCTTACCTACATGTGTTAGCACAAAAATCATGAATGTTGTAAACTACATTATCAATAGCAAAAATACCAATGATCAATCAAGATTCATTATTGGAAATTTGAAAGTGGCCTCTGACATTTTGAGAAATAAGCTTATTTGATTTGTTGCTGAAAGTTAGATGAGCAGATAACGAAAAGGTGCAGCCAGGAGACAGTTTAGCATAAAGACTAGACACAACTTGACTTAGTCCATAGGTTAAAAAAAAATCCACCTGCAAGCACCTGAAAATCTCGCTTATAAAAAATTAATTGCTTGTCAAATTCATACACAAACTGAAGTGAAAAAAAGAGGTGATTTTATAGAATTCTTTGGACAGAGCAAAGCATGTTGTCTCCCCCTGCTACACTAGTTTAATCCAGAATAGTATGTATACCCAAGATCTATGAGCAGGAAGATTTACCTTGTTTTGTTAGCCAGATGTATCATGAAAATTAACAGGCATGGTTACAACATATACTCAGTACAAATCTAATTAGGGAATGAAAAAGCTGCTGCAGAGAGTGAGATGGCACTAATGACACACCGTCCAACAGTCTTCCCTCTTCAGTTCGACACACACAGGTAGTCGGTGTCAGGACATCCTCCACACACATCTACAAGAAAACAAGACCAACTCAGAGTTACTGTGTGATGGAAACTCAATGTTTTTAATTATTAAAACACTGCAGTCACAGATGTGGTGCAATCCTCCATAGTTTGTTTGTGACTGCCATTATTTCACATTGTATTATAATTGATCAAAAATAAATATCCACCATGTTTTTATATAAATAAATATATGTATATATATATATATATATATATATATATAGTTAAAAGTAACTGGTTAATAAGTCTGCAGATTTTAATCTTGCAATTACGCAACATCTGTTAGTACCTTTGAGTTGTAGTACCTTCCCCCTTTAAAAACTTTATCTATAAAGCGAACTTTCAAGTCTCTCTGAAGCCAGGAAGGGGGAGCTGGTGGTCGTCTCGCTTCTTTCACTGGAGGCTTCTCTCTGGAAGGGAAACAGGACAAACATGCAGTGTGTTTATTCAGTGAAAACACTGACTGATCAACCAACTGAAAATGAGGTATGGCAGTGTAGTACAACATACACAAGTATAACACCGGTCAATAAGAAACAAAAGGCATATCAGCATATCGTCATCTTTTAGTGAAGAAGAATGTAGGAAATATACCTGTCTGGACTTGATTCTTTGTGTTTCCTCTTCCTCTCATCTCTTCCTCCATCTCTTTCTGAAAATCTGCCTTTTTCCTCATCACCATTACCTCGCCTCTGTTTCTCCTCCCGTCTCTGTCGCTCCTTCTCTTTCTCCTTAGCTTTGTGAGCTTTACTGAGGCGACCTGTTCAGTGGAAAAACAGCATTACTATTATGGCAAATGGCCAAACAGACACTGCAGTGTTTGCCTGACAGTCTCTCAAACCCCAGGTTAGCATATTCACATTGCTTATTTTGTTTGACCAACATACCTAAACTAAAAATGATTTTGTTTAGTAACAAAACTAAGACAACTAGAAAATATTTATATTTTAGAAGTATCATCCAATGACTTTTTGGTTGAAGTGAAATGTGCAATGAAAATTGCTGCAAATTTTTTGTCAACTCTGTGCGTACCAGCTTTAGATTTGTTCCTTCAACTAGAAACTCAGCAAACTCAGTGATTCTAATGTGATAATTTAAAGTAACAATCGATAGTTTATTACTGTTTTTTTTCTCCATATTAAAACTTATATTACTAACATATCCTATTATTAATGCCATTATTATGTTATTAGTTAACGTAATAAAACACATATTACAGTAAGGTAAAATAAAAAATTGGTAAGCATTTTTGGTTTTTAAGAATTTACTGTAAAAAATATATATAAAAAATATTACCTAATTTGACACAGGAACACAAAGCTAAAAGTACATTACCATCCAAGTCATTGTCTATGTTTCCCTTTTTCTACTGAATTAGTTTAGAGTTACTCACTAAGGTCTTTGCTGTATTTTTCATATTCCTTGCGGCCAACCAGTTTGATTGCATACTGGCTGACAGTCACAGTCTTGCTGCCAATGGCCAGTTTCACCACAACCCGAGCGTTGTCCGGATCAACACCTTCAATCTGCAACCAAACAGAAAATGTTATGGGAGAAGTCAGAGAAAACAATGTCTAGAAATAAAAGGTTGTTATGTGGTGTCTTGGTTCTGTTTTAGGAAATGAGTGTTGTACTGTGTGCAGTGTCGATCGGCATTACAGAGTTACTGTACCTTGCCATACAGATCTTTATGTGCCCCTGACTCTACAAGCACACAGCCCCCAGGACCCATCACCAGTTCCTCCTCCTTTCCTTGCTCATCTCCTGGTTTCAAGGGGCGCTGATGTCTGCTGGGCTCCAAGTCCTTTATTGCTGACCGATCTGCTCCAAGACCCAAACCTTTTGGACGGAGCTGATGTTCGATTGGCTTCACATCTCTGAGGCAGATAGGGAAGAGCAGTTTTCAACACTAATCAATAAACAGAGAGAAGGACATATGCAGGACATAAAATGGGCTAGAGGTGGATACAGCTTGTGCTGTGTGAGTGATATTAAAATAGTTAAATTGAGGACAAATATGCTCCATACATTTTAGTGCTCTTCCACTGCAGTCTGTAATATTGTTATAAATTAATGTGAATGAACATTCTGTAACAATATTCATAACAAACAAGTTCAATGTCCTGATGACCAGTTTGGCTGATTAAACAAACTGATTAACAAAATTGTTGCCAATTATCTAAATGTTCATCTAAAACCATTCAGGTCCACAGGATCAGTATGATATTAAATTAGGAAACAAAATGGTCCATTTGTTACTTACTGTTTAAAAGTGCGTCCAATGCCTTCCCCTTTTGTCCAGCCCATCCCCTTCAGCATGGCAAGTCCATAAGCATCAACAGGAACGCTCTCATAATCTGCCTCAGTTGACTGACAAATACACACAGTGATATTATATATTTGGAAATCCAGAGACTATGTTAATTGCTCAAACAACCAAAGAAAAGCCAAAACCAGAGTCAACATTAAACATGTGTTTCTGAAGTGCTTATGTAATCTTTGAGTTCCAAAACACACAAAACTGTGGCGACTGACAGATAGAAGCAGTTTGTGATGTGGGTCTTACTCAGCCTTTTGGCTTCAGGCTGTCAGACTCAGCCCAAGCTGACTAAAGTAATCAGGCAGGGATAGAGCAGTGGCCCTGCTCATCACTCTGCCTCTCCACTGAAGGCTGCCCTCTGAGGGAAGCTGGGAGCCCATTCTCACAGAGCACATGACATTAAAATAAGGTTTGGGGCTCAGTGAGCAAGTTTCCCCCGACTCTCACGTTCTGACAGTTACATCTATAGGGACAAACAGAAAATATGGGCTGACAGTGACAGGGTGTGAGGTCTCTAATGAAAAAGAAAAGAAAGGGTTCTGATTGGTTGCCTGCACGTCTCTGGGGAGAAAGCTGACGCTTATCTGCCATCCTAAGACTTACTAACATACTGACAAAGTCCTATGTACCCGTACGCGTGCGCACAACTGTGTATGCACACAAGGGTGTTATTCCACTCAGTTGACTGTCAGCATTTTCACACACTCAAATTTCAATCTAAGTCAAAACGTCTGACAGTCAAAGACATTTTGTAATGTCAGACATTCCGATATGCTCACTAAAATGCCTCCCTTGCAGATTATGTTGTGATCTTTATATCTGGTATCTTTTAAAGCAGTTTCAATTAATTTGTGGACTGAAAGCCATTCCCTGCTCAACCGATTATACAAATGTCCTGGAGCAAGGCAGCTAAACAAAGTCAATCAATAGTAGAATGCTTAATAAAATAAAAACATCAAGCATGTCCCTGGTAGTATGTAAATTTAATGTTCATGATGCTTAAAAAAAATAAAACGCTGTCAGCTACCATTATCTAAATACACAGAAGAATTTTAATATAGTATAACAGAATCCTAATTTAATCTGGAGCACTTTAATCAATGAATCAAAATAATCCATTCATTAATATATACATTTCTGTCCCTCCCATTTGCTATTATATATGTTATATACATATCTTCTTCTAAAGTAAGAATTTAAAATAAGATGGGTAATCATCTAATTTCCTGTCTTTTCAAAATTCTCCTGTTATGAATAATAAAATAAAATAATAGATATTGTACTGAATAAGTGAATCATTATTGAATCAGTCGAATATAGCTGTAGTAGAAAGACCCTAATGTGATTTACTGGCAATAAAAAAAACATACCTAACAAAATGACTTTGAAGGGTATTGCCAATACTTTCCATGATTTTGTGTTTAATTGAGACTCTGTTCAAAAGACAATATCAGTAATCTGACCCTACCACCAACTAAAGGGGCAAGCTCAGTTTCTCAACTGCACATTAGAGCGAGGATCTGTCCCTGTGTTGGTCCTGATACTTACAGATTCGGGCCGTAGATCCACCTTTATTTGGTCCCCATCCTCAAACCCCTGCGGGACTTTGTTCTGCATCAGCAAGGGGATGGTGAGGTTCAAGTTACTTTCCGACTGAGGGCCATTCTGCCACTGCTCAAGCTGTCTCCGCGAATCTACAAGTATAATTTAGGTAAGTATAAGAAGCTTTGTGATGAAGTAATCCAGAGCTACACCCATGCAACAATTTGGGCGCACCTTGGCAACAGACATATTTAGGGGGTGGTAAATGCTGATGTAATAAATAAACATAAAATAAGATGAGGTAAACATTATTCCTCCCCAAATGTAAATAAGGGAGATTGTAGGATAAGGTGTTGTAGACCCTGATGACAGTGGGGATGAAGGATCTCCTGTATCAGTCCTGCAGCTCAGTGAGGTGAGTCGTCTAGTGCAGCTGCTTCTCTACTCCATCAAGGTGTTGTGAAGGGGATGGTCAGTGTATTCCAGGATGCCCTCTACCTTTTTCTGTGTGCATCTCTCCACCACAGCTTCCAGTGAGTCCAGCCTCATTCTAGTCAATAAACAAGCTTTTTGCACCGGTTTGTCCAGCCACTTTGCATCCTTCTGCTTTATGCTGCCTCCCCAGCAGACTGCAGCATAAAAGAGCACACTTGCTACCATAGTTTGGTAAAACATGTGGAGCATCTTCCTGCAGACATCTAAGGACCTTAGCTGCCTTAGGAGGAAAAGTCATTCCTTTTTCATATTGTACATCTGTGTTCAACCCCAGCCTTTCGCCTGAAGAGAGCTGGGATAGGCTGCAGAAGATCCCTGTGACCCTAATTAGGGATAAGCAGGTATAAATAATGGACATCTGTGTTCAGTGACCAGTCCATCTTATTGTCCAGGTGCATGCCTAGATATCTGTAGGCTGGTACCACTTCAATGTTAGCACCATAGTTGTTAACTGGATAAGGAGGGGGCGTAGTGTGTGCAAATGCCACAAATACAGTTTTTCTCATGCTTAATTCATTAAATAAAAGCAATGCTAAAATTTGGTGTTTGCTACTAGTGCTTTTATTTTCTTCTTTTCACTTTTTAGTTTGTCTGGACGGGGAACCAATCTTCTGCATACATCTGTTTTCTCACCTTCAATGAGTTCTTTAACAGCCTGAGAGTCAACAGAATCTTTATCTTGGGTTGTGTCTGGTTTTTTCTCCCCACTGGTCTCCACCTGGCCCGCTCGGTCCGGTCTGTGCCAGCGGTTCTTCTGGATCAGAGGGATGATCAGCTCTCTGGGCTTCTCAGACGGTTTTGAACTGCAGGACATAAATATGTTAGCGAGCTGGAAGCCGGGACCACCTACAAACTAAATTGACTTACTGCCCAAAGTCAAATGGTATATAACTAGACACACAAGCTTCGCACTAGTTACGATAAATTACCATTACCATGAAAACGTAACGTTAACCGCTAAAAATAACCTAATGTCATAAACTATCCAGCTATACTTTAGCTAGTTAGCATTAGCATACGCAGCATACCTTTGCAATTCGTTTCCATCAATTCCGGTCAAGAAATCTCTGTCGTCTTTCTTGGTCAGGGCGTCGTTAGACGGCTTGAATTTGTTCACTGTTTTAGTGAAACCAAACGACACAGTGGTTGTTTTTCCCTCTCCATGGCCTTCAGAAGTAGCACGCTCAGAAACACCAGTATCTTCTCCGTGCCACGCCATTTTTGTTTGTGGCCGAGAGAAGTAGGAGAAAGGAATTGTGGTAGTTGTAGTTTTATTTCGCCATGTTGTATTCGTTTTTGGTAGTTACAAATGACTTCACTTCCCATTAGGCATCAGGATTAAAGGTACAACGACACATTAGCAGAGTGTCGGCGTGAGAGAGATTACACAACTACAGTTGATTTTAATCCAGTCGAGGAAAGAAACAAATAGTTTAGATATATGTTCCTCGTAACACTAAAATAAATATATAAATAATGACATGTTTTGAAATGTCAAATTCTTAATGCAGCAAATATTTACGATGCTGTGATCATTTTGGATTTTGCAGAATTAATCAGTTTTAAACTTTCATTTCTTATTTGACATTTTAAATAGTCTAATTTCCACGCACATACTCTAAAATAGGCTATGTTGATTCTGGACGGGTTTACAATGAAGAACTGGTTGGTTTCTATAATCTTGCATCATATATACGCATTTTGTCTGTAGGGCTTATCAAAGTTTTTTTTATCGAAGCTAAACTCTCAGTTTTATAATCTTAAAACTTATTGCACAACACTGTCACATGTGGACAGGTTTCGCAAATTAGGCTCGAGAAAGTCACGCTGTATTGGAGTAGAGTTTTAGTCAGGTCCTCACGCCTTTAAGCCCTGGTTGTAACTCGTAAGCGAAAAGTGATGCTGCTGATGCAGGTACAGAGACAGCGACAATAATAAGGGGCGGTTCTTTTAACTCTTCATTCCCTCCTCCTGTGTTCCTTAACTTCCCAAGATAAACCTCCTCATTTGCCTTGTATCATCGTTTCTTTAGCACAAAGTGCCTTTCAGGAGCAGCATAATCAACAGCACTGTGTATCGGACAACAAATCCTATATCTCATCTAATCTTCGGCAATTGACGCTCCTCGCCCTGGAAGCACCTCGCCTGCAGTTCAATGACACCTCTACCCGGCCCGATCGATTTTACCCACGAACCAACCACAATTTTGCATCCTTTAGAAATTAACCTGCACCATCTGCCAAACGGAGACTGTTAGGGAACGATCTGACGAAGAGATGAAGGTACATGAAGGTAACAAATTTCATCGTCAAATCAAAGTCTACGACTTGTTTTTTAAAAGGCGAAGACTTAACTGCACAAGTTAAAATAGCACGTTTTGACCCTGGCATTTATCCATCCTCCACGCTGTGTTGTACTATAGCAGTGCAGCAGCTGCTATAAATTTATAAGCGGTCGCTGTCAGATTTGCCCGATAAAGTGTGTGTGTCTCTGTGTGTGTGAGTGTGTGTCTGTGTGTGTTTCCCCTCTCTCCCTCTCTCTCTCTCTCTCTCCCCCCCCCCCCCCCCCCCCCCCCCATCTCTCTCTCTCTACAAGATCACCACAGCTCTCGGAGCATCACTAGTGTCCAAATATCCCGTCAGCCGTGCACGTCGTCTCTGACTTTCTCTGGGATACGGTGGTACCATCCACTCAGCATCCCCACACTGCTTTTATCACACACCAGGCTGCTGCTTTTCATCAGCCAACAACTCAGATTGATTCAAGTACAGACTTATTATTGAACCACAGTCGGGTCAATGTATATAGACGCGTTCAAACGGATTCTCTTTGAAAGGCTGAACTGCTTGAAAAGAATGTGTGTGTGTCAGCGCCAAGGCAGGTCAGTATTATGCCTAAATGTGAGAAATATGAGAATCTGTTGTGGGCAAACCAAGTGTGTGTGTGTGTGAGAGAGAGAGAGAAAAGGGGAGTGAATGAGTGAGTGTGTGCATATAAACTAATGTAGTCAGCCCGTGTTTGTGTGTGAGAGAGTGAATAATATGGGGTTGTGATCATGGTGGCAGATCTTGGGGATGAGACTGTTATTTTGACTGATGTTCATGTTCTTTAACAGCACGCGATCATGTGTGTTTGTGTGTATACACCTCCTGATTAGAAAAGTTTGTTGCACCCTTTTTTCTAAGCCCACAATGTTTTTATCCCACTGGTTTTCAATCTCCATCTCCAGAAATTGTCTTAATGAAATGTAAACAGAAGCCCATATTGGCTGCACCTGTGCCCATTTTGCCTTAGGAAATAGGCTGACTTGCAAAATGCACGCTGTAGTTCACACCCAGGTGTGTGTGTGTGTGTGCGTGCATGTGTGCAGGAGTGCCTCACAGCTCTGTGTGTTTTGTTGTTGATGTTTGTTTAGGGTGTGTCTCTGCTCCATACAAGGAGCTTGTTTAGAGGTGACAGATGTGTGACCCTGACTTAAAGGTGTGCATTGTCCTGGGTTTGGAGAGCAGTCAAGGTTATGCTGTTGTAAATAATTAATTTATGAAAGAGAAGGAAGAGACATGTGGTATTAAGCTGTCTACATATGCTTTCATGCTTCTCTGGTCCTCACATTGTTTGTTTGCCCTCAGTCTCATCTGTGAGCCCAGCACCTGTTTTGCACTGTAACTAAGCATAGCCTTTGGGTTTTATTCTGCATTTGTCCTCCTTTGATTCCAGTTCTCAGCCCAAGTTTGAAGCACCAGTAAGTGGAAATACATGTTGACACGTGAACACGACTCCGCTTTCACCACTAAAAAGAGGGGAGGATGAAGTGAGGTGCAATTCTCCTCTGTCATAGTAATGCATGTCATCTGGGAGTTGTTGATTGTCTAATTATGTACCTCCTGTGTCCTTCGGCATTATGCATATTCATGCTGCTGTTTTAAGGTGTGGTGAAAAAAAAAGTATGCATGTGTGTTTGCAGAGCTGTGTTATGTATGTGCAAGGCAATTTACCCTTGACAGGGCAGGGCTACGCAGGCACATTCTCCCATCTGTGGTCCAAACCTTTGCTCCCAGGCAATGCATTTGGATTCTGCAGTTGTAGCCTGCTCTATTCTTAGTTCTCAACAGTTCATGTGGAGTCTGATGTGAAATTTCGGCGACAACAACAACAACAACAACAACATAGGTTCACATGCTGGGACTGTCTCCTGTGTTCCTGTCTACTTTGTACGTTAAGGTTGATTTTGGATTGGTAAAGTGGTTAGACAATGACCTACAGGTAGTAAATCAATAAATAATCATTGATAGTGTGTGGAGTTACAATTTACACAGTGCCACATTTGAAATGTCAAGATGGAAATGGACGCATGTATCCTTGATTTAGATCTGACTTGGACAACTAGGATCAATATCAGGTGGTGAGGCAGGCAGCAAGAGCAGGCGAGGGTCACCTTCATCCATCCCTACTGAATCAGCAGTATCTGTCTTACCCTCACACACACACACACACACACACACACTGCTAGCCTGCTTAGGTTACCAAACTGCGACTTCACAAAAATGCTCATTATAGTGAACTGAAACACCCCTCCATTTCCTTATGAATAATTCCTTTTATTATTATGATTTCAGCCATTCCTTTATAAGGCTACTGCACCTTTACCTGTGTTTCATTCTACTTTCCACTTTTATTCTACTATAAGGCTAACACTAACTCCATGTTCTGAATCATCTACTTTTAATTTCCCTAATTTCTCCCTGCTTTCCGTATTTCTTTCTGTCTTATCCATCATCACTGTTGAGGGGCTGATTTGCTCTGTTTAATTAAACTGCTCACTCTTCCTGATGAGAGCTCATCTCTGATCACAGCGAGGGGTGTAATGTGTCCTGGCAGACTGAGTAACAGGACCTGTTGTCACAGTGGTAGCCTTCAGAAAAGTAGACAGCACAACATGCCCCTCTATTGCGCCCCCTGCCTTGACTTTGAACCTGTGATGTTGAAGATACAATTTCACCACAGTAAACGCTGCTGAGCCAGCGTTAACCTGTCAACTATGTATACGGGTGTTACGTCAACGCTCAACAATGTTCTAATCTTACACCAAGTCTTTTCTTATGCCATCAACCCAAGAGCAGCTTTAAAATTGCAACAGATTTTATCGATGGAGTACAGCGAATAGTGAATGTGCTTTTCATTTCATTTATGTAAAATCTTTCCATGCATGTGTATGCCACCAGACAGAGGGAGATATTTTGTGTTTTTCAACTCACAAGCATTTAATCTTTTATTTTTAAATCTGCCACTGCTGTCTGTTTTGTGTTGAGCACTCCCATGCCCTAGATTTAAAAGTGAGTGAGCATCAGGGAGCTTTAGTACACCCCATGTTGCTCGCATAGTTTGGTATAAATGTTGAAAGGGAGCGGTCAGGGCACAGATGTCAGATAAGATGGTGAAGTCGGGGCCGGGAGAATGCTCCTGTGCATTTTATGCTCGTCTGCTGTTCCACCAGTCTATTAATTCAGATGAATTTAAGGTCACTGGTTATTTAAGATGCCTTACTTGGCTGACCTCCAACTCCACCCATAGATTGATGCTGTGAGATTAGGAGCAGCGTGCTTCACTACAGGTTAGAGTGAAGAGTTGAGCTCAGTGTTCGATGTGTGGGTTTAACTGAAAGGTTTGTTTTTCTCAGCTGTCATTTAGTCATTAATCAATTGTTTATTTAACCTATAGACTGTAGAGAAAAACAAATCAGAGGTTCTATGACCTTAAGGAGGTTTCATCAAATGCTTGTCATCTGTTTGGTCTGACCAACAGGCTAAAACCATAAAATATTCCATTCACAACTGAAACAGCAGAAAAATCAGCAACTAGTTTGATAATTGATTAATAATGTCAGTCATTAATTCTTAATATTATTACCTTGTCAATTAATCTGCCAGGTAATATTAATGATGGAAAATAATTATTTGAGTCCCTATTTTAATTTATAGTAATAGAAAGAGAGAAGAGCAGAACATTTTTACATAAGGACAAATTTGAATCAAAAAAATATTTTGGTATTTTCCATGATGGATGAATTAAACAATCGCTGGATTATAATAAAATTCTGATAGACAACTAATCTGATTTAACTAAATTGATTGTTTTAGTTTTAGTCATACTGCCCACTGTGTTTTAATGATTGCTCTTTTAAAGGTTACCTTTGGATTTACAATAATAGCAATTAGCAATCAATTACACAGTAATTCCTTTATTACCTATCCAACAGTCATGCCGACTTTGGTCTGTTTTATGCAAATTTGTAAAGAACCTTGAATTCAATTGTTTATTCATTGTGAGTGCTTGCAGGTGGACCAACAAATGGAGCCATTAACCATTCTGGTCACATTCTAGCTGTCAAAACTCATCGTCAGGCCATCAATATTTACCAAAACTCACATTTAGGAATGACAAGCATTCACTGTCTTGACCTTTTAGTGAGCATGTTGAAAATACTAAGTAAGCTTACATAAAGTCATAGAGCATTCTTGCTGAGCTAATTGGACAGGCTGATTTCATTATTGTAGCTCTCCTTCAGAGCGGAAACAGAATGTGGACGACAGAGACTGTAAAACAACAGAAGCTTTCATGAGCTAAAACCCTGCTCCTGCAGTGAAGATAAAGTCCAGTGACGTGAACATTTACAATTAGACAATCAGATTGAGTGCATCTGAGTTGGATTAGGTGAACATCTCACAGCAAAAGATAATTGTGTTAAAAGTTTCTCATCTTTGCAGAAGTTTAACAAACTCTGCTGTGGTCAAAGTTTGTTATGTCATGGAGCTCTCCAGCAGCTTTGATGGAGATAAGGGCCGGCATCTAAACATCAGGAACATGGTGAGAATCACGAGAGCTGACAGTCGCTGCGCTCACCGTAAAGCCTCACTCATCTTACTGACACAGGAGGAAAACTAGAATAGATATTGAGCAGCCAAAATGAAGGTAAACATCATCTTCAGTTGAAGAGGCTGTTTTTCAGTGCCATTTCAAGTGTGTGTACCCTGGACTTCAACTTGCTGGAAAAATCCGTTAAGACAAGTTGTTGTTTTCTTGCCAGAGCTACTGCTTACTGAGTAATTCAATTATTCACTCATCTTAATTGATGTGTTTTGCTCACACCCTTTTACCTGAAGGTCCTTCAAAATGCTCCTTAGTCCAGTGTCAAGTGCCATTCCCTCCTGTCCTCGATTTGTTGCTTGAAATTGACTTTGAATTATTGAGCTCCATGACAAAGCTCATCTGTGTAACTTTAATAAATTAACACCCTCCAGATTCAGCCTGAAATAAGTGCTCAGTTAATTTGTCCAGTAATAAAGATATTTCGCTCCTGACCATGAGCTGCCAGGGGCAATATGGCTTCAGCTTTTTTAGACTAATCACTGGGAAGAATTTAATTGCATAGGACCTGAAATCTTAGCATTAGAACCGCTGCACCATAAGGTATTATTATAGTGTGGTGGGTGGGATGTTAACTTTGTTAAGATGAAACTTGAATTACATTTAGACTCCCTTGACTGGAAAATTAATTATTCTGGTTAATTAAGAAAAAGAAGAGTGTATAATTCAGGGCAAAAAGGCATATTTCAAATCGAAAACACTATGTGGTCCAGCTGTTTATTTGATACAGAGAATCATAGTAGTCTTAAGGATATGCTTTATGCTTTTTGAATAAACAGATCTAATGAGCAAATAGAAAAGTGACTTCTAAGAATAGCCCCCTGAAGAGGATGTGTTTTGCCATTGACAGATTGCTGTGGTTTGAAATTACACTGGTAGACTTGGGTTGCAAGCTGTAGAGATCCTGAGCAGGTTGCTGTTGGAGAGGAAATCAGTGAAACAAGATATATTTCGGTCAGCTCTTTCCTGACCTAAAGGTCTGAAATGTCAATAGAGCATTCCTTCTATAGGGGCAGATATCCTTGAATTCGTAAATTGTGTCTGCCTCTCTGCATAATACCCTGGAGTGATACATGTGTTGTTGAATGATATTGAATGGATTGCTATGGAACTATGCACAGCCATTGGTAGTTCCAAAACAGTGAATCCTAATGGGTTTCTTTATGGTGTCACCATGAGGTGCAGTAACCTGAACAACAATAGTTTGCCATTACGTTAATAATTGCACATGTTAGAATGCAAACATTAAGATAGTGAACATATTAAAAATGATACCCACTGCAGCATATTTGCATTGTCATTGTGAGCGGGTTAGCATACTGATTTTAGCATTTAGCTCAAAGCTAATATGTTAAAAGCTGTTATGTTAAATGTTAATAGTGAATAGTGAATCCAGTATGTGTAGACACAAAGTACACAACACACCCACGATTGTAATGAACATTTAACAAAATCCACCGATTTACACAGAATTATACAATTGTCAATACACAAAATAATGAGATCACTCCACACACAGTGCATTCCTCCCCAGCCCTGATGGAAACCCAGCACTGTGTTTTTAATGGACACAGTAAGATGAGTGTGCAGGGCCAGCGTGTGGCATCGACAGCAAAGCAGGAGCAAAGCAGTGTTGGGGTGTGTGTCTGCATTGGGACAAGTCCAGGCTTCAGCAGACCTGACAGGCTGTGGCTCATTAAACCCCCCTTTGATGCACGAGGTCAAGACAACAGCTACAGCTCTGGCAACACAGTCTGTCTCCATGTGTATAAAGCAGACACACAACGTAACCATGTAGGCCCAACAGGATAGAGTAATACCCCGAACCAAAATCAGCTCTTTTATATTTAGCATTTTAATCATTACTGTTGAGAAGTCTATAAGACTATCGGCTTATAGAATTATTATTCAGGACTAAGGCACATGATGGAATATATTGTGTATGATTAGATGGAAGTTGATGTTTTTGTTTTTATTCTCTTCTCACGACACGCTTATTGCATGTTATGTTACTGTTTCCTGTGTGGGTTGATGGCTGACTGGCTTTGAGGAAGCAGGTCAACAATGTTGCCACAGAAGGTTTCACAGTGGGGTAGAGAGAGAGGGACCGGGAGCACTGCTTGGCAAGGATGAAGCCATAAGCATAATTTCAGGCTGAAACATGCAGGTGGAAACAACACTACTTGTTTGATGGTGTTTTATTCAAATCTGCTAGAACAACAGTGAACGCCATTGACTTTGATGTTGTGGAAACTGGCTCAACTGTTTCCCAAACTCTGACTCATGTCGCCTGAGCTGAAGTCCAGCAAGGTCAAACAAGTGAGTCCTTTGCCAACCCCAGGCTGTGTGGCACCTCACGATGTCTAACTGACCTCTGTACCTCCCCTTTTCTCTCCTCTCTCATTGCTCTCAGAGTGTGGGTAAAAGACATATGCAATCCATCTCTAGTCCAGAGTTACACTTTTCACCCTAATCCCATTTCTGCATTTTAGCTTTTCATCTCTCCACTCTGGAAATGATTTCTCCATCGCTATACATAAAAACCGCCCAGGGATTTCACTTCTTAAGCTGAACAGTGGACAGAAGAGGGAAAAAGAGGATCTCTGTCAGACCTGTCAGTTGAATGACCAGCCAAGTGGCAAGGATTGCTTATATCCAGTCTTTCTTTCACTCTAAAGCAGTCTCATTAGGCCTGCTGGGCCAAAAGACCCAGGAAGCCCCTGGCCTTGGTACTGTACTACAGATCAGTAGTTTCCATTAGCAGCATCGTATTCACGAAGATTTGTTTTACTGTTGGTGACCCAATGCATATTGACAGGAAAGGTTTTATATTTAGTGCAACAGGAAGCGACAGTAAGTATACCTTAGCATAAAGACTAAAGGCTCTGTCCATGTAAAACAATTGTTCCTGCCAGCACTCTTAAAGCTCACTAACACTTTATATATTGTATGTTTAATCAGTACAAAAGCCAAAGTGTAATAATGACAAATGTAAATGTTGTTGTATCCTGTATATAATCCTGTGTGCCAAGGTGACAGTACTACTCTGATAATGTCAGAGGAACATTGTCTGCTCTCTCAGGACATCACAGCTGTCACATCATGGATGACTCAAACAAATCTTCACCGTGTCAATATGTCCTCAGCCCACACCCACACAGCTGCTCACCAGGATGTTTAACAGTAAAACCTATTATTTTCAGACTCTTTGCCCTAAGGACTTTTACCGTCGCTGCAACTAGCTGTTATTTGTTCACAAAAAAAAAACAAAAACATACTGACTCTGAGAAGACAGGAGATTATGCAGACAAACAAAGTAGTCATTAATTGTCCAGAAAAATCTATATATCTATGAAAGTGTCACGCATCTCTGCGGATACAGAAATGTTGAATAAGTGTAGCTTTATCAAACACAAACTAGATTTTCCCATGTGTCTGAAGATGTGCTGGTATATGCGTTAACCCCTGTGTTGTGTGTTTAAATGAAAACATAACATCAGCCTGCAGCACAGTGAACATGGGGGTCTGTTTCTTCTGCTTGTATAGCCATGTGCTACTGTGCTCTACTATGTTTGTATAAAACAGTGTCACTATTCCCATGTTGTGTTATTCCTGATGTTCAGACTGACATGCTCATAGAGAAATCTCCTAACCTGTGTAGCTGGAATTATTCATGAGTTTTACACATTCTCTATTGAAACACTGCAACTGATAAAGGTTAAATAACAAAACAACCTTCTGCTGAAATAACAGTTTCTTTTCTTGGCTTGTTAGCTCACACCTTCTGCCCACCCTCCAACCCTGTTTCTTTTTCTCTACAGCTCATTTGCCATGTCTAAGACAGCGGTAAAGAAGCTGCACTGGCGTTCCAAGGTGCAGGACAGCTTCGTCCCCTTGCTAGGCTCATCGGGGGACCTGGGGATCGCCATTGGTGGAGGAGCAGATTATGGAGAGTTTCCTTTTGTTACGTCAGCTCCAGGCGGCGGACTCACAGTGGGTGATATCATTCTAGAAATTGGGGGCACTCCTGTCTTAGGGATGACATTAGGAGATGCTCGTGGTGTCCTTAACTCCTGTCCACATCCTATTCGCATCAAAACTGTATCACCAGGTATGATTCAGCACTCACCCCTCTATAACTCTGTCTACAGCTCCTTGTTTTGGTAGATGTGTGAATAATCACCACACAGACAAGGAAAGGTATAAACACAGGTGTACTCTTCCATCTAGTAATGGCATGTATGTATTACACATCACCCATAATAATGCAGTTAGTGTTTAATTCTCTCTCTTACTCTGAAAACATCGCAACCTGTTGCTTTGGACCACACCAAAATAATCTGTTACACTGCTGTTGAAGCTGTAATCCATGATAATCTTGTTCAAGCCAAATCTGCAGCCAGTAGCATTCTGATGCTGATTTGCACTCATCAATTAGTCTGGATATGTCAAGGCAATCGGTCACCATGGAAGCAGGAGAGCAAAATTGCTGATGGCACATGACAAGATTGTGGTGATACAGTTGTCTGTCACTTGTGAGGGACCTTGATGTTTAAGACAGGGGGCTGGCAAAACGGATGTCTTTGCTGGCTCTGAACACAGCAATATGTCACTGGCGTGTCACCTGACTGCAGTGGCCGGTGGCCTTGCTTGCTAGATTGATAGCTGATTTAGCCATAGGGGTGTAAATGGGGACCTTTGCTCCTGTTTCATCTGCCGCTGGTAAATTCATTATCATTTCTGAAGTATGCTTGGCCCTTCCTAGACAGCTTGACTGCATGTATGGTGGACAGTGATGGATGAGCTGATGTGCTGGGCTGCTGTATCACACTTCCTCCTCCTACTACTACTACATCTCCCTCTGCTCCAGCCCTCAAAAACAGAACCGCAGTTTAGTGGTTTTAGCACTAATACTAGTACTATGTGGGCAAAAACAGAGTGGTGACATGGCCTATACATCAGATGTTTACACATTTAAAGCTTCCTTGAGGATTTTAGTGTGCACAGCTCTAGAAGCGCTTCTTTGTATTGCTGCTAGCCTTGACACCTGACTGCCTCATTTTAATGGGAGCTCATATGTGATAAGATTGCACACTGCACAAGCGATCTCAAATTTGTGATAAAATCCAGGCACAGTCACTTTCAGGGAGCTGACATTCAGTTCTGATTTTTGCTCTTCGGCAGAGTAGAAAACAGCAGCTGTTTTATAACACAATGAACAAAAGACAGCTGGTTAGATTCATTTCCCTTTACATGCAGCTGCCATATGTGGCCAGTCATACTTATGTGCAGCTGACTGCCTCTGTTAATAAAGTTGTACCACTGTGGTGTTTTTTTTAATAGTGCACAGCAAATTCAGTCTGCTACTGGGCAGAACCATTGTAACAGATGGTTGGGGGTAGGGGGCAGCAGGGCTGTGGACGGCTGGGTGGGGGCCTGCAGGGAAAGCACAGGCAGAGTGGTCGTCCGTGAGTGAGAAGCTGGAGATGTGCTCAGCCCATCCATAACAGCAAGTGGCCTGTCATCAGAGATTGTAAAGCATTTGAGATTATATTAAGAGATCAGAGAGAAAACAACTAAGCCCTGCTTATCAGCTCTGCCTCTCCTAGTGACAGTCTCAAATGTTTTGTCTGGCGCTATTAGCCTCAGTAGGTGATTATGTATGCATGAGATGCTCAGGAAAACTATCAGGAACTATATGAAGTGATATAGAGAGGTCGGTATGGGTAAATGTGAGACATTGATCTGAGGTCATAAAGTGTCAAATCAAGCCAGGCAGGAGTAAATGTTGGTACTTAAAATACATTTCAGTCTCTATATACATCCACAAACAAGTAAGTGTATATCACCAGACTGTTGTGTGTGTGTGTGTGTGTGTATTGCTCTCTCTCTCTGCTTACTGCCATACTTGTTTGTTTTGCCCTTCCCTCAGGTGCCACATTGTGCAAGGATCTCAGGTTGTATCTGAGTAAGTGCTTTACACCTGGCTCAGTGGACAGCCAACTTCAGCAGGTCATCCGAGAGAACCTCTACCTCCGTGCTGTACCTTGTAAGTCTCTTTTTGTGCATTTCTTGTCGCCTTCATTATGCTGTATTTCACGATACACCTTGTGTGTCTGCCATTTCTTATCTTGAAATTGCTCATAATATTAGCATACCCAGGTATCTCTCTTTTAAGTTATTGATATTATTTCTGTGACAACACACCTCATGGTTGCTGCTATGTGAATATGTTGGTGTTAATTGGTGCTTAGGTTCTTCACGCTTCCTTGTGTCACTGTATGCGAAGAGAACTCGTGTGATGTAATTAAATAACGTAAAATATACATATATATATATATATATATATATATATGCGATACCATCAGAGCCTTAAAAGACTAAAATATGTTAAACCTAGTTTGAGTGGGAAAAAAAAACAAGTGCAATCAGTTTGGACATTTCCATAGCAACAGTCTGCATTGTCACAGTACTGGGTTTATCCTCAGTGGCAGTCTTCCTCATTGCAATCCTCACCCTTGTGCTCCAAGCTATTACTTTGTTTGGGTGAGAAGATGGTGGTAAATCTGATGGTAGTTGTGTTTGACAGGTTCTTTATATTTGCACTGTTTTCGTGTGGGCCCCCGAAAAAGATGTGTGTAGTCTGTACAAAGCAGTTTCATTTTGATGCTTATGAATACAATCAAGCACAATGGCAGCCAAAGGCAACTAGTTCTAGTACATCTGTTGGTAACTTAATCCTCTATAATGTGACGTCACTGGAAAAGGCTAGGGGATATGGCAGC
Organism: Mastacembelus armatus; assembly: GCF_900324485.2. NCBI lineage: Eukaryota > Metazoa > Chordata > Actinopteri > Synbranchiformes > Mastacembelidae > Mastacembelus > Mastacembelus armatus. The sequence goes on along the minus strand of NC_046639.1, from coordinate 7,838,703 downwards.
CGTGAGGGGGTTTTCTGAGAATGTGTGTGTGTGATTTTTTTTTTTTTTTTTTTTTCTTTTAATGTGATCTTCTGTATTGTGCTGTGACTGTATTGTGTCTACTCCTTGTTCGGGTGGTGGTATGGAGGAGATGGACCTCCTAGTGTGTCTGTAGTCTTAACCTTGCTTTGACTGTGTGGAGTTGTTGCTAATCTCTCCTTTAGTTCAGGAAGTAGGTCATGTGGGACAGTCTGCCACCATGCCACTAAACACACTTGCTGACAGAAAAAGGCACAGGTCAGAACTCCCAGGATGGAGCATGAATGATAAAATCCTCTCCTTGAGTATACTGTGTTACAGAATAATTGAAGTTTTATTCTTACCAAGATTTCTTTTTACTGCACAACTCATCCTGGTATGTGTCAGATTGGGATCTGTAATCTGAGGACTGTCCAGTTGTTTGTTCAGGTAGATTGGTTAGAGATTTTTCTAAAGGCACAGCATCTATAAGATATTGTAATATGTAACATAAAGCAGTCCAATTCTTCATTGCTTTTGGTGTCCAATTTCAGAAATAACCTCCCATCTATTAGTGCTTTCTGTTCCATCGGGTCCTCGGCCCCGGGTGTGTAATCCGCTGATCTGCAGGAGATGACATAGTAAGATGCTGTTCTTATGTTGACACTGATGCACGCATGCCAGCCAGATGCTGAGATAGCTCGGAAACCATCACGTCTCACTTTAAACCACTTGTAGATGTAAGGAAACAGAATTTTCTTCTTTTTGTTGTTTTTCCTCGAGGAGGCAGCTGTGCTTGATGTAACAGGAGCCTTAAACTGAGGAGTTTTCATCAGTGGCTCATTGTGGCCCCCTTCAGGACCATGTGTATGTTCCTCCTGCTCCAGTAGGCTCTTTGTTGTAGTTTTATATTTTGCTGATGATCAGCCCTAGAAGCAGTTTTAATGTGGTTTTCATTGTATAGAAGCACAGATAGTAAATATGCCCCAGTTTTGATTTGGATTTTTTTCAGTCAGCTGCTATTTATTGTTCTGAAAATGTGACTTTGTACTGCTGTGCTATTTAGAGAGCATCTCAATCCACGGTACCGTTTGATGAGACATTGTTCTCTGATGTTGTAGGTGGCATTGATGCAGAAAAGGGCAGTGCATAAAAATGGAAATGAATGACAGAATTAAGTAAATGCAGGCTACTGTATCAATAATCTAGCAGGGGGAATTAAATTAAAAGCAAATGTCTACCAGTGCCAAAGTGGAGGAAGGGCTGACTGCAGTCTAATGGCTTTGTGTGCTCATACTGAGGCAGTCAGGATATTTGGAGTGTAGCTTTGTGTTAAATATGTATACTATAGAATACTGTATGTTCACTTCTTTGTCTCTTCGTATCATTTTGCTGGGTTTGCACACCTCACATTACCCTCCTGAACTTTCCCATCCATATTTGTGTAATTGCCCTTGACTAAATCAGAGCCAATGTCATGGATTCACGGCTGACTGTGTCTTGTGTCTCCTCCATAAAAGACTTTTCTAATTGTCTTCAGAGCGAGATAAGAAACATCATCATTTAGTTATTCTAATATGCTCCCTGCAGCGTTTTCAGCTATGGGATTCGTTATTAGCTATTTGTGTGCTATGATCTTGACAGACAGCTCTCTCTGGGTGTTGATACAGAGTCCTGTGTAATTGCCTTTTCAATTCTTATGTCACCCGTGTCCCAGGGGATCAGAGTGCAGCGCCTACAGGGACATCAGGGAAGAAGAAGATGTCAATAATCCATCCTGTCTCCCTGCTGACATGTCATATATATCTCCAAGTAGGGTGCATAGATAATGAATCCCTGCCTCACGCCATATCAGCTGGAGAGATACTGTGTGTCCTGAGGGGAGGATAAGAATTAAACACACATCAGATGTCATCAGGAGTTGCTATTAGATCTTTAATTAGACAGAGAGACCTCTAATTTCCTTAAATTGGGTGCAAGCACAAGCATAGAAGACTGTGAAAAGTGAATTTTCCCCATTTTTGGAGACCAGTGGTGCAAACACAGCTCTGAAACTGGAATAAAGGCTGGGCTGATTTATTGATGATTATTCAGTATCAGCAGGTGGAGTTGGGGAAAACTTAAATTATGATCAATCACATCAGCTCTTTTCATCCTGTTTAAAGGCAGCAGGCAGTTTCCTAATACACTGGGAGGAAAGGGTTAAGCTTTAATGAAGAAATTAGGAATCAGGAATTGTAGAGTGCAAGGTACACCATATGAGAATATAAAATCAGAATTCAAATGATCAATTAGTAATTTGGTCAATAACAGTTTTGGTAATTGCATCATTTTGTTTCATAATTTCCCTTCAGGGATGAATAAAGCTTTTCCTATCTTTTCCTATTTATCAGGTGCTAAATCAGTTTCCACTTTTTAAATTTCTTCATTCAGGAGTAACTGAATATTCTTGGATTTTGGTCATCCAGTCAATTTCAGCATTTTCACTTTTCTTATCATTTCACAGACTAAATGATTAATCACAAAAATAATTGACACATTAACATATAGTGAAAGTATAACATCACTGTAGCCCTACATTCAACATACATTATGCAGTAGGAACCATGATTTACTCTAACAAAAAAGGTGCTACAACTGTTAGCTTTACTGGGGTTGGAAGTTTGAGGTCAGCTTGATGGAGATGCTCTCTTATGTTTATGTGTCTCCAGTCCTTTATGTCTGTTATTTTTCATGTGTGTGTTGACTGTGCTGTGTCTGAGCTCATTGTGTGTATGGGATGTGTGTTCATGCTCCACACAGTCCTGCATGTGTCATTGTGGCTGGGAGAGCTGCTCCAGGACAGCAGTGCATTAATCATGGGTTTTATAGGGTAGCTGGGTGTGACTCCCTCCTGCCAGCCCCACACTGACATCACATGTGGTCCTCCAGGAGAAGGGCAGAGATTTGTTATTAGTTTGGGCTTGGGGTGATTTTTTTGTTACCCGTCTCAAGGTCAAAACAGGCACCTTGCAGTTCAATTTGCAAATTAAAATTACTCCACCAGATTTGTACTGTAAAAATGTGCTATATTTCACACCACATGCCTGCACATGTATTTAATGGTTAGGGGCAAACACTGAGACGTCAGTGATTCTGTAATGTGGGATGCTTTTCCTGCTGTGGCTTGCTATCTTCCAAGCCAAGGTCAATGTAAATCAATTATTATGGCAGACCATTGATCATCTGAGTGCTCCATCTTTGCAATGGTGATAGAAAGGCTTTAAGACTTTCACACTGCCTCATTAATGTTTAATTCTGTTCTTATTGATCTGTTTGTAATAAAGAGGCCTTGGTAAATGCCTACCGTCATCACTGCACACCTTATACCAAAGGGCAAATTTTGGTTTGTTGACTAGGGATTGATTTTACATCAAGACTGAAAGTTTGCAATTAAAGCAGTCACTTGTTAATTGTTATTATATATTTATGTTGTACTTAAATTTGTTGAGTCATTTTCAGATTGTCTGTGTCTTTAAATACAAGTAATGTAGTGCCATTTTGTTGGACTATCACTATGTAATTTGTCAAACTAATGCTTGGACTATTTATAGTTTGCTGAATTGCTGTTTTGTTTAAACACTGAACTCAGATTAATGACTAGATGAAAGGAAAAGGTTTTGATTAATTGACATATCACCCACGTTTTACGTAGCAGTATTTTTTAGACTCATGGCTTTGATGCATGACCTAATATCTTCTGTTGCCTCCCTCTCCCAGGTACAACCAGACAGCCCAGAGATGGGGAAATCTCAGGGGTAGACTACAACTTTGTCTCCATTGAGGAGTTCTTTTCCTTGGAGGAGTCAGGAGCACTGCTTGAGAGTGGCAAATTCAAAGGTGAGGTTGAGCAAAATAAAGTGATCAGCAAAATAAACAGGTACATATTTAGTTGTATGGTGATTAGATTGGCTTGTAGGTCATATGGTGTATAGTTGTATAACACAGTATGTACTTGATGTTCATTTTTATTCGTTCCTCACATTTCTCTTTATTTAGATACTGGATTCTTAATGACTTAACTTTACACCTTGCAATCAGTTACATTTAGCCTATATATTATGCAGAACAATTAAAAAGGGGATGTTTTTTAGATATGAATTGTTATGATTTACATGAATAGTTTGATATTTGGGTGAATAAGCTTTTTTTTTCAGAAAGAAGAGCGAAAAGATATCTGTGATCTCAGTCTCATATTTGTGCAGTAGGCATGAACCTCTCAGCCAGCTTGATTAACCTAGGACATTAGGAAAATGGGAGGCACCCTGGCTCTGTCCAAAGGTATCAGTCAGTCCCAGTGTGATGACCCCTTACAAAATATGATTTTTACACTACTGTGTTTGTATGGACTAAACTAATTCAAAGTCACAAACATCACACATTAATGAGCTAGATTTAAATGTTAGGTAGATTTTATTACCTTTGGATAGAGCCAGGCTAGCTGTTTCCCCTGCTTTTATGTTTACTAAGATAAGCTAATCAGATCCTGGCTTCATATTTACTATACAAACAGAGTGGTTTGACCATCTCATCTAATGCTCTGTGCAAAAAACACAAGGTCATTTCCTAAATGACTTTTTTTTCATCTTTTTAATATGCTCACTGCATTCGCTGACAATTAAATGTTTATTGACAGTTTTTTTCCTCTGATGAATAGGCCTTTCATAGTTAAATAATAGACTATTGGTTGTAAAAGCATCTCTTTATGTGTATTCAATTTGTATCTACCCCACAGACCCTTCTCCCTGTATTGGCCAAAATGCAGCCTCTGATTAAAAATACCTGTACATTAGCATCCATAATTTATAAGAGGTTAATGGGTGCAGTAAATGTCAGCCTTGGCTCACTTACATGTGACACTGACGGACCCATTCCTTTTGCAAAGCAATCAGGAGTTTCAGAAGCACCGGGCGTGCAGTGTCCTGCAGAAAGCACAGTAAATTATGACACATGGGGAGCTTGTTTCTGAGTTCAGTAATCTGATGTTTCTTCTCAACCTCTTTGAAATCTGCATAAGCCAAATGTAGAGGTGGTGGTATTTTCATTTTTATAGCAGCTGGAGCAGATCCCTGCAATTGAGAATATAGACTATAGGCAGTAGATGTCATCAGGGAATACGTAATGCACATACACACTGACATGCATTATGTGCTGTTTTGTGCAAAAATGTAAACCTTCTTTGCTCCTAAATATCTAAATGTAAAATCTTTTATTTATCTCAGGAAGTCATATCAGACCAGTAACATGTTATTGTAGAATTTTGTTAATTTGTTAATGACCACCTTTAAATTTATGTCAGAGGATTTTGTTTACAGCATGGCGTTTCTACTCATTTAAATATCAGTTATGATGTTTAGGCCAGATGAACTCTTTATTCAGTGTATTTCATTTTACAAGTTTCTATGTTGTATCTGTATCAGTATCTGTCTTTTTCACAGCAAGTCACCTTTTTCTTGCCTTTCTTTTTTTAGGAAATTACTACGGCACACCTCGGCCTATTCACATAAGCGCGGAAAGCCCCCCTATCACCTACCAGGAACATCGCAACCTGCTAAAAAACTTCCGCACACGAAGCAAATCGCTCAGCAACCTGGAGAAGGCTGCAGAGGACGGTGAGAACAGCGAGGACTCAGGCTTGTCAGGCAAGTGCAACTAATGTAACATCATTTATATAATGCAATAACTGCAAATCTGAAGGAAAACCAAGAAGTACTCTATTGTTATGTTGCATCACAAGTGTAGTATTACATAATTATTGGGAACCTTTTTCTAATTCAAGTTTCAAAGACGTATTGACAGGAGAAAAGACATATGATGTTAAGCCCTGCACAGTAGCCCCACAGCTAAAGACTGCATTGTCTCCCTGTTCGTACAGTACCTTCAGTGTCTGATACCTAAATTAATCAGTCATTAGAATGATAAGTATGCACTGAACTCTCAGTGGGACAATGGGCTGATTGATTGCTGGATCGCCTCCAAAGTAAGGTCAGGCTTCCCTAGGTCGACCTGGCGAGGAGGTAAGCAGGAAGCAAGTGTGCAAACAGGGAAGGTGAGGGAAAAACTGTGAAAGTCATATGAGAGAGAAGCAGTGGGTGTTAACACTTGATTAGCCAACAGCTATTTTATCTAACATAAGGTAGACATTTTTATTTCAGATATGATCGATGACTCACTGTACTAGATATGATTTATTATTTTGAACAGATGGCATGAACAGATGAAAAGTCTTGTCTTGACCTCTGCTTCAGGGGTGGACGAAGTATTTAGCATCCAAATCATACTTAAATAAAACTACTGAAGTATTATCATTAACAGACACTCAAGTACCAACATAAAGTCAATCTCCATGGAAATAGACCCGGTATATGTAATGTACTATTGATGTGGAGCTGGTCTAAAACGCTTTAGTAGTAGGTAGTTCAGTGGTCGCCAGTTGTCAGGTGATTAATGGGGGATGAAGAAAAAAATGTTGCTTCACAAATTTATATTTAAATTTTATATAATATTTAAGTTTGGCTTTTCTCCGATCTTTAGATTTGTAGGAAATTGTTATTAATTTTTACCTCTTACATGAAACAATTTAGGTTTAGAAGGGAAATGCTAAATAGCCATGGTTATTTAGTACTTCATAACTGTATTTTCCACCACTGATAATAATGTCATCTATGCATATCTCAAGGCAGGTTGGAGAGTTGGCAAATTGATGGTACCAAGAAACTAAAAGATGAGCTAAACAGAAGGCATGTATGAGATTAAATGGCAGGGGTGAGAGTGCAAGGCAGTGGCATAGGGTGGTGGTGATGGAGCCAGGTGTTAAGAAAAGCGGAGATAGGGAGCCAGAATGGTACAAAAGATAAGTGAGAGGGTAAGGCAGACTGGGAGGTGAGAAATGCAGGCAGGCTGAGATCCAGATAGGCAGAGACGTGCTCCAAGTCCAAGCAGGCAGGTAGGGCAGCAAGCCGCCAGCACTGATGGAGAGGGGTGGGGGGGCAGCCAACACCCTGACCTCTGCTGACTCATCTTCTGAAGTGATACTGTGTGGGTGGATGGGTTCGGCAGCACTTGTCATGCAGCAGGACTTGGGACGCCCTGTGTTATGTCCAGTGCCTCTCAGACCCATGCTGGAGGTCACAGCTGAAGGACAGCTACAAGGACAGCTCGGCATAAAAATATGCTTATTTTTCTTCTGCTGGTAGTATGGCATGCATGGTCACACACTCTGTCTCCTTAGAGGGAGCACAGAGATGTCCGAGATGCTGACCTCAGATCTTTTTGCCTGACAACATCTAAAGGAACTGCCAGTGTCAGGTCATCACAGATTGCAAGAGAAACTTTTTCACCTACTGCATCTGTTAAATAATACAAAATGTTTGGAGTTCGATTTTTTGATTTTTACTCTGCTATCATTACAGGAGGTTCTGGAGGTCGCAGCAGCAGCGTCCCTCCCTTCCACCAGTCCTCTGGTCGGCCCCGGGCAGCCAGCAACAGCGGGGATGGTCACACCATGGAGAACGGGATCATTAGCAGCAGAGGTCGTGGCAGGGTGAGAGGTGTGATGCCTGATCACTGGGAGCAGGCCTTCAGTGACCCAGGAGAGTCTCACTACATAGAGTTAGTGTCTACCTGTTCTTCGCAAATCTGCTAAAGGAATAGTTCAACATTTTGTGAAATGTATCAAATTAGCAGAGATTTAATTTAGACAAGCTTGGTACTATACCTGTTGATTCACTAAAAATTATCTTTAGCATATCATAAAGACAAGAAACATCTAGCCTGGCTCTGCCCAAAAAATAAAACCTACCACCACAACTAAAACTCATGAACGTAACACTTTGTATCTTGTTTAGTTCTAGTGCAAGTACAGGTTGTAATTTTACAATCGCTGCTCCCAGAGATCAGCGTGGAAATAAAATGATACAAGACCATAACACCTCAAAAACCACAAATCCCTGTTTTCACACTTTGGTTTTTCTATGGATAAATAAATAAGATAATAATTATTATTAATAAGATATAAGTAGATAATTAGTAAGCTTTAGAGGTGTTTGTAGACAGGTAATTGTTATTTTTGGCCAAACACATTCAGAGCCTTTGCTTATTCTTGATTCCAGTCCTTTTGCTAACTGCTATCAGGGTCCAGCATCTGTCTTTTATGGAGAAATACGTCTAACTTGCTGTCTAACGTCAATATTGCAAGAAAGCAAATAAGTATATTTGGCCAAAATGTTCAGCTATTCCTCTAAAAACAGAAAGTAGAGCTGCCTTTTAAGTTGTCATGATTGTCAGTGGCAGGCATCTCTGTTGTGAGTGTAAAAAATGACAATGTTGTATTGTATACAAATCTATTATGTTTCTGTTATTTCTTTGGCTTCCCCCTTTGTGTCTTTAAGTCACCACCCAAAGAGCACCAGCTGGCAGAGTCCTCAAGCTTCAAGCAGGGAGACTGTCTACAAAAACGAATGTGAGCGTCTTTTGTTTCTTTTTTTCCTGTCTCTCTTTCTGGATGTAATCATTTGAGCACTGGTGATACATGTAATTGTTGAACAGCCTAAATGAGGCTGCATGCTTGTAAAGAACGGAAGTAACAAACACAGCCAGCTCGTTAGTGTCAAATGAGATGGAATGAGCTTTTAGCTGAACTGAGATGTGTAAGAGATTAAGGCCTAAAGCTTGGAGCTGCTGGCAAAGAGCCAAGCTTACTGCTGAGGCTGGCAAGGTCGACACGTGTGCGGCATGTGACCAGCAACTTAATTTTCATAATTGGGTCACATGACTTGCCATTAAGGGAACAAGGACATAATCTAGTTTCTGATGTCTGTCTGACATGGCTGATTGTAAACTTAGAAATCCATCTGTTTAGCTGAAGCCTGTTCTAGTGTAGTGCAGTACACTTTCCTCACCAGCAGGCGGTGATATAATCTTCATTATAGGCAACGTTACCTGCATGTGAAAGGATTACTGTAACTGCACTGGTGCAAACAGTTTGTGTAATCCAAACTGATCCTGTTGTAATGTGGATAGAGGATGAAGGTGGTTGGCTGGAAAAGCAGTAACAATCATTGTAATAACATTTTCCACAGATTTGGTGATGCACTGTAACACTGAACAATAACTGCAGTATAGTCCCATTACAATACTGAGTTGCTAAGTGTAATAGATGATGTTGTTGATTTGAATCTGTATTTTATTGCAATGATTTTACCAAATGCTTTGGTTTCTTGCATGTCAATTTATCTGTTTATCTATTTATATGTATTTTTAAGGCTACCTGGTGCTCTGGCTCTCTGACTCTCTCGTTTCCCTCATCCAGAAACAGAGCAGTTTTTACCATATAGTTGTAAAAGCACTCAGGACTGTTTACTGTCTTTACTCTGATCCCTCCCTGGTGGTATAATTTTGTACCCTTGCTGTTCTTGGAAGTCAACATCATTGTCATCTCAAAGTCTCTCTTGCTTTTGGTGACTACCAGGGTTCACAGACCAGCCTGAGGAGCTCAGGGGTTTCCCTGTACACACACACCTGACCAAGGGCTCCAGAGGGTTTGGTTTCAATATTGTTGGGGGCAGCAGGCCAAGAGAGTTCCTCCAGGTCTTCAGTGTGACTGCAAGTGGACCCTCAGCACTTAAGACGGGTAAAAATACAATGAAGCAGGAACACGTACTGTATGGCAAGGCTGGAAGAAATATACTGTATTGCTGTAAAGCTGTGTTAAATTAATCCAAGTTACTCTTTTGCATACACATGCTTGAATACTGATAGCAGTAGCAGGCCGAGAGGTGTAACTATGGTAAATCACACAAAATGTTAAAGATTTTAATCAACAGAGTGCTATAATACTCTATCGCTTCAGTTTTCTATCTTCTTTCGTTTGGATTATATTTTTGGAATTTTTTGATCTCACATAAAAAGTGTATGTCATAGCCAGTCCTTAATCCTCAGGGCAAGCACACCATAATCTAGCTATCATAACAGCAATATGTACACACACACACACACACACACACACACATCCATACCACTCTAGGAATCCAGAGTCTCTGCAGGGACTGAGCTCGTTCATATCTGTTAATAGGCTGCTTTAGAAGGATTAGTTGGTCGGATTAGTCCACCCACACAAAACACTGACGGTGTTTCATTTACAATCTACATTTCTCTGCACACTCACAGCATAAGAGTGGTCTGCAATGTCAAAACAACAAGGTCATCTGGTATGACTGCAGATGATTATGATCTGATGAAGTATTTTATTGAATGCGTTATAATGGTACTTATATGCATCTGCTCCTCTCTGTTTTTTAATAGCGGACATCCTTGTGTACATCAATGACGTTTGTGTGTTGGGAGTGTCTCATAAAGAGGTTGTAGAAATACTCAAATCGGTGCCTGTGGGCCACAGCGTGGATGTAGAAGTTAGAAGAGGGTATCCCATGCTCTACAACCCTGACGGTTGTCCCAAGCAGCCTCCGCCAAAGCTGCTGGACAGTGGGGATCCCACCCTACGACCTACCACCACCCAGCCTCAGCCACTGCACCAGCTACCTCGTATTCCAGCACCCACTCCCCAGACGCAGCACTTTAACTTTAATGGGGTCCACAGTGGTGGGAGCTACATGGAACCAGGAGTGACTCTAGACACTAATGGAAATGCCACATCTTTCACCATCAGGCAACCGCAGTCATACAGGCGCTCCAGTATGAGCAACGCTGCCTCCCCTCCCCCTATGCGCCCACCTCGTACCTTGAGAAGTTTAGCCAGGCTGCAGTTTCTCGACCCAGCCCTGGCCAGCCAGAGTGACAGTGAGGTTGTTTCTGCCATTGGTTCGCACAGGTAACACCTACGCGTACAACACAAAAGGGAGTCTACACAAACACAGACTAGTGCCTTCAGACATTATGAAGTACATTCATTTAAATTTGCAAATCACCTTTTTAAGGTTAATACAATTAAATGATGGTTTACCTGTAATTTCAAATTCAGCTTCTTTAAATTAAGAAAGATTTTTCTTTAGGTTGTCGAAAATTAACTCTATCCATCCATCCATCTTCTTCCGCTTATCTGGGGCCGGGTCACGGGGGCAGTAGCCTAAGCAGGGATGCCCAGACTTCCCTGATAAACAGAAAATGAAATGTGCAATTCAAATCAGACTAAGTGAGCAATGACCTCTAACCTGATAATGATTGACAGATTCTGGTATGGCGGCACTTTTATTGATTATCTGGTATTTGTTCTTAGAGGAAAAGCATCTTGTATATATCTGCAATAGCAGCGGCAGGTCAGAAGTGGTAGTAACAGTATGAGTAGGATCTACTGTACCTTACCGTCAGTCCATAAGTCAAACAATATTCAGCAAGTGATTGATTATTGTTTATTCATTTTTTGTCATTTTCAAGAAAAATGCAAAATAATTGTTCCATGTTCTCAAATGCAATAATTTCCTGCTTGTTCGTCATATCTAAAAGTCAATGAAACATCAGTGGGTTGTGGTTGGACAAATTTTTAATAGATTACATTGGGCCCCATTAGCGAAGTGGTTCAGGTAGGTCTCCATGTGCATGGGGCACAACGTGTGATGCTGGAGGTTCGGGTCTGGCTGCTGAAATGTGTCACAGGTCTACCTGCTCTGTCTCCCTTGTTTACCAACTGTCAAATAAAGGCAAAAGATTATTACAGTGGACTCTTGGATGAGCAGCTTTCAAAATCTTTGAACTTTTAGTAAAATGTTTAACTGGGAATGTAATTGGCTCATGAATTGATCATGAATATAATCATATAAATTAGTTAAAAAATTTGTAATATAATATAATAAAATTAGTAATATAAATTAGTTGCAGCCCTATATATAGCATAAGAATTTGTGCCAAAACTAACTGATGTTCATCAACTACTGATGTTAACTCCCCTTCCTCTTTCTCATCAGGGCATCAATGATTCGTAATCACAACAATAACTCCCTCACAACACCCCCTCATCCTTTACATTACGGCACATCCAAGTCATCTGAGAGCGACCTGTCAACCTGTACCCTGTCAGGGTCTCATCTTCCCCTGCCTCGTTCACCCAGGAGACCCTCATCCTCCGCCGGCGGACCCCTTGGCACTCATTCTCACCTCTTCAGGCCACAGACCTCCCACCTCAGACCTCCCCCCACCCCTGACAGCCCCCACCACAGAGGCTTTAGTGGCTTCCTTGGCAACACCAGCCCCACTGTGAGCCGCAGCAGCATGTCCTCCCCTGGGGCAATGAGTGTGGGCAGTGCAGTTGGCAGTGGAGGGGAGCTGGTGCCTGTGGCCTTGGCTCAGACTGAAGGAGACAGAGGACTTGGCTTCAGTGTGACGGCTGGCGGTCCGGGAGGGAAGATGACTATAGTGAAGAGAGTCTGGGATAGGAAACAGTGCAACTCCCTGCAGCCAGGGGATGCTATTGTCAAAATCAACGGGGCTGATGTCCAGAGTCTTAGCTTTGCACAGGTAATGGATGACTGAGTGGGAGGGGAGTACAGAAAAGAAACATGAACTGAGCTAATTTATTTTGAAATAACTTTTCTAACAGATGACTGCATTTTTTCTTACTATTTTCACTGGAACTCATTTTATTTTTGTTAGGATTTTTTTTACAGCCTACATTTATTCTTTTCATTTTCAAGTCTTTCTAAAAGATAATAGTAATAATAATGATAATATAAAATAACCATTCAACATATACATTTCATCCCCAAACAATTAACAATCTACACTGTCTTTTCAATAACAGACTAAAAAAGAGTACGCTGAAGACAGAGCTTATTTCTATCACTAGATTTAAAATTACTAAGTCCAGGTATCTAGGAGTTCTCCATGCAATAAACAGACTGTCCATAGATAAACAAAAAGCACTGTATCACTGAACAATTCATAGCCTTTCGACAAAAAGTGATATTATGCTGAAAACTACTTAGTCAGCATATTATTTAGATGCATTTATTTAATTTGTAAGTACTAAATCCAGTAAGACACTTAGACACCTTGAGTCGGTTCCATAAATTCACCCCTCTGACAGAAACACACCTAGTTTTATCTAAATTTGTTATGGCTCACATTTTTTTTAAATCAATTTCCTTTAAGATTGTAACCACTCTCCCTCTTATTGAAATCTTTTTTTTTGTATGCTCTTATGTAACAGGTTTTTACTAGCGTTGTATACTATCTGAGGAATTTGAAAATCTACTATATCATCTAATTTCAATAGCTTAGTAATTTGAGAAGATTTTTAGAGGGAACATCTACTAATAAATCTTACAGCTGTCTGTAATAAAGATTTGTCAACACTAGGCTAGAACATCCAAAGTCACGCTTTAAATCACCTCTATGCTTGTTCACAGGTGCAAACAGTCCTTCAGGAACATACCAGACAGGGAGAAGTCATCTTATTGGTTTACAGAGGAGGTAAATTATTCACATTTGTGGTCTTTGTAGAATGAGATTTTTAATAGCTGACCATAATTTTTTTTGTCACTGTGGCTATATTAATTTCAAAGCTATTTTGTCTCTCATCCTCAGGTATCTATCATTCAGCCATCTCCCCTGGCTCCATTCGGAGACTTCCCCCACCTCTACTCAGGCCCCCCCCTCCACCTGTTGGTGCAGACAACTCATCTGTGCTCCCAGAAACGCTGCCTATGACCCGTATTTCTCTTAGCAGTCCTCCCTCCCCAGCCCTGACATGTTCCTCACTGATCCAGAGCACTAGTTTCTTGGAGTCGGTTCCAGTGACCCTGACAATGGAACCCAAAGACTGGATCAACACGGGTCTGGAAGATGAGGCAGGTGGTGTAACGGTGCCTGAGTCATGTCTGGACAAGGAGGGAGGAGAACGAAGGCGGCCTCTCCGAGGGTTTGATGTGGAGCTGAGGAGAAAGCCGGGAGAGGGCTTTGGGTTTGTCATTGCTTCTCAGGATGTGGAGAATGGCAAAGGTGAGTGTCAACAAGTGCAGCATTTGTTTGTGCTTTGGTTTGTGAAACTTTATTCTTTTATTGAAGGATTTGAAATAGAAATGGATGGACATTACGCTGCATCAGTTGAACCTTTCTGGCCCAGGAGAACCATTTGGTTGCCTGCCCCTGAAAACAGGTTTAATTTGGATGTCCTTGTGGACAGATGCACCATTAGGTAATTACAGATTAAAAAGTGGTCACATGGCCACATGCCACCAGATGAGTCATAATGCATCACCCCTTTTCTTAGAACATGTGCTTTTTTTCCACATTGGTTTTGTTAGCATTGTTGATGGAAATTAGCTTTGGTAGCCACTGTCTTTAGTGGTTTATCATGGAGTGCAAAAAACATGATGAGAATTACCCGTAGTCCTGCGGTGCACAGTAACTAAATGCTGCATCCCTATGCTAAGTTTACACTCTGGGAACAGTTTACAGCCCTCTACCTGATGACCTGACAGGATTTATATGGTAAAATACAGCACAATCCATTCTGGTATGTTTGGTTTTAAATCTTAGACAAGCAGCAGTACCATATTCCATAAACATAGCATAATATAAACTTCTCACTGAGGAGTCATGAGTCTGTGGAACACCTGTACCAGACATTTTCCTGATTTATAGGATCTCACAATGCTTCTTGTTTTGCTTTAGACAAACCTAAACACACATTTGTGCATTTGTTCCTACAATGCCCATGCAAAGGCATTTTCTTTCTGTTTGGTTGTATGAGAATTGCCTGCATTTATTTGTACTTGTGCGAGAACCTTTGGGATCAATATTCAGAATGCGTGACATCCAGTGGCCCAATTTATTATTTAGTATTTTTATTATTATTTATTTTCAGTTATTTATTTTTAGTCTTCCACTTTACTCTGCAGCAATCAAAGGCTACCCATCGTTTTCAGGATACAAGATTCTCCTCTTGGTATAACAATCTTTTAATGGTTTGGCTCCCATTTCATGTCACGCCTGTTCTGAGTCTATGCACCTAGAAGACCCCTCCTGCCACAAAGGGAGATACCATTTTAGGCACCTAAAAATTTAACTGTTTACCTTTCCATGTTAAACATAAAGACAAAGCAAAGATCATTTTTCAAACAATGTCTTTATTAAAACTATATAAGCCTTAGTACTAGTACTATATGTACAGTTTACTGTGAGTATGTAGTTAAATATATTGTTTTGTTGATATTTAGAAGTTTGTTTTATTTTAATACAAGTCAAGACCTTTATGTGATCGTATCATCAAATCAATACTCTCTGTTTTTCTCTGTGCAGTCTGAGGAGACAGGACTTCGAGGCTTGTTTATGTTCTGTCAGGGAATCAAATACATCCTGTCCTTGTTAACTTATAGTGTATTGTTTATGAGTAGTGGCTTAACTGCAATATCTCGATGATGTATGACCATCCCCCTCCTTCCCCTATCTTGCATTTGGTGTGCTGCTCAAGTTTGATGCAGTTCAATTTGCTTTATTGCCCGGACGAACACACATTTATATTTTTGTGGTGAGATTAAGGTTGTACCTGTCTCTGCAGTACGGAGACCTTGCCTCCCTCCTTGCTCTTCAGCCAGGCTCCCCTTCATTCCACTCTTGCTGTGTCACAGAAAGAGGTCTGCTCTTTAGCTCTTTTTCCTCTATCATTTCCTCATCCCATCTCTCTCTCTCTCTCTCTCTTTTTTTCTCGTTAGTCTTTCTCTCTACTGCTCCTCTCTTATAAGCTCCCGCCCACTGTCTCCCTCTCCCACACCCCCTTTTACTCTGCAGTAAAAGCGTCCAGTCTGTTTTTTCAAAAGATTAAAAACTCTCTCTCCATCCTGCCTCCTGCTTTCCCCATCGCTCTCTGCATGCTTAAGAGAAATGCAACACTAAACATTTCCCTCACAGAGGAGCAACAGAGGGGGCAGTGAATCTGTATTTTAGCTCCTGCTGACCGTTACTGTACATGTGAACCTCAACACCTTCAAGCTTCCTGACACGGAATATAGGATTTCTTTTTCTGCACATGCTAATCAAAAAGCCATGCTGGAGAGACTACAGTCTGCGCTGAAAACTGTGAAGGAGTCTAAACGTAATTATTTGCTCCAATTCTTGTTTTTTTTGTTTAGCATAAATTAGAAGGATGCTGATTTTGTTCTGTGTTTCCCAGTTAGCTTTGAGCATGAGCTAGACTTTTTAAATTGTGTTGCACTCTAAAGTTTGCACAGTTAAGTGTGTTGACTTTGGAAAGTTAGATTCATGGGCACTCATGTTGTAGATGTCAGACAGGTAATCAAACTGATGCTGTGATGCTTATTTTTACAGTTAGACTGACTGATGGTTATAGCAACAACATCAGATGAAAGGCTTAAAGCAGCTGATGGCATGGTGATGTCACGATGGTCTATGTATTAGAGCCATTTGTGCTACACGGGCTTTAACAGATAGCAACAGCAGTGCTGAGTTCAGCATTACCTAACCTGCACAAACACTACAATACGATTGATCCTGCAACAGAGCTGTAGGATGCATCTGCAGGCTGCTGTGGGCATGTCTGTACCGGCTGATGTTTCTGGCTGTATAGGGGGATTTTGACAGTGGTGGGGAGGGGGTCTACCACAACCCCTGAGCGGTGATCAGTACAGCGAGTCAGACACTGGCTGGCTGCTGGGCATACCGCAGTGAGATTATTCTGTACAGGAGAACATGGAGAGCCACAGGAAAAGACACCACAGCACAAAGTAGTCCATTTGGCTGCATCTGTGTGTGGTTTACAAGTGTGTGCGTGTTTATGCATTTGTGGCTGAGTACATCTGTTCCAATCCCTCTGCGTATGAGTAACTGTGTATGTGTATGCATAATGGTGCAGTGTGCGTGGCTGTTGCATGTGTATTCATGTGTTTGGCGACTGTTGATGTTCGACTGATGTATTATGCACGATAAGAAGACTATTTGCAAAGCTGCCTTGGCTTTGATTTGACCTGATTGCTGTTTCAGCCTGGGTCACACAGATTAGGCCCAGAAGCTCAGAGATGTGTCTCTAGGCTCTGAATTATAGGCTGTACCTTTTAACAGGGTCATAGTTCCAATGTGACATACACTTCACCGCAGATGACATTCCTGGTACCCCAGTTACAATTTTCAATTCAACAAGGTTTTTGTTTTACACTCTAAAATAATTTAAACAAGCCATTTCATTTTCATTCTGGTGGAATGCAGACTAGAGGGATGGTTATGTACTTTAGTTGAATCAGACTCTCAAATGTTTATGCCTTTTTACATAAGGCTACTGGCAAGACTCTAGAGGGGCCAGCTGTCACCAAAGTACAGCGTACCCTGAAAGTGGGGTCATGGACAGAGTAATAGGGAGTTTACTAAGACAAAAAAAAAAGGGGGAACAGAATACAGAATTACAAGTCTAAGCACACAGAGGCAGAGCGCCCAGCTAAAAACTGTAAGAAGCTTTTTATTTGTTGCAGAGAAAAAGATATTTTGTGGTGCCAATGAACATTACTGCTGCATGTGTGTGTTTATGTGTGTATGCTTTCTATGCCAGAGGCATGCTAAAGAAGGGAGTCTGCAAGTCCTGCAAGAGCCAAGCATAAAAATCACTGACACCATATAAACAGAAGTGTAAATACCTAAAGTCTGTTGTTATGGGAAATATGACACGTTCAGGACAGAAGAATATTGCTGAAAAGCTTGTGCTCCATGACAGTTTGTTTTTCGGGAGAAAGACAAATTACTGAACAGCAAAGAACCACTCCTGGTGTGTCACTGGATGGAGAGATAAATTGATAGATGTGATGATGAAGGAGAAGAGAAATGTTTCAAAGAGACACTAGGGGAGGTGTAAGAAAGGCTTCTGTTGGAAATAATTCATAACAGAAACCTGCCAAAAATGATCCACAGCTTAATGACAGATTGTTTTAGGAAATCTGGCATTAGTGAAACAAATCTTTTCTCTTTCAAATCTACATTTGACTGCTCGTATTGCTCACTGTCATCAGTTAAAAGACAAGTTATGGTGCTAAATGTATTTTCCACGTTCCAGCTGCAGCCAAAGTCAAGTCCAGTATGAACTGCCGTAACTCAGGCCACAAGACATTTAAGGTTGTAGTCATTAACTGTTTAAATCTTTGCTTTCAGCGGCTTCTCTTCTCCCTCATCGGTTTGTGACGGTCCGTCGTGGCAGCCCAGCAGCCAAGAGTGGGCAGATCCGGCCTGGAGACCGATTAGAGGCGGTAGAGGGACGCTCGGTGGTGACTCTGCCTCACCGGGAGCTTGCTCAGATACTTCGCAGAGCAGGGAACACTCTACGCCTCACCATTATCCCCCGTCCAAGCACCTGTAAGCTTAGACTTAAAACTAAAATACACAACCTGACTATTAATTTATAGTCTGATCTCAAATTTTCTTTCTTCTAGACTCTTCAAGCTTTTCAGAAACAACTGAATATGACCCTGATCACAGAAACAGAAAAGGGCAGAGGTCACGTCCGAAGGTGAGGGCATAATCATCAGATTTTCTTACCCACTGGCAGTGAACGATATTTCCTGCAGTGATGATTATCAGTCTTCATTCTCACCCTCTTTGCTCTTGTCTCCCAGCGTGACTCCAGGTATTACAGCGTAGACCTGGATCGTGGACCCTCGGGCTTCGGCTTCAGCCTCCGAGGTGGCAGTGAGTACAACATGGGCCTCTACGTCCTGGGACTGATGGAGGGAGGGCCCGCTTCACGGAGCCAAAAAATGCAGGTATGTCTATACGCTGTGTGTATTTGACAGTTTATCAATATACATATACTACTAAAAATACTCTTACTGTAATATATTTCTATCTGTTCTCCTCTGTATTTGAGCGTCTCCTCTGTCATAGTGTTACTGTTTGTATGTTAATAGTGTAAGTAAACATGTCCAGGTGACATCTTTGATGAACACACATTTAAAGTTGTCAATACTGTTTAATACCAGGTTACTTTTCAGTATGACCCAACACAGCACTAATTAGCAAGCTTTAGCATGCTAACACACAATTAAGACAGTGAACTTATAGTATGTCTAGCATAAGCTTTTTGCTAACCCTCACAGAACTGCTATTGGGGTTAATTGTAGCGCCTTTTTTCCAAAATTTCCACCTCAGTTAAATAAAGTTTACCTGTCAGCTGGTCATCGCAACATAATTTTGTTTTCAGCAGGAAAAGAACAGGCATAAATAATAAAACCCGTGATGGCTGAATTCTATTTAGCTGCTTCACTTTCAGGTTCTATGCTTTGTATCTTACTTATTAGTAACACATGCTTTTCCTGGACAAATCAAATTCAAATACAAAACGCTCTGGTTGCAGGTGAGCGACCAGCTTGTGGAGATCAATGGGAACAGTACGGCAGGGATGACACACAGCCAGGCTGTTGAGCACATCCGCAGGGGAGGCCACCGCATCCACCTGGTCCTCAAGAGAGGAAACGGCTACGTGCCTGACTATGGTAAGGTACAGTAAGAGGGTCTGGGTGTTAGTTGGTGTTATCACGTGTGTGAAAATAGATGCAATTTAAGTTATATCTTTGCAATGCATTTGTCTTGGGTGCGTAATCTCCTATTTGCTTCTTCTTTAGCATTGATTCTAACTAAACTACTTTTTTTACTCTTTCTTTTGGGGTGTTATTTCATTTTTTTAACCCATTTATATTTCTGGTTTGACATTTTGCATTCCCTCAACTACATTTTCCCTCTTCATGTGGCCTCTCTTGATTTTCCCCCTTTGGCACAATTCCTCCTCTCGCAAACTTTTCTCTTTTTTGCTCTGCTGCTACCTTTCTCCTTTTTTCCGTTTTTCTCTCTCTCAGTGGAGCTCTCCAGCTTGTCTCTATGTATGACCAACTCCAAGCTAGGCGAGCCTTGCTTCTATGTCATTGGACGGACAGAGAATACGCGGTTGGTAATGGTTCCTGTTAGTTCTCCCATTTTCTGTCTCTCTACATTTCTCTGCTCAGTCATCACTGTGTCTTCACTTGTAGTGAATAGATGCCTTTGTGTGTTCGACCCCGTCATTATAAAATTATTTGGAATTTCAACTCACGATGTAATGCGTACAACACTGTCCTTGCTACCCAATTTAGTTTCCCTCAACCCCTACCTTTGAACAGAATTCACCAACTTCAAAATTTGTAAGCAAAATAATTCAGCAAAGAAAATTGCACTGTTATAGAGCATAATGATGCATCTCATTTTTAGGGAAGGGTTATCCAAAGGTTGTCCTAAAATAGAAAATCTGCTGTTGTTACACAAGCTGACTTAATGCACTGCTTAAAAAAACACTTTCTGAATATCACTGCTCTGTAATAACAGATTACATAATGTGCTTTACCAGGGACTTTGCTCTTTGTCTCTCTTACCTGTCTGTATTCTGTATTCTCGTCCTCTCTTCATTCTCTCTCTTCATGTAACGTTTGTCCAGGCCATGAGCACAGAATCACCTCCCCCTCCCTCCTGCATCACCCCAAGGAGCAGGGTTTGGCTGCAGTAGACTCCACTGGGCGAAGGGGGCACAGCTCCAAGGAGAGAGGGAGAAGCAGTTCTTCAAATGGACATGAGAAAGAAAGGAGGAGAAGACGAAGAAGGAGGCAGGCATCAGGGGGAGGGGGACACCTGGATTCACAAAGCCCCATTTCAGAGCAGGGAGAGATCTCTCATGAAGCCAGGGACAGGAGAAGGAGGAGCAAAAGCAAAAGCAGGGTTCGGAGTTTACCTAGAGATAACCTCAGGAATTACAATGATAGCGACGTGAAGAAAGGAAGGGAGAGGAGGAGGGGCAGGAGGAGAGAGAGAAAAAACAGAAGTGAGGAGAGGGTGAGGACGGCAGAGGATGAGGAGGAGTCTGAGCAAGAGGAAGAGCTAGAGGCACCTGATGATAAGGAGGTGGACAAGAGAGTGAATTTAGAAAGAGAAGGGAATATTACCCCACCAATTCCAAGTCCAAACCAAAAGCTTCCCAGACCAAAGCAAGGCTGGGGGGCAGTGTATGATATAACCTGGGACATGGCGGCAGAGTACAGGAACCTGAGGAAAGAGAAGGAGCTTGACAGCGAGCAGGAGCAGGAGAGGTCATGGGATAGTGACAGGGATGAGGATGAAGAAACAGGGCTGAAAGACGATGATGCACACAACATGAGCATCAAGAAGCCTTTAACAAGTGTTCCTGTGATAGATCCAGTGTCACAGAGAAAGTGCTTCTCCTTCCTCACCCCCACACTGTCTATAGAGCAGCTGGGGGACGATGAGTCAGAGTCTGAAGGCAGCCAAATTGACGGCAGCGTGTCTGCTGCCAGTATCTCAGGCCTTTCTCTGCCTGCCATAGATGCAGACGGGAACGCGGCGGCAGTGCTGCCAGGCCCTTGGCTGAAACCCAGCCAGCAGAGGCTAGCTCAGGTTGTAGAGGGGAATAGGAGCCCCGGAACATGGACAAAGCAGGGGGGTGGAAGAAGCACTGTCTCTTGACTTTTGACTGGAAGTAGAGCATGCAGCAGCTGAAAGATACAGATCAGGTTCTGTCCACCTTACACTGTTAGACCTCAGCTTGTTTTCTGCAGCTACCCACTCTATTAACATTTTCTCTATTTAATATCCACAGTAGTATGGAGTCATGTTCTTTGTGCCTTTTGACAGCTGTCCTCCGGCTGATGTTACATGTTGATATCACATTTTAACTTTAACACCAACAGGTGTTTTTCACTGATGAAGCAACACTTACATTGTCTTTTTTTGTCTAAAACATTATCGCCCTCATTATGTTGCACTCCTTTCTTCACATTTGCAGTATTTCTGATCCATGTTTCCAAGACAACAAGACACGTTAGTTTAACCCACTTCCTAACTCTCACTCACCTTTCTGCTTCTCTCCTGCTACTTCAGCCATATCTTCTCTGAAGTCCCCCAGCCCAATACCCCCAGTGTACAAAACAGCATAGACATTCCCTTTTACCTCATGAAAATACCAAGCAATAATAAAGCAAGTGTCCAAGACTATCAGCCATCTACATCCACTGCACCATGTCGCTCTGGTCTGAAAGGAACAGTCTAACGTGTTCGTAATATATCCTTGTCTTATGTGGACACTCGCCTCGACTTGTAATGTTCTATATGACTGAATATTCGATTGTGATCATGCAAATCCCTTTTAACAGCAGGTGTGAAATCTATATTCTGTAAATATCTGTAGAGAAATAAATGACAGAAGCTATTGTAAATATTATACTAACTGGAACCATGCCCTTATTTGTATTACTGCATTGTTATACTTAATAAGTCTCTATAAATAAGTATATGCAGTATATCTATATATCACATTCAACAGCTACTTGTTCATACTATCGACTATCGTGTGATGAGAAATAATGTGAAAATTGATATATTGTGAAGGCTCAAAATGTAAACAGACTAAAAACTATACTGTACCTGTCCTATTCATAAATGAATGTTTTGTACTACGCTGCTTGAGTGTGGATTAAGATGCCGTGTGTCATACCCTACTTCAGACGTCAGCAAAAGATGCCAAAAATATGCATCTGGTGTGCATATTTCAAGTACTGTTAATGTTGTGTGTGGGGGGGTCAGAACAAGCTCACTATCTCGGTTATAGACAGTGCTGTGCCCATTGTGCCACGTACAGTTGCCTTGGTAACATAAACCAGTTTGTCCTAACTGCAGATTTTTCTTGCTGTGAAAACCCTTGCTCTGAGGTCTCTAATATGAGAGGTGGGCAGGCTGTTTAATAATTCCAGTCATGCCAAAACAAAGCCCCCTTCTGTAAATCCACTAAAATAATTATCATAAGCCTCTGATGAATTTAAGCTTGGTGTTGCATCTGAGAAGGCAAAATAGCACATTATTTTGTTTTGCCTTTTTCTTTTTTTCTTACAAATTCTGTTATAGATAAAAGAGGGGCCAAGCTGGACGGATACTGTGAGATGTTATTTTTCTATGAAATTATCTTTTTTGAAATACTCAGGTTTTCAGATCCTTTGTGCTAGATCGGCCATTAGGAGGGAAAGCTGCACAGTGACTTCACACCATTTTCATAAGGCAGAGCGAATTATTTAAATGTTAAACTTATGTTGAGTGTTAATGGCAGCACTTGGAGACGCAGACTGTTACAATTATTTGTTTACCAGCCCGTAATTACCTAAAGGTTGATGTTAGAAGTGAAGTCATTCCTTCGTTTGTACCTATCATGAACAAAACACAGACCGAAATGAATTGGTCAGTGTGCTCTACCCATATGTTTGCACTGCTGCCCAGAAAAGGTAGTATGGTGACCAAACCAACACACTGTATTCCCCAACCGATAACCATACACACAGTAACCTATAGTCTGTAAGACTTGTTTTATAACTTTCTTTTTTTAGACCTTCATTTCCTAAGGGGGATTATGTGGCTGAACTGTAAACATGTTCTAATAAAACTGCAAATAAACTGCTGAAACAATTTCCTCAGTGGCCATGCTTGTTTTTCTTTTTATTGCCTTTTTTTTTAACACCAGAAGAGCCACAGCAACGGACAGCAGATGGCAGCAAAATAATAGGCTAAAGTAGTTTTAGGAAACGTGGGATTTGATGCTATGAAGGCCTGTGTGTGTGAGTGTGTGTGAGAGAGAGATTATTTTGGGGGTCCCATAAGATATTCAGGAACAGTGTGAGATCTGAGAATAAATCAGGATGCATTAAGAGCTGATGAATGAGATCTACCGAGAGGGTAAAAATCTGATAATTTCCCACAGATCAATTATTTAATCTGCTTTTTGCAAGAACAGGGATTTCACATTTTCCACGAGGCATCACCACTCAGTCTAATATTAGTTTCCTGTGCTGTACAGCAGCCTCAGCCTCGGCGAGAGAGGCAATTATACAGAGAGAGGAGCGGGTGGATTTATAGTGTCTCTGTTCAAATATGGGCACTTAAGTACTACTACTAAAAATAACACGGCTCCAAGGCCTTCATCTTCTAATAATCACTGCATGTCTTCCTCTCATGTTGTCCAAAGCCGCATCCTTCTGTTCATCTCAGACAAAAAAGATACCACAGTAACAGCAGCACTGCTGCGTCTTCAGCTGCAGGAGGGGACTTTAGAAGTGGACTTCAGCTGCTCGAACTACTTCATATCCGGAAATGAATATTATGCGCTATAGCCTACCTATGTTATAGGGATTGTTTTCTACATGTCTACCCCGGATCTATAGGCGCTCAACAGGGTTCTTGAAGTGCGTAAAGCTACAACAAAAGATACAAAACGAAAGGGGAACTGTAGCCTACCTTCAAAATAAAATGTCACGCGTGCCCGATGTATTTATTCTACAAAAACAATCTTTAACCAATAACGTTTTTTTTTCTTTTTGTAGCATTGTCTCAAAATGTACCTGCTCTGGATCTGGCTATGTATTTGTGATGTCATGAAAGACCATGCAGACTGTGTTAACGACAGAATAATAAAACGTTAATATTAATTTTACTTGGTTCCTTCCAAGTCATTCCGATTAATTTTTTATTATTATTTTTTAATTTGAAAATTGTGGCCGGAAGTGGCTCGTCATTCTGACTAACTCGACGGTGATGCGCTCCAGAGGCAAAGACGCACACTTTGCTGCAGATCACATGCACAACGAGCGAAACCTTGGTGTGTTTCTGCGCCACCGCGAAGATTCACCGCAACATTCCTGCATGGATTACCGACCTGACACACCCGGAACTCGTCTCAGATAAGTAGGAAATACCTCCACCTGTTTTTTCCCAGACCGATTCCCATCGGGATCGAAAGCAGCAAAGCGAAAAGTACGCTTTTAAAAGATTCGGTGAAGCCTATTGAGACTTTCGGACTCTCAAAAACATTTCGGATCGTTGTTGGCCCTTAAAAGGTGTCAAGTTTTATCTCCAAGCTCAGTCTTTGTGAATGCGTGACGTGGAAGTAAACTCTGCATTACTGTTGGATGAAAAAGCCCAGAGACGCACACTTTGGGAACGAGTCTAAATTTAAAGCTCTGGGATGTAGCTTTTGGTGAGCACAGGGGAGGATTTGGACCTCAAGAATGAACTTTGGAGGCTACTTCTGCTTACTTCATGCGCTCTAAAGACGCATCGAACCATGGGTTGAAAGCGACAATGATAGACCGCGGGGATATTCAACGTGGGAGGGAGCAGAATTTTATGTGTTATGTAATGATTGACAGTGCCTGATAATAAGTGGAACATCACAACTAACGTCAGCCCCTCCCCGCCCTCCCCCCTTTACCCCTGTCCCCCCTCTCCCCCCTCCCCTTTGTGTCCAGGAGGCTAAGGAGTGGTCAATTAAGTAAAAGGTAACACCGCAGCTCTTAAAGTAGTCGAGCAAGATATGTCATAGGTCAGTGGATACATAATATTCTACTTATTCCTGTCAGAGTCTTTAAGACAAGCCGAAGGTTATTACACATCTTTGAAAGCCTCATTTAGAAAAGGCTTACTTCTGTTCCTCCCTCCTGGAGCCAGTCTCAGTTTTAGAAAGATTTTGTTTAGTCAAATGAACATCATGAGGCCCCAGACTCCTGCTTTGCTCCGTGCTGATTTGGCATGGTCTGACAAGATGCCTGTGACTTCAGTAAATCAGACAATCCTCTGTGTCTCAAACTTCCTTTTACACTCTAAACTCTCTTCTCGGCACTGCAACATTTTTAATGGCTATTAAGATGCTATAATGCTCATTTCTGCCCTCAGCTGTGGGGATATGTAGTCACCCTGAAATTCTCAACCTTTAAATCACTGACTTACTGTTTCTGACCCTCTGAAGCTCATAGTTCATCTTAACCAGGGCCTTTGTTGGTCCCTCCCTCCCCCCCACTCATCAGGGCTGGTGGGGGGGGGTGGATCTCGACCCCACGGGGTCAAAACTGTGGTGGTGGCTGGTGGTGGTCATAACCTTAGAGGCAGGGCTCCCAGTATGGAGACCAGCCCAGAGAGCCCCAACCGGGCAGTGGAGTACCTCCTGGAGCTCAACAACATCATCGAGAGCCAGGCCAAGCTCCTGGAGACCCAGCGCCGGCGCATTGAGGAGCTGGAGGGCCAGCTGGACCGGGTCAGCCAGGAGAACCAGGACCTGAGGCAGGAACGCAGCCCACGGACACCTGGTTCGGACACCCCGGAGCAGAACCACAACCACAGCCAGCCTCTGTCCCTTCCCGTCCATCATGGCAGCGGCAGTGTTGCTGGCAGCAGTGGGAACGGTAGCCCCTCAACAACCCAGACAACCGCTGGATCAGCCACAACTCCAGGCCCGAGCAGGGAGAGGAGGACCCACACCAGGCTGACCCGAGGTCTGTCCTGTGGCTCCTCCACTACCGAGCGAGATCGGCTCGAACGGACCGACAGCACAGACACCAACACTAGTTCCACCTTACGCAGGAAGTAAGTTCTCTTCTAGCACAGAAGCCTCATCTTTTATTTTATTCTTCTGCGTGAGTATGGCTTTGTGACAGGAATGTCAGGAATGGGAGTGATCTTGTCCAGTTTGCATTAAATTATAGCAACGACTACAGTCTGCATAATACATTAGGTGTGACAGAGCATTTGTATGCTAAGCCCATATAATGACATGCTGTACAGAGCTGCAGCTCTTCTAATCATCAGAGATAATTCACACATTAATGGGACTAAGGTGGAATATTTTAATACACCACCCTGAGGAAATATGCAAATTCCTGGAGGATTATGGGTAGAGTGATAAGTCATCTAGGCGTCTATTGCATCATAGTGCATTTAATTTTGCCTGCAGAGGGTTTAATTTACGTAATGATCACAGGATGTAGGTGTGGCATAGGAGTATGCCGAGGAAAACTCCAAACCAGGCAGGATATGGGTTATGGGGCTTTTTTATGGTGATCGGAAATTTCTAGACCAGCAAAACTTTTTTCTATGAAAAAAAATCCACAGTGTATTTTTCTTTTCCTCTTCACTCTGACCTGTAGGCTGGTTGGTCTTAAAGAGGGAGTCAAAACTCAAGGCTGGCCTGAAGTTAGAGTGCTACAAACACAGCTTTGGCAAACAAATGCATCTGTCCTTCCATTTACTTTCTACCACACACACACATGGATAGAGCTGGTTTTGTTCTGGAAGCATTAAGCTTTGTGAGTAGGCAGCAATTCATGTGAGAAAGTGCACAGTGAAATACATTGTTTCAATCTTAGTGACAGAAACCGTTAGTCCTTGTGCATATGGCATTTGTTTGTGCACAACCACCTCAGTAATTGTTACTGAATTTTACTCTGATTAATTCTTCAGTCCCGCTCAACTTATCAGTGATTGATTCAGACTACACCAAATCACTTATCAATTACAACTGCATTTTCCGGTGCTGTCTGCCTCTGTGAACCCCTCCCATCATCCCTGGGGTGAGACTTAGTCATTAGACCGAAGCACATATTATTTATTTATGTGGGTGTTAAATACAGCAATGAATTGCAAATGTAGATCTTGCTGATCTTCCCTTGGTAATCGCCTGTAGCAGTTGTAGCTGACTTTGGATCTAGACTCAGACAAGCGTATCATATGAAGTGTCACATTTAATAAAGGAGTCACCCGCACAGTAGAGCCATATTGTCCCTGTCTGGCTGTGACTCAGTCTAACCCAGCTGGCCTGTTAGCTTGGGTCACACCCTCTCCTCTGATTATGGATCAGATACAGGCTTGAATTTCTTCATTGTTAGTGTCCATGACTCTCTATATATGGCTGCAATCAGAGAAAGAGACAGAGGGAAGGTAAGGAGGGCGTGGAGGGGGAGGGATAGAGAGAGGAGAAAGATGACAAGGGGGAAAGTGATTGAGCGACCTTACTCAGCATGCCTCAGTCTAAAAGAGAAAAGGTGGAACACACACACTGATTTGCCATCTGTCAACAGGGCATGTGTGCGAGAGGGAGAGATGAGAGGGTATCCTAGGCCAAAGAAGGCAAGGCTTAGAGAGCTGCCTTTGTTTTTGTCCAATTAGCTTTGGTTCCTCCAGCAGTAGTCCTCATCTCTGCCCTGTGCTCTCTGTGCCTCACATAACACACACTTTTCATTTCGGACGAAGAAACTGAAAAAAACTGCCCCCGTTTTTAGCCATGCGTGAAGCAACTGCATCAACACAAAGTCGCTCCTCTTCTTTCTCCCAGCGGTGTGCCATAAACAGCTGTACCAAATGCTACCCT
The DNA here is from genome assembly GCF_900324485.2 of Mastacembelus armatus. Classification (NCBI taxonomy): domain Eukaryota; kingdom Metazoa; phylum Chordata; class Actinopteri; order Synbranchiformes; family Mastacembelidae; genus Mastacembelus; species Mastacembelus armatus. Next base: position 7,810,505 of record NC_046639.1, on the reverse strand, counting down.
GTCCTTCTGTTAATGGCAGTGTGAACAATGTGAGTCTGGGGGCCTTGGGGGGGCAAACTCATATTTGACGTCAAGTCCCTTCTTCGAGAAGCTGCAGGGCTGAGGGCATTACCACAGTTAGGTGCAGCAGATGTTTTTTGTTGTTATTTCGGGAAAGGTCATGTGAGTGCATATTGTACGAGCCTATTTATTGAATTTAATGTATGTGCTGGTGTGTGTGTGTGTGTGTGTGTACAAAAATGTGTGAAAGAGGGAAGGAGGAACAGACAGACTGCACCAGAGATTAGTTAGTGTGTCCAGAGTATAATTAACACTGACCCAGGGGTGATAATTGCCACGGAGCGTACATGTGTTACGATAGGTGTGTCTTTTTGTGAGTGTGTGTGCGTGCGCTGAAGGATATCACCTGGGACATCCATTATTAGACAGCTAATGTGACCCTGCCGGCTGCCATACAAGCTGTCGTGTTATGATGATGAAACAGCTCTCACTGAATGGGTGACATTATGTGGTGGATACAGGCAGCTGTGCTTGTGCAGCTCACAGGGCGAGAGGGCACCTAGAGGTCTTAATGACAGCCCCAGCGGTGCTGAAACTCAGAGCAGTATTATTATAGAATGGCAAGAGAGGTGAGCTATCTTCTCCCTTCTTCACTTTTGCTGTCAATGTCACGGTGAGAGCGTTCACAAGCTCCAGAGGGCCCCATGAAGGTGCTTGTGCCTCTGTTCATCTGTGTGATCCATCATCGCTCCATCTGCCTCCCTCTCCTAGCAGGACACTGTGGGCATGTGCTCCGCTCTCTTTGAAATCAACATTAATTCTGTTTAGGGAAATATGAGGAACAGTTATGGGCTTTAGTTTCACAAGGACCTTAATCTGCAAATTTTGTGAAACTCCACTACACATAACCCCATCCCCTTTACAACCCCCACTCCACCCTTCCCTCTCCTTTTCTTTCTTTATCTCTCTCTCTCACATAACCCACGTACACACACACACACACACACACACACACACTTGCTCTCTCCCCCTCGCTGTTTCAGTTTCCCACTGCTGCAGTTATGACTCAGAGAAGCTGCAGAAATTACTTTTGTGCCGTTCTCTTTCTCTTACCCTCTTTACTAACCCGTTTTTTCCTGCTTTTAACTTAGGCACATTGTCATTTTTCCAGATTAGATATTTTTTTCTTTATGTTAATAACCAGTTATGAGCTTGTGGTATGCAGTATTTTAAGCAAGAAGCACTTTACACCATATAGTTGCTAAGATAGTGCAGATGCAACTTAAGAGAAATGAACTAGCCTCCAGGCAAATGTGTGGGTAAGCTCAGCGGAGCCTGTGCTGACCTGCTCCAAACAGTCTATGTGATGTGATGGGAGGTAATGTATTCTCTCTGGACTCACCACAACTTTCTAGAACTACAGTGAAGCTGCAGCCACTGTTCTCGCTCTTGTTTTTATTTTCTATTTTGGGATACGTAGTGGGTTAAACAATGCGTAATTTTGGGCCAGAATTAAAATATCGCAAAACCGCTAATCATTACAGTGATGCAGCTTAGGCTTGACGTAAATTTAAATGATGGATGTGCGTGTGGGAGGCAAGTGTATGTGGGTGGTGTTTTTTTGCCTTCTACTCACCATTTCTGAGCGAAGTGAGTGTTCGTGGCTTCATAGAGCGTGTGCACTGACACATATTTTCAAGCAACAGTGGCCCAAGCGCCTGCATTTCATCCCCGGAGCAGACTGACCAGTGGCCTTGGCCGTCTCTGCAGGCGCTCACGTTCGGCACAGTGAGGAACCCGGGAGTTTATGCATAATTCACCCACACATTTGTTTTTTCATGATTATGCGTATGACACATAAAGGAAGAAGGATTTACAGGTTTTACAGTTTCGTTGGTGGTATCACGTTTCATCTGTTTTGAACAGTTTCTTGGCAGTATACATTGCCTAGTAGCATTATAATGTATAGTAACAAGTAGATGTGGCAACATCTCAGCAGGCGGACTGGTTTGTGACAGAATAAAAGCTCATGGGAAATTGTTCCGTTTATGCTACAATCAATCAGTCTATGCACGATCTCAGGTACCCTGGATGCATGACCTTGCCTCTGTCATTCATTCTCACGCCTACAATTATTTTTCATTCACCGTCTGTCAGCGTATGCCATCTGAGCTGACTTTGGTGAAATGGTGGGAGAAGTAACTACTGTAGCTGTGATATAAAGTTTTTCATAGGAGGTGAAATGTCATTGGATCCAGAGTGCTGTGAGAGATATATTGTAGTTGCTGTGGAAACTGTAAAGCCGTCCTCAAGGCAGTTACGATATTGCATTTCCATCCACTCTCTCTCTCCGTACACCTCCCGGTGTGGGGGAGGGACAGCTACATATCCTGATCTTGGCACAACTTCCTCCCCTTTTTGCCTTCCTCTTGCTCCCCCCTCACTGTGGAGCTGCCTCTCTTGCTTCCTTTTAAGTGGCAGCTGCGTGCATGTAACAGTTGTGTCCGAACAACAGTCGTGGTAATCTAACATAGAGATTAGCGGTCTTGCTTTGTTATTAGCGAGGAGGGCAGAACGCTAAGCCTGGTGTCCATTCATCACGGGGGTTAAACATCACTGTGGTCAGCATTTGATGAACACAGGTGCACGTCCATGGTCTTCTCCCAGCTGTTACTGTGACTTTATTCATTGCCTTTACCGTTCAAACCCTGATGAGTGGCACTTTTGAGGCAGGATGTTTGTCAAACACTCATGCACACGTTCTGTGGAGCAGAAAAGGGAGACTGGTTACCGTGGGAACGCTGTGAGCTCTTCTGTGAAGAACTCTGTGGGCGAGAGACACAGAATAGAGATGGAGAGAAGTGAAAGAAGAGAGGGTAGGAGTGGGTGCAGGAGCAGGGTGAAAGACAGAAGCAGGATTGAATGACGGCTTGATGGGGACAGCGGACATATACTGAAGACAGCTGAGTGCTTCAGCGATTTATTTGTCACAGGTCACAGGTTCACCTTGCGATGTGGATTCTCTGGCAGGCAACCACAGACATTTAGTCATGCTTCATGACTGAGATCTGTTTCAGACTATCCCCCCGCTGATCTGCAGGGATACAGTTTTCTTGAATTACTCCTTCTGTGTCTCCCACATCGCATTTAAACAAAGTGTAATTGTTCTTTACCAGGCAAATCATATTATATCACATATCAATGTCAAACACACACACCTGCGGTGTGCAAAAAACACAAAGTCACAGGGTACAGCAGGTGCCCGGTGTGTGTTGAGTCGTAACTGTAACTGTGCCCCTCCTTGCCAGTGCTTTCGCCTGGCACTCAACCGCAAACACCCACACATGCAGCCCGCACTGTTGCCAAGCAGCAGGAGACTCATCCTCGCGATGGAAAGCTGGGGAGGGGGCACTGCTTGTGGCAGAGCTGGTGGTTGGGGTTGGGGTTGGGGGGGGGGATGTGTATTAAAAACATGCTTAACTTTAGGCTACAACGGTGCATGTGTGATTATCAAACATCTTTGTCAGCAGGAGTCAGGTGGGTCACATGCTGGAGGTGGGATGACGCAGTGCGCTCCCACACTCTTATTTCATAGACAATGCTGGAAAACAAATGGCTCACAGTGGAGTGGCACACAGTGTGTTTAAATTGGACGGTCAGATTATCGAAGTATTACCGTGACAAACTACGTGGATGTAAATGGAAGTGCTCTCTGAATGTAGGCTGTTTTACGGTTGTTGTTGTGTGTGAACGTACAGAAAAACCTGCCACAGAATAACAGATGATGTCTTCCTGTGATCACGGCATGTAAGCCTTGCTCCCACTCTCCTTGCTCAACTATACATAAACTCACCTACACACTGACACCCCTGCACTGCTGGGTCATGGCATCGGTGTCGAGGAAACACTGATTCCAGCAATCACCATCACTCCTCATCCTGTTTCCCTTTCACATTCCTCCTCCCCACTCCATCATTCTCCCCTCCATTCCTCCTCTCTTGATTGCTTTCACCCTTGCCCTCCTCCATACTCAACCTCTCCCACTCTCATGCAGCTTTCTCTCCTCCCACTCCTCTTCCTGCCTCACGCCTCTGTCAGCTCACTGCTTTAAATACATGCCACCTCACTCATTCTCCCAATGCATTGTGCTTCCTTTCAGCCTGGACTTCCGGTGCCCTCTCTGCTCTTCACTAATCTTTTGACCTATGGCAGCTTTTTTCAAATCTTGATCTCTTCTTTTTATTATGTTGTTATTCTGTGTGCCCCTGCCAATAACAGAACGAGAGAGTAATGCATACTAAGAGTGTGTGGGTAGTATGTGTGTTTTGGTTTTCTATGGAGGAGTAGAAGAAGGGGGAGGATGATTGGAGCATTGTGTGTGCGCGCGTATGTTTTTCATGGCACTCGGGGATTCAGGCATAACTGCTCATGAGGCAGAATTCGGATCCCAAATGAACCTGTCAACACTTGTCACACAGGGGATACTTTCAACAGGAGGCATTAGTTACTGCTGGTGAAATACAAATCTTGGCAGTGCTGGACCACAGTGTGTACAAGCTCAGGCTTACATAACAGCACCCCTGCCTGTGTTCTCATCCCCATTGAAAGAAAAACAGGTCAAAGGGTTCATTTGTGGAGAATATTTAGCTTCTCTGTCCTATAGAGACCAAATAAAGAGGAATTAACAAGATGGCGGTCACATCTTGTCAGGATATTTGGCAATATAGGATCTTTGCTTGTTAATTAAACCTGAACATTGTCTCATCAAGGCGCTGACTTCTAACCTCTGTGTAATCTTTATAAATAGGAATGAACAGGGAGCTCTTGTTCCACACACTGCTGTTAAAATAGCCACTGACAGCTTATTCTCATTTAATTGGAACTTTTTATCATCTGCTCTAAGCAAATGCGCGCTCCGCCTACATGATTATACCCTTAAACACTCTCATTTTTGCCACTCTTATTCCCTTCTGTTTTGAACCTCTTAAACTCTTGCTGTTCACTGTGCTGGCCTTGTGTCTTCACATTCAGAAGACAGTGTCACTGTGAAATGCTGTCAAACATGAATTGCATTTCAGATTATATGATCAGTGGAATTAAAGAAGGCTGGGGATATTCTACTTTTTTTTTTGTTGCAGTCAATAAAGTGCATAAAAAGACCAAAACTAACACTATTATTAATCTGTCCTTTAGTATTTCTTACCCTTTCTTTCATTCCCTGTCTGTGGCTCTCAACCCCCACTCCATTTGTTACTGCAGGAGAGAAATCTTTTAATTTGCAATAGCTTTTTTTTTTTTTTTTTGTATGTTTTGTTTTGTTTTGTTTTTTTGGCCACTTATGTGCAGCTGTAACAAGTTGTGAACACATTAACAGTTCATCACCTTTTAAGTTAATATGGTAAATGTGTTAACAAACAGTTTCTGGCCACCTGTCAAATATAAGTCTAATATTTGCTCTCTTTTAGCTCTGTTCTTGGTGTGTACAAGCTCCTGGGGGAATAAGTGCTGTTAAGTGCTCCTTTATATTCAGCAGCTAGTTGCAAACAGTATCTGCTGAAAATGATGCCATGAGAGCAGTGAGATTGAAATAAAACCGTGAAAGTTACAGCTGCACAGCCAAACAATACTAAGACAAATCTCCATAAAGCTACGCGTTGCTGCAGTGATAACTCTCTGTAGTGATAATTCTCTGTAGGGTCATCATTTTGAATAGCCCCCTTTGATAGATCATTATTATAAAAAATATTGACTAAAGCAGCTAGCAAGGTGGTGGAGTGGTTACTGCTGAACCTGCATCCAAACCTGGGGTCTTTCTGTGTGGAGTATGCATATTCTCCCTGTGTGTGTGTGTGTGTGTGTGTGTGTGTGTGTGTGTGGTTTTTCTCCAGATACGCCAGCTTCCCCCCACAGCCTAAACACATGCAGGTTAGAATAACCAATGACTTTGAACTACCAATGGGTGTGAATGGTTGTCTGCCTCTATGTGTTTGCTGGGATCGTGACACTGTACAGGATTAGCAGTAGCATTAATGTATTTCACTTTCTTAAAAAAAAAAAAAAGGTTCAGTAATTTCCTAAAACTTCTTGGCAAACTAGTTTTCAGAGAACATCACTAAAACAGGCATAAATACATATTTGGAAATTTTTAGCAGCAGATTTGTTGCACTATTGAGTATTTACAAGCAGGATGGTGTAGGTGGGTTTGACTCAAAATAAACTATAGTGCCCATGTTCACGGTAATGAAGAATTCTATTACCCTAAATGGCTCATTGATGTGTTTTAATATTTTTAGACAATGATGGAGCAATGCTTGTTCAGGATCAGTTTTATTTTGCTTTGGTCTTTTCATGGAAAGAAAATAGAATATCTTTGAACGTCTTGTGGCTTTAAATGAAATGTTTCTTTAATGTCAATATTGCTTTTCAACTAAATATACTGTTTCTTAAATACTGTTTGGTTGTCTAACACAGCTGGCCATAAAACAAGCCGGTCAGCAGCAGTTAAATGCCGCAATCTCTTATTTCCTGCGTCTCGTCTCTGTCCCATGGCTTTCTGAGAGTATTTCTCTGCTAAGGTGACAGAGAGACTGCGTGTCCTTGACAGCAGCTGGCCCCAGTCAGAAACCAACCATTTACATGCTAATCTCAACCACTGCTCACTCTTCAGCTTCTCACTCACATTCTGCAGATGGAACATCTCTAAATTAAGCCAGAGTAGACAGGGAGCAGAGAGGGTTTTGCGTTATAATGTATGTGCACTTTTGCAGGCATTACAGAAAGTGCTTTCCCAACTTTCATACAGGTCGAGCCCCATAAGAACTCTGCTGTAGACCAGTATAGAACTTTATATAATTCACTAGAGTTTCTTAAACAAAATTCTGGCTCTGAGAATATAGTTTTTTGTTTTTGTTTTTTTTTTTTTTCTTAAACTGACTTCTTTCCTTGCTTTGTGTTCCTTTATAAATCATCTCTGACGTATCTTCTGGGAGTTGATTTTAAGGAAACCAGTTGTGTTTGTGGGGATGTGTCTCTCAAAGATGTGTCAGCTTGCCTTTGGCATTTTCTGCAAATGCATGCCACTCTGTCCTCCTTTTTAATGTGCCATTCCATGTGCAGCCATTGCTACTCTATAATTTTTCATGTGCAGCTTAAAAGCAATTCTTTTTCTGTCTCTCTTTCTGCTTTGGTGCTGACTGTTTGTATGTCTGTTTCTCTGCTTTCTCAATGTGTGTGTGCTGTCTGTCTCTGGTCCTTCCTGTCAGTGTCCAGCCATCGTCTATCTCAGGGCAGCCCATCTCGGCTCCCACCACTCCTACGGCAGCGAGCAGCGCTGCCTATTCCACTCTGTTCCCCACCAGTCTGACCGTTCACAGCTTCGTCAGTCTCCATCAGTACTGCTGCCCCTCTACTGACCAAAGCTTACAGCAGGAGGACAGGTAAGGGCCACTGCAGGGCCTGAGTACAGTGAGTACGACACAATAAAAATTAAAACACCCTTCAACCCCCAAAAAAAGCTCACAAGTCACCAGCAACTATCCCAAAGCCTGTCGGTAACTTCCAGCTGGCCCTCAAACAGTGGGCACCATCACTTTCTTTGCATCCCCATGTACCTGCTTTCCTCCTGCACCCCCACCCCCTCCTAAGAGCCTGTGCTTCAGTCTCCTAACACTCCCAGGTGTGACTAATAACTGGAGTTAGGCCTTTCTACCAGCTTGAAAAACATACAGCACCTCACAGAAAGCAAGAGGGAGCAGTTATCTTCAATAAGCTGTGGGACCAAGGTGGACTGAGTCACAAGTGAACCTGGTGAATTCTCACCCTCTTTTCTTCCCTCATTTATCCTCCAACTGATGATGTTCTCATACACATCAGTACATGATGCTCCAACACTGCCATCTAATGGCATTAGACAGCTGTGTTGTCCATATTCCCAGTGTATAGGAAATGCCATTTGTTAATAAGCATGCCTGTTATTTGGCCATTTTACATAAAATTCAGCCTGCAGTATTTGCTTTCTGCTTTTGCTGTTTTTTCTGTCTCATGTTGTTGTTTTTTTTTCTTTCACTGTCCTCTTTTCTTTTCTCTGAATTTTCTTGTCTGCCTTCCTCTGTATCTTTCTGTGTTTTCACCTGTCCCATCTTGCTTTCCAAGAGAGGAGGGTGAGGATGAGGGTGCCCATCAGTTCTGTTGCGCTGCCTCAGGCTGCAGCAGCCCCTCCTCTCGCTGAGCTGAGGTGTGACTGACCGCACAACGACTCACTCGCCAAATTACCTGTGAAAAGACTTTCATAGTTTATGCTGCCAGAAAATGGAGACCTCACTGTGTAACAAAAAGACAACAGGCAAAGTCTTGCTGCGTTTTAACAGGAAAAAAAACAAAACAAACAAATGCATGTATGTTTTTGTGACAATAGGTATGTGTGCGATCGCTGATTTATTCATGTATCATATGGTTTGTGCGCTAATCTACATTTTAAGGAATCTTGATGTTGTGTTCTCTCTGTATTCTTTGCTATTTATTTCTTGACTTGCAGCCATATCACGCTGTCAGAACGCATCAGCATTTGTCTATTCACTACTGTCACAGTCATGCTTATCCTGTGTCCACTCGTTGAGTCATGTCAGTTCGGATGTGCTCGCTGTGCAAATTGCTCTAAAGTCCTTTCCCCAGCCATTATGCATTATGTCTGAGAAGCTAGGCTGATATATGATCTAAATGTATGCAGTTTCTTTAACATGTTAATTGTACCGCTCCTATAATATTTTCCTGTTATTGTGTTTATTCATATTCTTGAAGAGGTTGATCCTGAACAAAATAAATATCTCTAGTTCATGTAAACACTTCATTTCTTTCTTTTAAGATGTGTTTCAATGTAAAGTATTTATCACTGTAGTTGCTGTGTTTTTCAGTCATGTTGGTATGCTGCTTGTGGATACGCTCCTCACTCATCTCCACCTCAAGTATTCATCCACAAAACACACAAAAATTAATTATAGAAATTCTATTTTTAGTGATATAGTTATTGTGTGATGCACATAATGCTTGACTGTTAATGCTTTACCCTGCAAAACACACAGTACGTAATCTGCTATTGCTGGTAACCTCATTAGCATATTACTGGTGCTGGGGGGGAAAATATGGTTTTAAATTTACTTTGTGTCTGTGTAACCTGTCTCTGTTTAACCACAGAAAGTATATTTGACTTACATTCAGAATTCATAGTGCTTAAGTATTACAAAAAAATTTTTTTGACAATACTGTCATATCGTACACATTTTTTTAACAGCTATCCTTTTCTCTTTTCTTATTTCATAAGACACTCATTGTGTCTTATTTTCCATTATGAACAAATTTCAGCTCAGCTGCTTCAACACACTCCCCTTGTGTCCTTGCTATGTCGACATTACAGGCATCAAGGTTAACCTCTGTGTCCCATCATTTGGCTCAGAAGTGGGATATGAACACAAAACAAACAAAAAGTACACGTTTCTTATATTTACCTTCTCCTTTTTTTTTTCAATAAATGCTTGCACTTCTTCTGTGTGTCTGTTCATCCATTCCTGTTATTACCTGGAATGCTGTTTTTTTTGTGTGTGTGCGTGTGTTGTGTAATAAAAGTGACTGTGCATATGCTGCTGAGGGTGGAGGGGAGAGGCTGGGCAGGGTTAAAGGGAAGTTCATAGCCGTCAAAATGCAGTAAAGAATGTAGCCTGTACAGCTTTGCAGGGTGAACAAGAGCCAATGTGAAAGTGTGCGTATGAAAGAAAGCAAATGAGTGAGAGAGTCAGAGAGAGGGTGTGTTTATTATTACGCTGCTCCAGTTAGTGTGGGACCTTTCTCTGTCTGTAGCAGTATGGTAAGAACTCGACTTTTTTTCACTCATCTTTCAGTTGTAAAACTCTCCCAAAAGAGCGTGTAGTTTGTGTGCCAGTGAGAGGTTACACCAGTGTGTCTGTGTGGTAGTTTAAACTACATTCATATTGTGGTTTTGACATGTGGTTTGTACAGTAGATTGTTTTCAGTCTTTGCACTTAGTGGAGGTAAAATGTGAAAGAGTCATCGCAGGTACACAGCTTGTGCAACATGGGGTTTTTTAAAAGTTACCATTTGTGAAGAAACTGAAATATAAATGGGCTACCTGTATGACATAGTGTACATACTGTTCAGATGACATCTCTGTATGAAGAATCTGCCAGACATGGGTGGCATTGACGAGAAAATGCACATTAATCACAACTTGGAAAAACTACTTTAACCGTTAAGCAAATGAACTATATTTACAAATGTTTTTAGAAAGACTTGCCATGTTTGTTTAAATTGAGGCTTTGACAAATAAATAAAAAAGAAACATCACAACCATGCCATTTGTCACTGAAGACTTATCTCTTCATTCTTCAGTGCGAGAGATTATCTGATCAATTTCTGCTTAAAAACTACTGCCAAGTTTCAACTGCGTTATCATCTGTAGCCTGACTTCATATGCCCTGGGTTTAACATGAAGTTGAGTTCTTAGTTGACAAAACTACAGAGTCAGACTGAGCTCAGACTGTGTGTGTGTGTGTGTGTGTGTGTGTGTATGTGTATGTGTGTGATGGTAAGCTCACAGCTTGAAACAGCAAAGTGGCTGAAGAGTGTTGGCGGCTGAGGAATGCTCCAGTCTGACCCATGAATGATTTTGATTGTTTCCTTTCAGTTGGGCAGGATGGGATCACATGTGACAAAGAGCATACTGATTGTTCTTATAGCAGATTTATTTCCACAGTGGAGAGAACATTTATAACGCTGTGCTCTCTTCTGCCTATAATTGAAGCTCTGAAATTATTGGTAAATGCTATCACATCTCACATCACCCAAGTAATTAGCTGGGATTTTGTTGAAAAGCTGCTCTGCTCCTACTGTCACTCATAGTCCATATGTGAGTCCATGTTATGCTTTTTTGCTAATAAGCTTTGGAAACACTGGTAAAATTGACAAAAACGCTGAAGAGCTTAGAAAGAGAAGCAGTAACTACATAGAGTGAGGTGGAAATGAGTCAGCAGGTAGGTCAATGCAATTATCGGCATCTCTGTGGCAGGCAGCAAAGAGGTTAATCCCGTGGCCTCCATGTCCTGCTGTGGGTTCGATGGCACAGTTGGACCTAGTGCCAGTCTTTTTCATAGGCGCACATACACGAATGCACATGTTGTTACCACATCAATATTATATGAGCAAGGGACAGAAGGCAGGGGGCTGCATGGAGTTGACGTACTTTACAGCACACGCCGCACAATCTCCATTCACTTTTCAGTCTCTCTCATCAGAGCTTTTGTCAGTTACTGCCCACTTCTTTTATTCTCTTAACGCTGTTAACGTCACTCTGCTGTTTATTAGACGATTCCAACCATCTGTTTCATCTCCAATTAAATGGTTGGAGGTAGTGAAAGTCTTAGTCCTAGTCTTTATGAGGGAGACTCTAGAGAGAACCTCTCTCTGGCAGTGTAACAGGAATACAGGGTTTCTTACATAAATAATGAGGTGGAGATGCCAGCTGTGATATGGCCACACTCATGTTTTATACAAGAAACTTTTTACTCGTATGTCATCCTCAACTTGTCTCTCACTGTATATTACTGCCTGGTTCCTGCTGCAGGCAACAGCAAATGAAAGTCTTCTTTAACGCATGCATGGTTGGAGGTGGGGAACGGGTAGTTTCATAGGGGAAAAGAAACAACGCTAAAGCAAAATTTGTTTATTTTGTCTCAAATATTTCATTAAATTTGGAAAGCTTTATTAGGTATCTCTCAATGTGTAAATCCTTCATAGAAGAATACTTAGAAGAAAACCAAATGTGTGATATTTGCATGGGTCATACTGCATCTAGAGATGAAAATCAATGTGGATTCTGACACATAATCAGACCAGTTGATATCTGATTCCGAGACAGTTGGTCCACTAGAGAAAATGTCATTTCTGTGTGATTATCTTTATAAAATATGACAGCTGAAGGTAAAAATGAGCTATTAATATACAGTGGCAAATTTATGAAACCAGACCTTGGCTCCTGAATGTTGCATTGCATGTATTTTAGGTTTCTGTGACTCAGTTGAGTGAAAATACCATCTGTGCCTGCTGATGTGGATGGCAGGAAGTTACAGAGAGGCTGAGTCCCCGTGTCTACCTGTTGGCACTGTGCAGGGGCACTCATGTGGCTAGTTTCCATTCCTGAAAAGGAGCTGTTTCAGACAGCTATGAAGAAGATAGAAATTTCTATTCATACAGTTCATTAAACACAATATACAACTATTATTATTATTTCTGAATAAACTATCTATCTAACTAGGTATGAAAAATATATATGAATAATTCAGGCTTTGGTTTGACAAACTAACACAAGTTTCTATATTTACAAGGCTCACTCCACACAGATATGTTGTTTCAATTGTTTTCAAAGCAAAACAAGTATTATGTAGACTGTCATTCACAACCTGTGGAGCATCTTCAACACCCACCTCAGTGGTAATAACAGTCAATAGATTGTCATGGCAACTACGCTTCTTATCCTAACAACTGCCTCACCGCCCACAAAGGTCCCACAGCAACCGTCACCAAGCAACCCCCTCCCTCTTCTCAGTTTCTCTATTTAAGGAGCAGAGGAGGAGGAATGATAAATGATGCTGCCCGGGGGGGGGGACATTTTAAGGGGAGTTGTTTGCTTCAACTTGTTGCTCTTAATTATTTGCTTAAAATAAAAAAAACAAAGCTTGTTATGTGATGAATTCCTTGTAAACAGTATCAAATCCACTGATTTCCTGTTAAATGTGTACAGCTTAGCATATCTGTGAAGCTGTGAGCGTTCCTGTAGATGTCAGAATTGGATCTTTTTATAACTGGGTTTATGCATGACTCTTGAGTTATGCAACACAGTGGAGTTCTCAGTGTAGCTGTTAGACTGAACAATAATTTAGCAGGGCCATGTGTTACTTGAAGGCACAGGATGTCCTTTTGAAAGCCCATGGTTTCCCCTTCGTCCATTCCAAACATTCTCAGTGCTGGTATAGGAACAGACGGTGGTGTTTTTATTTCTGCAGTATCACTTACAAGATCAGCACTGTAACAAATTAAATTACCTCCATGTTATTTCCGTGTTCCCTGAGAACCACCACCCTCCCCCCCACCTCTTGTCTTGTTTCTACAAACTAAACACTAACACAGGAAGTCTCTGTGATCCAGTAGAACAGTGACAACTCAAGAAAGGAGGCAGGACATTAGCTGACCTTGTTGTCGTATGTCTTAAAATGTGATGCGGTGCCTAAACTGTTTGCAAAATAGAATCCACTAAAGCAGTGCTTTACCACCAAATATTTTCTATTTCATATGCTGACTGTAATGCTCACATCCATGACCCTGCTTTGTTATGGGACAGGACACAGCTGACAGAATGGGGTGTGGCTAACAGAAACAGGAAATGTGGGCAAAAACATATGACTGTAGTTGTTCTCCTAAACGCAGACTCGAGGTGGATTTTGTAAGGGCAAAAGTGCGGAACTGGACACTGGAAGATTTCTGGACTTACTTGAATCCTTTGACGTTTCATAATTATTGCTATGTTGATTCCTTTTTTACTGCTGATTTAGTTGCAAATATTACACGCTTGCTATTTCTTTTACGTAATACACTGAGAGAGTGAATGTGGAGGAGAGATTTTGTCACATGATATTTCATTGTGAGCTGCAGGTGGCTATGTTACCTCTGCTGCTAACATAATCTTTTTTTTTTTTTTTTTTTCTGTCAGGATGGTGTTACTGATATGTGGCAGTAGAAGAATGTGTTTTAGTGGTTGGTGATTCCTAAAAATAACCTGTCGTTGTTGCATGTTCACACATGGATACAGAATAACTGAAAGAGAGAACAACAGAATGAAAAACATGAAAAAGCACTGCATAACCACTACTAGGCTTGGCTAAACATAGTAGTATATTAACCCATTCTCTAAGACTCATTAAAGGAAGGAGATAGAGGGCAGAGACCATCATGTCCGTTGGATCACCAGCTCTCTGCATAGACAAGGAATGTTGTCAGGTCTCGGAGTTTAGCACTGTTTAGAAGCAATTTACTGGCGATATCATTTACTCGTTGACCATGAGTTCCACTAAAAGGTGGTTAGCTACACGGCGCTCTAAACTCTACATGTAAGTCCTTGCATGTTATCTCTTCAGTGGTACTTCCACATATTCAATGACACTGAACTTAATCATTCATTCTGCAGTTCCACACTTCCAAGTGTGTTTGGTGCAATATTTTGTCAACTGACTTGTGACTCATTCTAACAACTTCTGCTGCTTTTCTTCTGTAGTGTGGAAGGGGAGTCCCAGTGTCCAGAGTCGGGCACCCACAAAGACAGCTCTTTCAGCCAGACGCCTTACCTGCGTGGTTCAGAACGCTACAGTGACCGCAGCAGCAGCGCGCCCTCTGGCACCAGAGGCCCTTCATGTGTGGCCGCCTCCAGCTCAGCCAGCTTGGCCTGGGCACTACGAACACGCCACCAACCCGCAAGTTTGGCCCTCCGCAAGCAAGAGGAAGAGGAAAACAAGAGATGCAAGGCCCTTTCAGACAGCTATGAACTCTCAACAGATCTACAGGATAAGAAGGTATCAATGCTAAGGGTACTGTTTGTCCAAGGATTTGTCTTGCACATGTTTGTATTTGGCATTTCTTAAAGCCATGGGCACACATGTTGTGGGGGCAAAACATGAATATATAATCAGAATTCTGATTACTTCTCATATTTTCCCATTGCCAGGTGGAGATGTTGGAGAGGAAGTACGGCGGATCCTTCGTAAGTCGCAGAGCAGCTAAAACCATACAGACGGCATTCAGACAGTATCGCATGAACAAGAACTTTGAGCGCCTCAGAAGCTCGGCCTCAGAGAGCCGCATGACACGCCGCATAATCCTGTCCAACATGAGACTGCAGTATTCCTTTGATGAGCGCCAGCCTCAACAGCAGGCCCAAACCCAGACAAACTTCACCCACAGTGTGGCTATAGGGCCTCCACACTCCCCTGACGCAGACCGCTCAGGAGACTACACTCACTTAGAGGACTCCTTCTCCAAACAGGTAACACTAGTATGAGTTTTCTTTTTATCTAGAGAGGATGAAATGCAAAACATAATCAAAACCTGACCCTTTAAACAAACAGGCAGTGCATATTAAGAGTAATTTTGTCAGTAATTTTGGAGTGGGCTGCATACTGTTAACAGTGAATTTTATGTGCTCACCCACTGTAATACTCATCTGTGTCTGTCATGTAATAATTTTACTGTAATACCAAGTTTTCTAACATGTGGATTGCTAAAGTAGGAAGGAACTTATCCCACTTTGCCTTTCCTCTAGGTGAAGTCTTTAGCAGACTCAATAGATGACGCCCTTACCTGCCGCGCGGGTCGCGATGACTCCCAGGAGGGGAGCAGAGAGGGTGGAGGGATAAGTGAAGACTTTGGGGAGTGTGTGTGGAGCAGCAGCAGCAACCCCTCCTCTCAAAGGGGGTTGGGAGAAAGAGCCAGGGGGCCTGGAGGTGGACTCAGTATGCATGGGGACAGTACAGCCACATCGTACAGTGACGTCACCCTTTACATGGATGATGGCATGCCGTCCTCCCCTCTCTCCCTCGACCGGGCACCCAGCAGCACAGATACAGAGTACTGGGGCCCTGGTGGTGGTGTTGGAGGGCGTGAAGACAGCAGGGACACTGAGGGAGGGGGCAGCAGTAACAGTCGGCGCAGCACCCCATGTACTGAGTGCAGGGACTATCGTCTGCGCGGCGCCCATTTGCCTCTTCTTACAATTGAGCCACCCAGTGACAGCTCAGTGGATATGAGTGACCGTTCGGATCGGGGATCTTTGAGCAGACAGCTGGTGTATGAGCAGGAGCCTGGGGTCGGAACTGGCTCCCCTCAGGGAACCCTCAAACACTCCTCCAACACAGGCACCCGCCCTTCCCCCACAGCAGCTGCCCAGGGTCAGACCCGGGCTCCTGGCAGACCCATACCCACACACATCCCTCACCAGGTGGCAACTCATCACCACCATCACCACCATCCAATCCATCACCATCAGTACCCTGACACACCTTCATCCTCCTCTTCACCTCAGCAGCCCCCCACCACCCCGCTGTCCTCCTCCTCTTCTACAGCTCTGCCCCCTGGAGGTCTGGAGCAGCCGTGCTGCTCTGATGGAGACAACGACTCACTCAACTCCACTACAAACTCCAATGAGACAGTAAACTGCAGCTCGGGCTCCTCATCTCAGGACAGTCTGCGGGAGCCTCTGCCTCCTCTAGGCAAGCAGACCTACCAGAGAGAGAGCCGCCATAGCTGGGACTCTCCACCCTTCAATAGTGATGTGGTGCAGAGACGCCAGTATCGCATAGGTCTCAACCTCTTTAACAAGTAAGGACAAATACCATGAGTAGCTTATAGGTTATTGTACAATTATTCTTGTAAAACTGGTGGGAACGTTTTTGTTCACTTTCTGTTGACTGTAGGAAGCCAGAGAAAGGGATCCAATACCTGATAGAAAGAGGATTTGTATCTGACACTCCAGTTGGGATTGCTCGCTTCATCCTAGAGAGGAAGGGCCTCAGCAGGCAGATGATTGGAGAGTTCCTGGGAAACCGACAAAAACAATTCAACAAAGATGTTTTAGAGTAAGTATGGGAATGCAAAGCCTGATAGAATTTATAAGCTTGTTATTATAGTTATTGTCATTAGCATATATTAACATGTTGTGCATTAGAGACATTAGACTGTAATACCTGCTGTGTGTATTTCAGCTGTGTGGTGGATGAGATGGACTTTTCAGGTATGGACCTGGATGATGCCTTGAGGAAGTTCCAGGCGCAGATTAAAGTTCAGGGAGAAGCCCAAAAAGTGGAGAGGCTCATTGAAGCTTTCAGGTTCGTACATGCTGGATACAGTATAGAGAGAAACCCAGGTCATTGCTAACTGATACGCCAAATTTAAGCTGCTTGAGCATGTTGCGTCTGTGTTTTATGCAGTCAGAGATACTGCGTGTGCAATCCAACCCTGGTCCGGCAGTTTCAGAACCCTGACACCATCTTCATCTTGGCCTTTGCCATAATCCTACTCAACACAGATATGTACAGTCCTAATGTCAAAGCTGAGAGGAAGATGAAACTAGAGGATTTCATCAAGAATTTGAGAGGTGCTTCCAGACACACAAAAAAACCCACATACACGTCATTCATGACAGATATCAGGTATTTAGGCAAGTAGTTACAGACAGTAAAAAAGTCCCTTTTGACATGTGACATGCAGTTATACTCCAACTGTGTAAAGGGATTTTTAAATATTGTATTTGGATAAAAGTGTGCATAACGATGGCCTGTTGAAATTACAATACATGGAAGAATGTTCAATGATGAAAGTGCCTTTTACTAATAACAAAGGGTAGGACACATATTTAGCAGTGCAGATTATCTTTGTTATGAAAATCATGGAACCTCTAGATTATAAAATTGCAAATATACAAAAATGTAATGGCACAGTTTTGATTAACATTATCTCCTAAAACCCTCTCTTTCTGTGTCTCCAACCAAGGTGTGGACAATGGTCAGGATATACCCAGGGACTTGCTGGTTGGGATCTACCAGCGAATACAGAAATGGGAGCTACGGACCAATGATGACCATGTGTCCCAAGTGCAGGCGGTGGAGAGAGTCATTGTGGGCAAAAAGCCTGTGAGAGTCTTTGGACAGTCTGTGAATTTATAATATTTTCAGATGTATTAGTGCTTCTGTAACAAGAGGGCATCCTGTTGTAAACAATTTTAAAACTGAACAAGGCATCAAACGTTTATTCAATTATTTGTACTGTATTTGTCAATATAGGTGCTGTCCCTTCCACATCGTAGGCTGGTGTGTTGCTGCCAGCTCTATGAGGTCCCTGACCCCAACAGACCTCAGAGGACGGGGGTGCACCAACGTGAGGTTTTCCTCTTTAACGACCTTCTTGTGGTAAGACCCACATTTATCACTTTTCACAACATGGTAGATGCTTCCACAATATAGTTCAGTTAAAAGGCATTGTAAAAACAAAAAAATACCTTTCTGTGTTGTGCACCAGGTGACCAAAATCTTCCAGAAGAAGAAAACCTCAGTGACCTATAGTTTCAGACAATCTTTCCCTTTGGTGGAGATGCAAGTGCACATGTTCCAGAACTCATGTAAGAAAGCAGTGCACTTTTCAGGTTTTTAACTATTCTTTAAGTACGATGATTAAGTCTCCGGTTTACGTGTCTCTGGTTGCATCTCTCAGATTATCCTCATGGAATCCGGCTGACCTCAGCAGTCCTGGGAGGGGACAGGAAGGTTCTTATCGTCTTTATGGCACCCAGTCAGCAAGACCGCACCCGCTTTGTTAGCGACCTCAGGGAGAGTATTGCTGAAGTGCAGGAAATGGAGAAATATAGAGTTGAATGTAAGTACCCCATCTACTGGCCATTACTGTGAACTGTAACTTTTAAAACACATAATCCTAAACTCCAGTGGCTGTGAGGAAATGGAGAGGTGGTTAGATTCTTGTTCTAATTGGTTTATGGCTCATTCTTCTCTGCACCCTGTCGTCTTGTCATTTTAAATTCCCCTACGCCCTCTGTGTGAATTTACAGCGGAGTTAGAGAAACAGAAAGGTGTGATGCGGCCCAGCTTGCTGACTGGAGGTGTAGTTGGGGGAGGTGTAGGTGTGAAGAGTGATGTGGTGAATGGCAGCCTGGGAAGGACAAGTTTTGATGACAACTGCTCAGTGGGTGAGGGTCTGAAACGCACAGCGCTCAGCTCATCTCTCAGGGACCTATCAGAGACAGGTGAGACAACAGAACCTCAGTGACCTCAGTCAGCTGGGGAGTAGAGCTTCTACAATGGTTCTGTTCTTTGTTTCTATTGCTACATCATATTCTTCTTTCTCCTTGATATTCAGCACAGGTTTTGCGGTTCTTATCTTTTTCAAAAACACATGTAAATAAACACTACAATCTTCCGCTCTTTCCTAACCTTGCTCTTCCTCGTGGGGTGCAGGGAAACGTGGTCGCAGGAACAGTGTTGGTTCTTTGGACAGTACCATGGAAGTAAGTTGCAGTAAGATTAGATTTGTGGAACCCTAACCTTTAACAGACCTGCATCTCCCCAAACTGGTCCTTTATTTTCCCAAGCACGCTCCATGTGTGCACAGTGTGCATATATTGATGGTGTTTGCTTGTATATGCATGTGAGTGTGTTCCCATGTGTCTGTCCTGCAGCCGACTGCGCGCATTCAGCATGCCCTTCACCTCCAGATAGTAATAGTTCTTGTGTATGATGATCAAAGTGGGAACAGGGGCTGTGTTGTAAACTGTTCCATGATTTTTTCTAAAGCATGATGGTACTTTATCCTCCCAGGGCTCCATCATTAGCAGTCCACAGCCTCACCAGTGCTATCCAGTGCCAGGTGTCGTCCCTGGTTGCTATGGAACAGAAGACTTCCGGCCTCACCGCCCCATCCTGAGCCCCGGAACGGGGGTGGGGGGTGGGCCGGGGCAGCAAAATACCACTGCTGGGACAGGAGTTGGGGGAGTCTCCAGCAGTGTAGAGAGAGCAGGAGCGGGGAGCGGCACTGGGGGGAGCAGCAACAACAACAGCAGCTCTTTCCTGGGTTCCCTGTTTGGCAGCAAACGTGCCAAACCACCAGGGCCCCTCATTCCACCGGGGCCACCCTACCCCGCACCTGTCCCCCCACCGACTACGGGAGGGCCCCCTCCTCACTCCCCTTCATCTCTGTGCCAGTTGGAAGGGGGACCTTCCAAGATCCAGGCGCTGCACGCACAGTACTGTCACGCGAGCACCGTGCAGCCACCACCACCATATTACCATCACCATCGCTACCACGTCCAAACTGTCCCTCCTCCTTTACAAGGTGTGCACCCTCATACTATACAGAGAGGCCCGCTACCATGTCGTCCACCGCTTGGCCTACCACTCGCCCAGCACCCGCAGCTGGCCCATCTCTCCCAGCTATCCCAGCATGGGCTTCCGGGTCGTTACGCCAACATGGTGGTGGGATGTCCCCCCCCCCTTTCTCCTCTCTCCCAACATTCCCAGAACCCACAGTTCGCTCTGTACCACGTGCAGCCCACACACTCTGTCAGAGGGGGCGGCGGCCCTGGTACCAAACTTCCATTAACCTTGTCTCACTCCCACCCGCACCCCCACGCACACTCCCAAACCCACCCCGGACACGTGCACACACCACACCCAGCCAGCCACAACACACACCAAACACACTTCATATTCGGCACTCTACCGCACAACCTGCCATCCGCTACCGTCAATGCGCATCACGCAGCCTCCGCCGCCCCGTATCTGCCCCAGTACCCTCCTCTCTCTTCCATCCCCCCTCCCCCACCACACTCCCCTTTACCCCCCCCTTCGTCCCCCCTTACCCCTCTTACACCTCTCTCCCCTCACCCCCCCCAGCACCCAGGGCAGCCTCAGCAGGGGCCACAGGTGACGGGTGCTGGACAGACAGGTACAGGGGGCAGCTCCAAATCCAAGCCTATCAACCGGATAAGTACCGTAGTGTGAGCAGGGTGTGGGGCTCCAGGGGTCACAGGTCAGATGATAGAGTTGAGGAGGTAGGCAGGGTTAGGGCTAGGACCAAGTCTGCCAGGACAGAAAGTAACAGCAGCAGTGCTAGTGATAAGAGGAAACGCAGTTTGCTTCGTCTCTGTTACTTTCACCTGCGTTTCCCACATATGTAGGTGGAAATAAGAAGCATAGCTAGAGTTAAAGCAGCATGTGCACACACCCTTCGAAACTGTGCACACAGAAACACACACACATATATGCACATCCACATGACCAAACGCTCCACACATTTCCATAAAAAAAATCTCAAAAAAGTTTATAGCCATATGATCTAGGATTAAACTAAATCTATATCTAGGTATATTGCATCAGTTGTCATTGTTTGAAGTCCATATGAGACTATCTACATGTACAGTACCAAGATGTGACAATGTGACACAGGAAAAACAGAGACCATATTTATCCAGCTGCTTACATGGGGATGTAAATAAAGACTAAACCACCAAATCCATTCCAGCAGAGAGTTGCAAAAAATGTCCCTTGACTTTGCAATAATTTTCTTGGCTTCATGATGTCCCTGTCCATTCTTGCAGTATCCGCTTTGCTGACAGACATCTTTTCTTTTTCTAAAGAAGACCTCAGATATGTTGCTTTGTCTTAAACTTTAAAACCAGTGCACGGTTTCCTGACAGTCTTTTGCTTAATGGTCTTTTATATATGTCAGCAGGAGCCAACTGGCTTTATAATGCATTCCTTGTGGGGTATGGGAATTATCGATACAATCAATAATATATTTTGAATGTTTCTGAAGCTTCTTGCTGTTTTATTGATATTATAATATACCTGCGATGAGTATGATGAATATTGTCCAATAACTGTTTTGACTAGTGATTAATTGTATCAGCAGATTTTTGTACATGGTTATAGAGAGTATATGCACATATAAATTCCCTCAATTTGCCATAACCACCAGAGGGTGTTCCGATATGTGAAGTGTGATATATTTCCATCATACCATGGTTTCCACTGAGTTCATCTTTTTAATAATTAATATTATTGATTGTTGAAAATAATGAATGAGGTGTAGTTTTGTTAAAATTAATTTGAACATTCCCCCTGCTTTTTTGATTTGTTCGATGTGAGCAAATGGGCTACACTTCTCAAATGTGGTAAAAAACAAAAAAAACAAAACTTGAATTTGAATTGATTAAAGTTAATGTTTTGATTTTTATTTTATTTTATTTATTTATTTTTTTTTAGGCTCCCAGTATTGTGGAGGTTTAAACATGAAAAAGATTTAGATTTTTGATGACGTTGTTCCATCACAATTATACAGGGCACTTATGTTCACTTCCTTGCAGCCATCAGATTTAATCATTGTGTGTTTTTTAATGTTTTGAAGAAGCACGCTTTTACATGAGGTTTTGTGGTTTTGCACACGTGATGTCTTAAGTCAGAAATGGCCTTCTTCTAATCCGCCCTCTCCTGCCACTTTTAGAAATCTCTTATAACATTTTGTGATGCCATGGCATCCTGCTGAGGGCTTCTTGTTTAAAAAAATGACAAGAATGTAAAAAAGCCTACAGGTACATCCTGTGTTTCCCTTTCTTTTGTTTTTTTTTTTTCTGTGGGCCTTGTGTAAGTGTTATCCCTTTTGCTACTGCAGTTTTTAAAGTTGATTGAGCACTGATATAATTTACATTCAGTGCGGCCAATTACTGTAAAGGAAAACTACATATATTCGGAATCAGGAGAGAATTAACGGGTGAGAACAAAATAAAGAAATCTATGGAACTAGCTGCAGAAAGAGATAAATAAATTAAATAATATTGAAATCTTTCAGAAAAGTGTTGTGTTGAGCTTTTGGAGAATGTCAGGAATGTCAAATGAAGATTTTATAAGTATGTGTTTGCAAGCCTTTTCTTTTTATGGTGTCTCTTTTGACTCTTCTTGCATGGATATATCTGCACCTATTGAATAGATTGTACTGTATAAACCTGAATGTATATAATATACTATACATAGGCTTCTTATCATAACTATGGGATGAACTACTCCCAGTCTGTATTCAGGTGAGTGCTAGTAAGTATGTACATATAAAGGTGGAGAGGGATAGGAGATGTTGGCCAAAAGGAATACTGACTTCTTTTTCTTTTCTTATTAGTTCAGACTGAAGGTGAGAGAATGAGTTATCATCATATAAATTAAAGCCTAAAAATGTTTATATGTCAGTGCACTTATTGATATTATTTTAAACAAATGATTTCAATTTTTTTCTTTGTGTGTGTATTATGTGTACTGAAAGAATAGAGACCTGAGATGTGAATAATATTTATTGCTTCTGATAAATTAAAGTGTCCTTGCAGTGAAGTGGCCTGTGTGTAATTCTTGTGGCATTAAAGTGTATTTTCACCATTTGTTAATTATTAGATAAAGTTTAGTATAAAACATTAATGATCTATCATGGGTGGAGACCACCTGGGATTATGAGGGGCCTTGTAACCAAACGACATGAAGGCATTTGTTACTGGGTTTAAGTTAATTTCATAGGATTTTACATTTTATTGAGTACATAAAAATGACCATGTTGTCGTTTATCAGAAAGTAACTGTGAAATTTGAAGTGACAACAAAGCACAAAAAATCTAAACTTTCAGGACATTCATTGTCAAGTTATTAAAATAAATTAATTAATTAATATTTTATTTGTACCAAGATGTATACTACTTCATACTTGAGAGTGGGATATTGTGCTTTCTTCTTAACCTGTCTAAGCTGTTGGAATATAAGAATAAGATAAAAAAGATACTGGTCTAACACTTTGATCAGTGGGGTGAATATCTTTTTACAATATAATATAGTTTACATTTAAATGAGATTGCTTATTTATTTATTTATTTAGTTAGAATGTATTTTGTACCGGGAGTGTAACTGCGTTGTGGTTTTGCTATATTTACTTCTAGTACTGGTCCCTTTGTCATTTCTGAACATTATTTGCGTACGTGGGTACTACTTTAGGGAGTGAACGTGGCGGACGTGATGTGAAGATTTGAGGTTGTACTTCGGTATGAGGGGAAAAGCTAAGATGGCGTCTCGTCAAGAAAGATAGGATGGCCTGTAGAGTGATGATGTTGGTCGGAAAATGACTGATAACGACTTAACTGATAAAGTTGAGTGTCCTCTCTACTATTAAACGAACCTCTGCCATACATGTGTTGAACCCGTATGTTCGCCAGGACGTAGTATATGGAATAAAGGGCCAACTTTGCTAGCAGCGGTAGCTAGCCGACTGGACAGAGCACAGCTGGCCAACGTTAGCTAGCCACTCCAACAACAGAGGAAGGAGAGCGGCCACCAGCTCGGTCAAAGCCCGGTACGTCGAGGTGTCTGCGGGTCAGTCACGGGAATGCAGGAGACATTGTAGTGTGAGGGGCTCAACAAATACCTACGTGAGGCATTTCTTCTTCTACATACCCGTAACATATGAGTGTTGTTAACTGGTTTGTAGCGTCGCTGCAGACTAACGCAAGGCTAGCTGGTTGTGTTGACTTAGTTTAGCTAACGCTAGCTAACCAACTAAGGCAGCCTGGGTACGAGACATGGGAGGCGGTGGGATTGGGTAGGTGGGGGGAGGCCTCGATGCTAACGCTAGCTACAAGCAGTGCTATCGCCTCTGTTAGCTAAACAATAGACACAGCCAAATGTAATGATTCCCCGAACAGCAAACTGGAATGGCACACATCTAGAGACTGTACGCTAGTTAAATCCGTTGGAAGCAGGCGTTTTCTTTTTTTGTTTTTCTCTCGTGGCTCTCCATAGGAGGTAAGGTTAGTTTTTACGCCAGTTTTCCCAAGTTTAGTAGCTAGTAGCTAACAGTTGTCAGCACTTACTTGTATTATTGATTAATTTGAACTAAATGTGAAATACCGTCGATATTTCAGTGCGACTACTTGGCATCTACAATTGAGTATTGTGTGTCATGTATCCCGCAAAGCTTATTAAATAGTCCAACCCAGCCCACTGGAGAGTAGTGATGCCTCTTTGGCCTTCTACACCTTAGGGTTCATGGCCGCCACGCATTGTTTGTCTGATGCCCCATTAAGGTTGAAATAGAGGGGATACAGGCCAGTGAAGCCCCACAGTCACTGTTGTTATTTTAATATGACTTTTATAAGTAGTGCTTCAGGACAAAATTCAAAGAATACTCTTTATGACTCTTACATACAGATTATACGATTCTGTGCATTGTTGCTGAGCTGCATACAACAACATTACATCACCATAGGATTTAAATAGTTTGATTTTCTTTATTGCAACTGATAAAGCATCATTTTCTAGCCTGAGCTATGTTGATTCACCAGAGCATGACATTTGTTGTGTTGTCTGATGTTGGGGGATGGGGTTTAACAAGGGCCTCTCTTGAGGACAAAAACCATTTGCAAACTGGGATTTCTTGTTTGTTGTTGTTCTGTGTTTGGGGAAGTGTTGAATAATGAAACATAGAAGAACTAGCATATACTGTATAAAAGATGACAATATGATAATGTTGTATTTTTGTTAGAAAGTAATGATTTTACAAGACCGAACAAATGTAGTAACCATTTGGACTAAAAATATCTTATGTGTTTTACCATTGAGTTAAACTGGCATGTTTTCTTTATGCTTTCTTTGAAAAAACTCATCTGTGCACAAATCATTGTCAGTCATTCTTTTTATATGTATGTTATATAAACGTAATTTCTGAAGTATCAGTTCCTCACAATTTGCGTTTATGCTACTCTGAACTGTCTCTGGGTATCTTGATGTCATTAAGTCATAAAGAAAATGTGGCTTTGAATTGTCCTTAAGCAGTTTGCACGGTTTTATAGATTGACATTGTCATCACCAAATTAAAAAGATTTGTATACATGAAGTATACTCTTGGATGCTTTCAAGATCGTTCATTAACTTGCTCTGTGTTGTCTGTCTTCTATTGTCAGGGCAATGGAAAGCGAAGAGTTTGTGCCTCCTCCGGAGTGTCCAGTATTTGAGCCATCATGGGAGGAGTTCCAGGATCCCCTGGGCTACATTGCCAAGATACGTCCAATTGCAGAGAAGTCTGGAATCTGCAAAATTCGACCTCCACCAGTAAATTATTTTTATGTTGGGATCATGATGTAGAAATGATATGGTTTCTGTGTAATGTGAAGTATGTACAGGGTGGAAAGTATTTCACATGGACTTGCTTTTGAAGACTTGGTGGTATTTTGCCAATCATCAAAAGCTTTATCAGCTCTGGTGACATGAAGGGCACATGAACATAGGAGGCTTTACAAAACATAACCCTGGTTATCCTGTACAACTACTCTATATGACCAGTGTTGGCTATCAAGTGTAGTCCTTCACTGAATATCAATAATTAATCATTGCATTATAATAAATAATAATAGTGGTAATTCCTTATAGGCTACATCAACAAGAAAGAACAGCATGTAAAATTTAAGATGAGATGCTGCAAAGGAAAAAGTAGTGATTCAGAAGTGTCAAATATGCAGTATATTTGTCATGGGGTTATTCATCTTGAACATGTCCTCCCAACAAGATTTACAACTGTATTCTGTTGCCTTTATCTTCCACATTAGCTAATTAGCTAGCAGCTGTATCACACAATTTAAGCAATAGATCACATTGTTACAAGTTTTACATCACAGAATCTCTGAGGATTCTGAAGGATACAGGATTGCTGAAGGAAAGCTGCAAATGGTGTAGGACTAAATGCAAAACTACTTACCTTTAGGATACAGTGGGTACAATTATACAAAATGTCCAGCTATAAAAAAATGCTGGACATTTTATATAAATGATTTCTTCAGAATTAATTGGTGAGAGTGCAGGGCTTTAATTGTTGATGGTGTTGAGCTTGAAAGCCAGATCTGAACCCTGGTTAAGACCAAACTGTCTGTTCACCATCTCATATCCCATATTCATTTGCTTTTGTAGTGAGATCCCTAAATGATAGAAGTTGGCATTAAAGCAGAATTACAACAACTGTTGTAACTAGATGTCTTGCTCTCATATAGGACTGGCAACCACCATTTTCAGTGGAGCTGGATAATTTCCACTTCACACCTCGCATCCAAAGGCTTAATGAATTGGAGGTAAGCTCCTCTTTTTTTGCCTTAGCACTGTACCTTGTTGACTTATAATTGAAGTTGTTTATGGAATTGGCCATAGTAATCACGTTGATCCCTTTTGCCTCTCATTTTAGGCAGAGACCAGAGTGAAGCTTAATTATTTAGATCGTATTGCCAGGTTTTGGGAGATCCAGGGATCCTCATTGAAAATCCCACATATCGAAAGGCGTATCCTTGATCTTTTCAGCCTGTCAAAGGTGAGTATGAATAAAATTGGTTTGAAAGTGTATGTTTTTTCGTTATCTGTGATTATCTAAAATATAAAAAAAATATATATTTATATTTTCATTCCAGATTGTGACAGATGAAGGAGGTTTTGAGATGGTCTGTAAGGAACGACGTTGGGCTCGTGTGGCCCAGAGACTTGGCTATCCTCCAGGCAAGAACATTGGTTCTCTGCTGCGGTCGCACTACGAGAGGATTGTCTATCCTTATGAAATGTTCCAGTCTGGTGCCAGCCTGCCGGTATTTCCACACGTTTTTGTAATGCCTTTTTACATTACCAGAAGCAACAATTCTAATAATAGATAGCATTCAATATAAGTTGACCTGTAAAGAGTTGCTGTATGATAAACAGTATGGTCTCTTTTGGTTAGAATAATCTTTTGTACATCATCTGTAGCACATATGAACATGTTTTCATGTCAGTGCTCTTCTTTATGTAATGTTTAGCATTGCAAGCCAAAGCACTATGATGGCGAGGATGTGGACAAAGAATACAAGCCACACTCCATTCCCCTGCGACAGTCTGTGCAGCCATCTAAAATGAGCAGCTATGGACGCAGAGCAAACCGCTGCCAGCCTGATGTGAGTGACAGTACATGTTCTTACTTATCATTCAATAAATGTATGTATCTGTGACCAGTTACACTAGTTTTTTGTTTTGTTTTTTTTTTATTTAAACAAAGATTTTAAGTCACGTTTTGCCTCAAAATTAAATTTGCCTCATTTGTTTTTAAACTTGCAAATGATAGAGGGAAAATTACATTTTTGCTTATCTTTAGGACCACAAAAAAGACAAGAGTTTGGTGGAACTGATCTGTCAAGCAGGAATTTGTTTCTGCAGTGGAAGTGCAATGTGTAAAAAATATTTGAATTATTTATTTGAATTTGACCTGAATCTCTCCTACATGACTCAAACAACCAAAATTCTTACCCCTGATATTAGTATGTGTTGTCAAAATAGTGCCTTAAAATTACAATTTTGGTTTAAGACACAATGATGTTCCACTGAAAGATGTGCAAACTACTGCTTATTTTAATGCTGTAATGAAAAGGAAGTGTCAATTTTTTTTTCCAGGACTTGAATCGGAGTACTACAGATATATACTTATTTGATGAACTGTGCTGAGCATCAAACGTTGAAGACTGGCAATTTCTGATGTCTGTTAACTTTTAAAGTTTTAAAACTATTGAATAGAATCTATCGCTTACTGATCAGCCAAAGGAGTAACAGTGCTTCTGTTATTACAAGCTAACAAAAAGATATTCCAACGAGTGTTGGATGACAATGTCCATTCTGTCATGTTATTAACTATTTTATCATGCTCCTCCATTTACCTTTGTGCATGAGTTACAGTGTATTATATGGAAAATGTGACAGTCCACGCAGAGTGCATCCCAAATTGCTTTTTGTCCATCCCATGATGCTGCTGTGCTTAATTCTGCTGTTTTTGCTTTCTACTCCATGCCTTAATGTGTTCTTGCTTTTTCTTCCACTTCTCCCATCAGCCAAGTAGACACAAGACTGTTATTACACAAGCCACTTATTTTTTACCAAGCCTTTATTGTTACAATACACAGCACAATGTCTGAACTAGCCTATATGCCCTTATCTCATGTTTGTTATATGTAAGCTAGGAATGCTTCATCTTCTACCCGGTACACCCTTCCCTCAGCAAGGTTGTTAAAGACCTACCCATCATGCTTTGAGTATGCAATGCTTGCAAATGAATATTAGTTGTCATTTATTTTTGCTGAATACATTTTTTATTTTCCATATGTAGTCACATGAATAGGGTAAAAAAATGAATGAAATGTTGAAACTGAGAGAGTTATGTAGACTATGAAATTATGAGTCATTTAGTGCATTTGGTATTGTTTCCTTTTTGTCTTGGTATGTAAATGTACACACGTGTGTGTATACAGGACATTGAGAAGGTGTAAAGAAAGGACATAAATGCATATACCTCCTGAGGTTTAGGAATTTCTTCATTAACAGTTAAACACATTTTTTGACATTTTAGATGGTGTTTAATTTAATAGCTTTTTAGTTTAACTTAGAAAAGTTAAGCTAAATGGAGACAGAAAACAGTGAAGGTATATCAGTAAAGGTATAGCTGCATACTGGTCTGTTGGTATAAACAAAACTTACCTTAAATGTTTACAGTCTTCTCCAACACATTATTACATATTACAAAAAAAAATGCAAAACAGACAGATTTTTAACATTGACATCTAAATTGGAATTTGAAAGAAATATTTATTGTCTAAATCCACATTTTTCTTATTGGACTTGGAATATCCTACATCAGATGTGACCTTTGTCTCATAATGTGTGAGATAAATTTTCCTACATCTACTGGCTCTCTTCTCCAGGCTCTCTCCCTTCCTCTCTCATCTCCTTTTTCCTCTTGTCTTAGTTATTGTTGCTGTTATTGTCTCCCCTTGCAGGGTCCAGAGGATCTGGCCCCCCATCCTCTCACCACTGGCTCTCAACTCATCTCTGCGGTACTGCCTCTTGAGTTCTATGAGCTCACATTCTGCCCCCTGCTCTCTTCCCGCATCTTTTCCTAGACCACCTCACCCCTTCTAAAGTTGTCTAGATGTTTTTTGTTTTTTTTATTTCAACTAACCACTAAAACATTTTCATTAACATACAGTCATACCACTGATGTGTAGAAAGTGGCAACCCATAAGATCACGTGATGGTTGCAGACCTGTTGCCATAGCAACTTTTCTGTGGTGTAATTATGATACGTGTTGTACATGCATTTTGCTGTCTAGTCCAGACAGTGCACACAGTGAGGAAGATTTCTCTGGCCTGTTCTGTTTCTATTGAAGTTCTTTATGAACATGGTCTGAGATTGTTAAATGAGACTGTGGTGGAAAGTGTTATTTTGTGGTCTTGTCTGTGTGTTTTTAGGTGTTAAATTTCAAGTGCCAAGGTTGAGAACTATGCCTCAAATTGCGCAATTCACTGTACTCTCTTGAATTTTTTACTTTATCCCATATTATCAGACATTTTTGTAGTTCATTTGTATGGCTGATTCACTTTCTAGCCTTCTCTCTTTCACTCTTGCTCTCTCACTTCAGTTGTACTTGCCCTGTAATGCTTTGTCTGGATTGTCTGTATGCCTTTGCACTTTAGTGCTGTCTCGCCTTGCTGTCAACTCACTACAGCAGCTGAATGTGTGGCTGCATGCGTTGGAATTTGGGTGCACTCACTGAGAAGACCCTAATAAGTTTAATTTAAAAGGGTTTCACTTTTAAAACACATTAAGAAATGATTTTTATTGTGGTTTGGCACTGTATAAGTAATATTAAATTGGATCATTGAGATAACACAACAAAATACTGGGAATATTAAGTCACTGAAGTACTAACCTTTTTGACGCTTTTCATTGTTGGCATTAAAATCTAGATTTGCTTGTTTGTGGGCCAAGTTATAATTTGATTGTCCAGCACCATCAGGCCCTGCTGATCGGCTTTGTTGTCTACCTCTTTTTTTTTTTTTTTTTTTTTTTTTTTTTTTTTTTATCCCCACCCCACATGAATAGTCCTTTGGTCAACTACGATCTGGAAATAGGAAAAGGTGCCTCTTTTCATCTTTGAGCAAAACGGTGTCTAGACACTGAGCTGTCTCTGTGATGGAAGAGAGGAAGCTCAACAGCATACATGTCAAAATCCAAAACAAATGTGACCTGCTTTGGGAAGATTTTCTTGAATGGCCTCTTTTATGCCATTGTATGTGTCCCATTTTTGTGCTATAAACAACACTATTTTTGTTTGTCATGGCATGCATGCAAGAATTGCCTCCTAAGCAAATACAGATTCTGTTCTACCATAGCCTGTTTTCTAGGTTGAAATCTGCACGGGAAAAATGTTTATATAAGAGGATTAGGTGAACGTCACACAGATATAAACCTCCAGTGTAAAAGCACCTTGAATGGACTTTTACAAAGTTTTAAGATGCAATCTGTTCTTAATGTTATGCATTTTGTTAGGTTCTGCTTTTATGTTTTAGTTCTTCTAAAGTGATGTAAAGACCTGTGCTTCTGTCTACATTGATGATGTTTGCAATCATATGGCTATCTGGTAATTGCATGCAAAAGTGTGGCCAAGTGTTGACAATAACTGCACTAAAATAAAATCAAGGCAGGAGGTCTAAAATGACAGTTCACTACAAACATCTTTCTCTGCTGTTTATACAAGGGCATGGCTAAGCACACATACATGCTGACGGTAACAAATGAAAGCTAGTTGCATGCAACATTTGAGGCTGGTTAACAGCATATGTAAAAATGAATTGATTTGTTGTGCACTTTGGAGTTTAAACCAGACATCCTCTCCTCGACTCCAACAGCATTATCTGGCCTGCAGTGAGTCTCACAGCAGCAGGGGGAGGACAGAAGAGAGGATGATGCAGCCACAATTAGCTAGATTTGCACTCATTTTAAATTTGAAACACTGACTGTGTGGTTTTATGTGCTCTTGAAAATTACTTTTGTTGAAGGGGACAGATATTCAGCAATGGCAGGGCTACAGATAAGACTGAATCCAAATAGGGCTGAAGGCTTAGTTCAAGAAAACAATACTCATTCAGAATACTTCATGCTGTTGTTTTACTATTGTTCATAGTGTTGCTACAGTCCCTTGATTCATAAAAGTTTGACATGCCATAGGAACAGGAAACACCAATGATTAGAAAGTAAATATATTATTATTAATACACTTCAACTATTTTGATACATTATTTAAAAGCTATGCTAATCCTTAAAGTCTGATATTCAACTTACGTGTACGCTGTACACTAACTGTATGGTTGCAACTGCTTGTAATTGTGTGTTATGGTTGTGGGTCTTAGCCTTCAAGCTTTCACTGTGGTGTAGGCTAACTTTTCCCTACTGTCTAACCTAGCATAATCCCTTCCTGTGCTGCATTGCTATGCTATCATGTTTTAACTGTTTGTTCTGCATTTGGCCTAGACTTGCTTTGCTCTGTATGCCTTGGAGATTAGCTGCAGTCTGTCCTTTCATGATAAAAGTTTTTTGTCCACAGCCTGAACCTACAGAGGAAGACATAGAGAAGAATCCAGAACTGAAGAAGCTACAGATCTATGGTGCAGGACCTAAGATGATGGGACTTGGACTGGTGGCAAGGGACAAAGGTATTAGGAAGAAAGGTAAGCACCACGACCACAGCCTCAATCAACCACTTCCATACATAATGTTAAAGGTCTTTAAGGTCTGGTAATAATAATGTTGAAACCTGAAAATCTTGGATATATAACTGGTGAGTTTGTTTCAAGTGTCAGAACCCTGCACTGTAACTCTCCCTGCTCTTCTTTTAGATGAGCTGCCTCAGACTGTTACCATCAAAGAAAATGTGTCTGCTGCCCCTGGTGATCCCTTAGTCAAAGCAGAGCCACTGGAGCCTCAAGAGAAGCAAATCGAAGGGGGCACCTCAACTCTCCAACTGCCTCCCCTTAGTGTCACAGTGAAGAAAGAAAAACCGGAGCTGGATGTGAAAGAGAATGATGAGGAGGATGATCGGCCTTGTACAAAAATGACCATGAGGCTAAGACGCAACCTCAATAATCCACAGTGTGTAAGTAGACCAAAACATGCTGGGGTAAACGTACAAAGTTGAGTTTGGTTAAAGGTCGCATAATTTCAGAAAATGGAATCGAAACATTTTGTAAAGGACTCTGTTGCCCACTCTTCCATTAATTCTCTAAGGAGTCAAGAAGTGCTCTGAACAATGCTAATACTTGTCATTCCAGTGTGATTGCAGTGCTAATTGACAGTGATGACTATAAGCCTGTGAATTCTATCTGTGTTAGTGCAGGTTAGCAATGCTCCATAGGAAACTGGTTTCTGTACAATTTCAAAGCAAGCTCCACATGTTGCAACCAGTCTTCTATTTCTCTTTTTTTTTTTTTTTTTTTTTTTTTTTAAGGTGGATTCTTTTGTGTGTCGAATGTGCGGTCGGGGTGATGATGATGAGAAACTCATGCTCTGTGATGGTTGCGATGATAACTACCACACCTACTGTCTGCTGCCCCCACTCGGTGATCCTCCCAAAGGTAGTTGGCGATGCCCAAAATGTGTGGCAGAGGTAGGAGACTGTGTAAAAGCACTTGTCTGTGATACTCATGGCTTGCCTCGTGCTTCTCTTAACCCACAACATTTCTCTCTCTCTTTTGATTTTCTCACATTTAGGAGTGCAAGAAGCCTACAGAAGCATTTGGCTTTGAACAAGCTACACGAGAGTACACTTTGCAGAGTTTTGGGGAAATGGCTGATACTTTTAAAGCAGATTACTTCAACATGCCTGTCCATGTAAGACATCACCTATTCATTATGAAGCATGTTTCTGCCCTGACTGGTGGTAAAGGGAAGGACTAATTAGCCTGTGTTGCTGTTGGTGTAGATGGTTCCCACTGAGCTTGTGGAGAGAGAGTTCTGGAGGTTAGTCAGCAGTATTGAGGAAGACGTGACTGTGGAGTATGGAGCGGACATACACTCCAAGGAGTTTGGCAGTGGCTTCCCAATGATCAATGGCAAGAGGAAACTCACAAAGGAAGAGGAAGTATGTACTTTTTTTTTTTTTTTTTTTTAAATCCTGGGTAGAACGAGGACTACACTATCCTGCTTTTGAGTCCTTGTGTTGAAATCTAATCAGGGAAACGGTTTTAGTCCAGCACGTGTACATTTATAATTGGTAGAAAGGGTGCAACCAACAGCCATTATGGTTTTAAGAATCACAATTTTGATATGAATCCACTCCACACCTATTCATCTCTTCACCAAGTCAGTGATACTTTTGAAAACAGTAATGTTTGCATAACAGAAAGTTAGTTGCACACTTTTTATTAAGGCGCTAAAAGTTGAAAACAAGTTTGACTGTAACGTTGTCTAGTATTTAATGGTGATTAGAGGGCACTTAGTTGAGCTTGTAGGGTGAACATGAAAAATATCAGCCTAAATCTGCTCACAAATTATCAGTGTTTGGTGTAGATTAATATACAGTTTGATTTCTTGCTTAAATAATGTGTTGAGAATTTTAATTAGCCATAAATCTTGATTGATTAGTAAAATATAAAATCTGATTTTTTTAAATTTCTTAAACCTCCTACTGAATGTGGGTTATGCTGTAATTCATTATGTAGTTGGGAGAAAAACATTTATTAAAAATAATTAGAATTTATGATGTACTATTTTTTTGTCCACTCCACATTTCCTGTCAGGATTATGCCCGCTGTGGCTGGAACTTGAATGTGATGCCTGTGCTGGAGCAGTCACTTCTGTGCCATATTAACGGTGACATCTCTGGGATGAAGGTGCCATGGCTTTATGTGGGTATGGTGTTCTCAGCTTTCTGCTGGCACATTGAGGATCACTGGAGCTACTCTATCAACTACCTGCACTGGTGAGGAATGCTTTTTGTGTATTTGTGTTATATGTAGAAAGCTTCAGTTAATTAAGCATGTCATGTAGAGATTTTGATGATACCATTTCAGAAAATATAACCTTCCCTATCTGGACTCCACTTCCTATGTATTTTCAGGGGTGAACCCAAGACTTGGTATGGGGTTCCCTCAGTGGCAGCTGAACAGCTTGAGGAGGTGATGAAGAAGCTGACGCCAGAGCTCTTTGAGTTTCAGCCTGACCTCCTACACCAGCTGGTCACCATCATGAACCCCAATATCCTTATGGCACACGGTGTACCGGTTGGTCTCACATCAACATATCTGCACAAAGCAGAAATATGGTTTCCTAAAAGGTTTTCTTACATCTGTGTTTGTGATTGACAGGTTGTACGCACCAACCAGTGTGCTGGTGAGTTTGTCATCACCTTCCCCAGAGCCTACCACAGTGGCTTTAATCAGGGATATAACTTTGCTGAAGCTGTCAACTTCTGCACTGCAGACTGGGTATGTGTTGTCGGTCTCTGAAGTTGTCATTTCCCACTACTTACTAAACTGCAGTATCTAGGTATTTGTTCTCTTTCCTTCCAGCTTCCTGCCGGACGTTCCTGTATTGAGCACTACAGACATCTAAGGAGGTACTGTGTGTTCTCCCATGAAGAGCTTACCTGTAAAATGGCTGCTAGTCCAGAGAAACTAGATCTTAACTTGGCTGCAGCTACACACCGGGAAATGTTTATTATTGTTCAGGAGGAGAGGAAACTGCGTAAGAGTCTGATGGAAAGGGTGAGACATATTTTTTTTTTTTTTTTTTTTTTTTTTTTAAAAGATTGTCTCCCTATTTATTTATTTATTTATTCATTCATTCATACATATTATTGGTGTAATGGAATTATTGTTCCATGTGGTACCCTGTCTGATATGGTAATGCTATTAGAGTATGGTGAAAAACCTATTTAATAAAAATTATAAATCTGTTTAATAAAATTTGTATTGTGCCTGCAGGGCATCACTGAAGCAGAGCGTGAGGCATTTGAGCTGTTACCTGATGATGAGAGACAATGTGATAAATGTAAGACCACATGCTTCCTCTCTGCTCTGGCCTGCTCAAACTGTCCCGAGCGTCTGGTGTGTCTCCATCACACTCAGGATCTGTGCAGCTGCCCCACTGAAAAACTCTACCTCAGGTATTCATCTCTTGTGTGTGAGTGTGTGAGGCAATGGATTGATTTGTTAGATACATAGTAATATACCAAAGTGTTATTTCTGTCTTCTGTGAATTTGTGTTAACCTTTTGTGTTGTCTCTCCAGGTACAGATACACCCTGGATGAGTTGTTAGCCATGTTGCACCGACTAAAAGTTCGGTCTGAGTCCTTTGATTCGTGGGCCAACAGAGTAAAAGAGGCTTTGGAGCAAGAAGAGGGAAACAAGATAGGTGCGAAATCAGCATAAGTGAAACCAAGTGAAATGGTCTTTGAACAAAGGTGTTTTTAAACATAATAGCAACATTCAACGATTAAATGGTTGAATTGCAGGAATTGATGACTTGGAGATGCTCAAGAATGAAGCAGCAGAAAAAAAGTTTCCCGACAATGAACTTCTCCGGAAACTCAACACTGTTCTTAAGAACATAGAGCACTGCCAACAAACAAGTACTAATCTCCTCAGTAACTCAAAGATCAGGTATGATGGAACACAATCTTGACATTTAGTTTGTATGTGTGTAAGGTACCTGCACTTACGTAATGCTCTGCTTTAGTGAAAGTAAGATGACTCTGGCAGAGCTAAAATCCTTGGTAGAGATGATGCAAAACCTGCCCTGTGTGATAAGCCAGCTAGAGGAAGTGCAGGTGAGAAGTTACATCACACTGAACAAAGACAAGTGTATATTTGTCAGATTGAAACTAACATTGATTTTAAAAAATAATTTATAAATACTTAATTTGACTTTTGTAAAGACTTTATATTTTTAAAAGTTGCATGTTTGTATAGTGCACTTAAGGTTTTCTTGTGTAACCTCTGCCCAAGGCGGTTCTGAGGACAGTGGAAGAATACCAAAGCCGTGCTCAAGTTCTGGTCACTGAGAGGGAGTGGAGGAGGGACTCTCCATCACCTGAGCAGTTGCAGACATTATTGGAGCAGGGTAGCGATCTGCCTGTTGTGGTGCCAGAGTGTAGTTTACTCCAGGGTTTGAAGGAGCAGGGCCACTGGCTGGCAGAGGTGAGGCGCACACTGGGAACAGAAGGAGGGGAGAGGCAGGAGGTGACACTGGATGTGCTGAGGAACCTAATGGAAGCAGGCTGCAATGTGCCTCAAAGTGTGTCTGTGGAGACGGCTATGGCAGAGCTTCAGGAGCTGCTCACAATTGCAGAACGTTGGGAGGAGAAAGCACAGATCTGCCTTGAACAACGGTAAGACAACTAAAATATGCCACAAGCCTTTTTTGGAGTTCACCTTGTACAGAGATTGTCATTGTTTCCCAAGATGTCCAAGATTTTTTGGTAATTGTTTTGTTGTTGCAGGCAAAAGCACCCTCTCTCCACGCTGGAAGCAATAGTAAACGAAGCTCAGCTAATCCCAGTCCAGCTTCCCAATATCCTGGCTCTGCAGGACTCCCTTACCCGAGCACGGGCCTGGGTAACAGACTTGGAGGAAATCCAGGTAAAAAAAAAAAAAAAAAAAGCTAGTGGCTTTTGTATTGCCCCTCCTTTTTATGGAAATACCTGGTATTGTGAAATATGCTGCAGCTCTTTTTTTCTATGTGGTAGAATGGGGAACATTACCCATGTCTGGATGACCTAGAGGGGTTGGTGGCTATTGGTAGGGACTTGCCAGTCTACATGGAGGAGCTAAGGCAGCTGGAACTACAGGTCGCCAGTGCTCACTCATGGAAGGACAAGGCCAGCAAGACCTTCCTGAAGAAGAGCAGTCAGCACAGTCTACTAGAGGTGGGCAGCTCAGAAGAAATGGGAAATAAAATAAAATTCATCAATTTTCTGTCAGCCTTTAACAAGAGCATAAGATATCTGTCCAAAGTATGACCCCAGTAGAGGAATGCCCATGGTTAGCCATGCATTAAACTTCAGTGTTTCTCTGCAGGTCTTATGTCCGTGTGCAAAAAGGAGAGAGCGGCGAAATGAGCTGGAGCCACTGGAGGATCCATTAGATGATTCTGATACCAACACTCTGGGCCTCTCTGCTCAGGACTTGAGGGACCCAGCAGCTATTGTGTGTTTACTGAACATGCATTTTTATCCTCTCTTAGATGTAGTGATATTTTCAGAGGTGTGAAAAAAATGCCTAATGCTCGGTTTTTTAAGAGAACCTGATTTGTGTGCCCTGTCTATAGGTTGTGGCATTCAAAGAAGGGGAGCACCAGGAGAAGGAGGCACTCCTGAGGTTACAGAAGTTGAATATGTGTAAATCTGGATTTAACACAGCAAGTTACAAGGAGGACAAGGAGAATGGGAGGTGGGATGGCACTATGGAGACTGACTCAGAGAACTCTGTAAAAGAGAACGTTAACAGTAACCGCCCCTGCACCACCGCTCCTCAGTCAGTGTGTGTTTGCACCAGGCAGCCTCGTGCCCCTCAACTCCGCTGCCACCTGTGTAAGGACTGGTTCCATGGTGGCTGTGTTCCTTTCCCCTCTGTGCTCCCGTCTTCCGGACCAATTAACCCCCTGTGCTGGTGGGACTGGGACTCACGCTTCTTGTGTCCACAATGCCAGCGTTCACGGCGCCCACGGCTTGAGACCATCCTGGCATTACTTGTGGCCCTGCAGAGGCTGCCAGTGCGCCTGCCGGAAGGAGAGGCACTGCAGTGTCTGACTGAGAGGGCCATCAACTGGCAGGGCCGAGTTAAAGAGGTGCTTGATTCACCAGAATTGCAGCAAGCACTTCAGAAGTTGCAAGAACTCAAAGAGACTCTTCACTGGGAAGCAGAGAAAGAGGAAGACATGAAAAAGCAAACAGAAGGGAGCTCAGTAATTGTTTTGTCAGATTCTGAGGGAGGGGAAGGAGACGATGGAGTCATTGATCTGACAGAGGAGAATTCACCTAAGAAGAACACAACCGAAAGCAATGGCACTCAGGTTAACGCCTTCTTCTGACTCTGTTTTAACCAGATATAGACTTGCTGATCAACTGACTATATGTTGTGGCAGATGAGCATTTGATAATCTAATACTTGTTTATTATTGGAGACTTTCTTTATCATACTGTATTTAACCTTCCTGTCTAATTCAATGCTTGTTCACCCACAGGCTGGCTGTGAAAATGGCATTAGCAAAAAGTCAAATGTTACAGGTAAGACCTGGGCATTAATCTCTTACTATCAAAAGTGTCCCACAGACACTAGTCCCGACTGACCTTTTTTCCCTATACTATTTCAGATGTGGTCTCTCTGCTCCCCCTGGTGCCTTTACTAAAAGGTCAGGTGGTGGAGCTGTCCCCAGCCACCAGGCTCCGGCTGGAGGAGCTGCAGCTGGAAGGAGATCTCCTGGAGGTGTCCTTAGACCAGACACACATCATCCACAGAGTCCTCCAAGCTTCCTCTGATCCACCCAGAGAAACACTGCACACACTCATTCAGGTCAGGAAAAAGGCAGTATTTTGGATTATTGTCATTCTATTTATAACATTGACTTATTGAAGAAAGAACATGCTTATTTCCAACATGGTGTGATAATTGTAAAAAATAGGCATGAAACATGTAATTGAGTCATACAATAGAAAATCAAAACCCCAGTTTGTTTTGATACTTTTTACCCAGATGAAATAAAGTAGTTTATCGGAGCTTTAGAGGTGTTGGTAGACAGAATTGTTTTTTTTTTTTTTCCCCTCCCCATCCAGGACAGAGCCAGGCTAATGGTTTCTGTCCCTGCTTCCAGGCTTTCTAAACTAACCTACCCCAAGAAAGCAAGTTCTAAAAAAAGTGGAACTATTCCTTTAACTGGAATCAGTTGAATGCATTGTTACGATCTAATTCTATTTTGGTTGGTAATTAGGATATGTACTTGCATTATTGTCCCCTCCATGAACCACCACCTTATCGTGGTGGAGGGAGTGGTGTTCTGTTGTTGGTCTTCCTCTGTCTATAACGAACACCATGTTCAAGCATAAGGGTGTCCATCAGTGCACATGGCACCAGGACACCCTAGGCCGGAGGTCGATGATCAATTTTGTAGTCGTGTCATCTGACCTTCGGCCGTATGCCTTGGACAGTCGGGTGAAGAGAGGGGCAGAGCTGTCAACTGATCACCACCTGGTGGTGAGTTGGATCCTCTGGCGGAGGAGAAAGCGGGACAGACTTGGCAGTCACAAAAGTACTGTAACATTCTGTTGAGAATGTTTGGCCGAATCCTCTGTCAGAGAGGCCTTTAACTCCCACCTCCGAGAGAGCTTCAACCAGATCCCGAGGGCCCCGGATAAGCGGAAGAAGATGGATGGACTTGTATTATTGTTGTCACTCTGAGTTTTAGATAATACTTCATTTATCCCCTGGCAGGGGAATTCTGGTATTACAGCAATAAAAAAAATTGTTGAACAGATTCAGGAAAGTAAAGTACAGGAAAAACACACATAACTGCAATAATAATCTTCATGAACATAAATACAGAGCTGAACAAAGACATGTAGTGGCAGTTGTAGAGTAACTATGTTTGTCAGTGCTAATGCTACTAATCGCTACTGAATGCAGACTTTCATTGCCTCTAGGTCTCTGCTGACCTGTATATGTAGGACTGATGTATATGGTAACTTATTCAATAGCAATCTCAGACCACTCGAGGTGTCCTGCGGGGGTGGTGTGGGTGTTGATCAGGGCTGACAGTTTGATCCTTGTTCTCTTATTCCCAACCTCCTCCTCTTAGTCCAGAGGGCAGCCTAGAACAGAGCTGGACTTTTTGTCAGTTGGTCTAGTGTCTGCTGACACCACTGCCCCAGCAGACCACTGCGTTAAAAATGGCGGATGCCACCACAGTCATGAAAATGTTTGAGGAGTGTACAGCAATGTATAATGGTTGTTTCAGATGTTTTTCTGTCATATCTAGAATTAAACTCTGAAAGCTTGTAGTTGTTCTTCAACTAGGAAATGGGGAAACAATTGCTTTTTTATGGCCATGTTACATTTCTGAGCTGCTTCCTGTCTAACGTTCTTGCCCTCGCTCTGTGTCGCTCTCAGATTGAGCTTGAAGAACAGAGACGAACCAACCGCGGACG
Source organism: Mastacembelus armatus (assembly GCF_900324485.2). NCBI lineage: Eukaryota > Metazoa > Chordata > Actinopteri > Synbranchiformes > Mastacembelidae > Mastacembelus > Mastacembelus armatus. The sequence goes on along the minus strand of NC_046639.1, from coordinate 7,769,842 downwards.
AGCCAAGGACTCCAAACGGAAGAGGAAAAGCCACAGACGTGGCAGTGGGGAAGGGGCAAGAGAAGGGTCACTGGGCGCCTCAGTGTCAAAAAAAAACTGTCCCCTCAGCCACAGCCCCTCCCCTCACACGCCTGTCCAGACCCATTCAGAGGCAAGTACCATTTATTTTGTTGCTCTTTAACTGGGTCTGAAAACTGTTTAAATTCCTCAACCAGACAGCCCCAGGTACCTGCGTCTTTGTTTTACAACGCTAGACACGACGTTTTTATCAATGCACACATACTATACATCCACATAACCAGAAGAAACTCTGCTAAAAACTCAAGAAAACCATGATTGGCAACTTTTGTCTCATATAAACAAAGCTTAAAAATGGCCCAGTTTTAACAGGTTAAAACTTGTATTCATTTTTGTGATTTTCTTTTGACAGATTTTGTGATATAGTCGACGCTGGAGCTTTGATTAATGTGGAGGAATTGAAGGGACAGCGTTATGTGGCAGAAGGCCCTGTCACATTATAGAAAGATGCAGGACATCCCCCTGAACCCTGTGTTCCTTCTCATCCCTCATTCAGACACTAACGGAGCAATGACTCTTTGTCCACACTCCTTATCTCAGATGTATCTTTTTGTTTTGTTTTGTTTTTTTTCCTCCCTCCCCCCCCAGACTCAGTGTCTTACCCAAACTTTATTCTCCACCTGACCTGGACCCGTCCTCCCTGTGGACAAACCCATAAAGACTGTTGGACCCACGTGGAACTTACTGTAATAGGAGTATCTTTGGTCTAGAGTTGTCGCTGAGGTCAGCCAGTATGCTATGTTATCCCAACTGTATTAAATGCTAGTTCAGCTGAAGCCTTTCTCAGCACCGGCATCTGCAGTTTCTCTTCACTTGAGCCCACACGTTGAAGTTGGATAAGCTATGGGTAACTTTCAACACGTGTGTTTGGGCATGGATCCTGAAGCTGAGACACAGCAGACGGTTTTGATAGCTGGTCTTAGTTAACAGCACCGTGGTTCAACTTGTATTTTTTTAGTTGTATTAAATCTTGTGTTTGATGCTATTTTGAGGGGATGTGCGTTTTGAATAAACTGAATAAATTTAACACTGGGGAGTGTTAAAAACAGGCATTCATGTTTTTGGTGCTACTTTCCCAAAATGGTTTTCTGTACCTCTTGGCTTTGTCCTTTTTCCTTCCCTTAGTTTTTTTTTTTTTTTCCTTTAAGCTCTCATCCTCTGGACTCCATGTTATATCAGTTCGACCTCTTTTTCTCCCCTGATGTTCTGTCTTTGCAAATTAAAATAACTTCACTTTAACTCACTTTGTCACAAATAATTTTGTTTTCTGGATTCAAATTATTATATTATTATTGATATTGCAGACACACTTGTGAGTTTGTGTACAAACTTTGCATTTTATTGTTGCCTTTGTTTCTTTTCACTCTTAGAAAATAAAGGTTTAGAATTGTTTAGGATATGTTGACTCATTATTTCTCAAGCTCAATAATAGGTTTTGTCATGCTGTTAAAATCTTGTACTGCAGCAGTTAATGTAGCTTCAAAACAGTTTTCATGAACACAGAGTTTATTTAGAAAAGCTTACACTTTAAAGTGACACACTGGACATCACAATATTGCACAAACAAGTACAGCATGTGTTTTTTTTTTTTTGTTTTTTTTTAATGGTAGGATTTTAAGCAAATTCATAGAAAAACAACTACACGATCCACAATTACAGTATGTTAAAGGCTTTCAGCATTTTAAGTACATGGAAACCAAAATTATTTCATTCTCAATATCAAACATGCATGTCAGCAAAATGAAAAATCATCTTAGTGTCATTCTATGTAATTTCTGGGTAGTTTGCCAGAGGCTTGTTAGGCACGAAATTAAAGCTGGAAATGACACAACTGACAGGAATAACAGGAAATGTAGAAAATTTCAGCTGATGTAGCTTCAGGCAGTTAACAGAGTTTAGTGTGGCTGAGAATATTTTTTTATTTGCAGTGAAATAGACTTGTTCACAGTTAGCACTAAAATAATTATTGCAAACTGACCAAAGCTCACTAATAATGGGAAAAGCAGAATATTTTGAAATTCCAAATAGAGAAAAATGATTTGATGATTTGATATTTTGTCCCTTGAAACAATATCAAATTTTTTCTGTGCTTTGTATGTTACAATGTGCCTTTTTGTAGAAAACAGTGAAGTCTGTCAGTTTCTTGTTAACGCTAAGCTACGGCTCTGAAAATTGTGCTATACAGTCAAGTCTGTCTGAGAGGAAGGCAACACTCAGCTTCTCCTTATCAAAAGCTTGTTGGTCTGAAAGTGATGTTACATTTCATGTGTCAAAACAAAGGAGTATTTGTACATGAGCACTACAAAAAGCAAAATGTCATAACTACGGGTACATTAACTGGCACACAGTGTTTCTTTGAAAATATACTTAAAGTCCTTGTCAGACACTAAGCATACAGTCCTATGGCACAGAGGTGGCTTCTCCTCAGAGTATTTTCATGGCTGCGTAGTTCTTAACCCAACTTTTGGTTTTCATCTCTTTTGTCATTCATACAAAAAGGGGTACCAGAGGCCTGCCAAGATTACTTTTCAGTTGTGCGGCTCTAAAGACTGAACAGGAGGTGGTGCCATCTCGCTCAAAGGATGATGTGCTACAGCCTTCTAACCACACTCCCTCTGAATATGTTTCCAAAATGCTAATCTGTGCTCTATGGTATTTTCCTGCACACTTATTTTTCATCAAGATACTATGTTAAGATATAAGACTGACAAGCTGAGTGGTAAAGCATCATGAAAATGGCTGGAAGATGTTTTCCTGACAGGGTTAGGTCCATTCAACCACACAAAGTTGAAGACAATATACTGTAGTATATTTCTGAAGTTTATGACATTTATGATTATGGAATGCATTTCTGAAATGCAGCAATTTTTAAAATGTGTGTATTCTTGTTTATGGAGCTACATGCCGCTATTGGACACACAACCCCTGACATGGGGTCCACTCTAAATGTCGTAGGCTGAGGCCTGAGCTATGCTACATCATATAATCGTCACGTTTCAAGGTGGAGCGAAGCAGCTTGTGATCATCTTACAGGCCCTGTCAAAACACTTTGGCACTTTCTTATGTCTCCCTACCTGTCTGCCTCCCTCTCCCTTACATCTTACGTCACACTGTGGTGACAGACAGCAGGGGGTTATAGACTTTCTTTCCATCAGCAGATCTGGTACCATGAGCCAGTAGCTCCTGTATAGTGATCCAGTTGTCCAGGATTCTGCGGCTGCGCTTTTTCATACTCCTGCGGTGGCACAGCTCCAGGATGGAGGTGGGTTCCTGCTGGTGCGTCATCCCCTGCTGTCCTCCGCCACTGCTGCCCTGCTCCCTCTCACGCTCTCTCAGACAGTCGAGACGGCTCTGCATCATGATCTCCCTGCGCCGCCGCTGCTCACGGGCCTTCAGCAGCTGCTGCTTGCGCTCCTCTTTGCTCCAGTAACGGCCCATCTTCATTTCACTCATAGCATCATCATCTGTTGTCATGCCACTACGCTCCTCCCTGATCTTCATGGCGCGGGCCTTCAGGAGACGATCCCTCACCGGACGCTTGGCCACGTAGCGTGAGCCATCGCTGCGGATCTTCACCTTCCACTCCATCCGAGGAGAGGCAGGCAGCACTGGAGGAGATAAGGGTGAAGATACAGCATCTGGAGCCTGGGCAACATCTTTACATGTGCTACCCAAGCTCATCGGGCTGGCGTCACCCCTGGTCTCCAGGCTGCCATCTGTGTGAGTCTCTCTGAGGCCTTCAAGCCGCTCAGAGGTGGAGGGGGACCTCAGCTGCATGCAGCTCAGGTAGCGCTGAGGTGGCTTTGCTTCAGGTTGTCGCCGTGACAGGTAAGGGCTGTTTTCAGCACTGCGGCCACCAGCCCTCTCTGCTTTGGGATTACGTCTCACCCCTCCATCTGAACCTCTCCTGGTTCCTCCATCCCGGGACAGGGACCTCACCTTTGCTCCAGGGCTGGATGCCTTAGGCTCAGCTCCTCTCCTGTGACTGTAGGGAGAGTAGGCTTGGTTTAAATTTGCTTGTACCCCATCCACTCTTTCCGCCCTGCTTCCTCTCTCTCTCTGTCTGGTGGAAGTTGGAAGCTGCATACTTGCTGAAAGAAGAGACTCACCTCCCTCTAGACTCTGTGTGGATTGTGAAGGGTACTGTTCATGTACCAGAGGGGTGCTCCGGCAACTTTCCCCTCCAGTGTTGTAGGCACTCGTGCTGTCCTTATCTGAGCGCTCCCTCTCTGGAAGCTCATTGATATCTGACAGGGCGTGGTGACAGGACTCCTCACTGACCAAAGTCCCACTAACATCCAAGCGTCCAGCCCCTGCACTTGCCCCATTTTTGTCTTCTAGAGGCCAGGCCTTCAGACAGCGCTCCCTCAGTTGCTGCATCTTTTGTGCCCTCAGGATGTTACGACACTTGAACTCCAAGTGGCGCAGTTCTTCTTCCAGGAGGACCATCTCATGCTGAGTCAGGCTCTCATTCCTATTGACATCTAGCGGGACGCCGCCTTCTTTTTGTGCCGCCCCCTGGCCTCCCAGCAGCTGCAGAGTGTTACTGTTCTTCTCGTAGTAACACTTGATTTCCAGTAGCTCTTTGTACCGCTCACACTCCTCCTCAGTCAGCCCAGGCATCATCATTCTTACTGGATCTCCCATGTAGGCCCTCTCCAAACGCTCCACATGTTCCAGCCCTCCTCCATTAACACAGTCCAACCCTATGAGGGAGTCAGTGCTGAACTGGAGGTCCTGGGAGTGCAGCAAGGGTGGAGTGTCCCCTCGACTGGACAAAAACCTTCGCATGCTGCCCGGTGTATTGGTGGCGTTTGTGTTGGAGGCACTAGTGTGATCGTCTCCCAGAAGGTCGTGTTCTGATGACTCTTCATACCGTGTGCTTTCATCTGTGCGGCCCACCCCACTGTCCAGCTCCTGGCTGTTGCTCAGCACTGTCTGGAGCAAATCAGGTGAATCCCTGTTAATTGGGCGACCTTGGCTAGCCAGTACACTTCCACCAGCAACACCACCTGGTTCAGCACCTAGGACAGAAGTGTTGTTCCTCAGTCTGTGACTGCTGGGCAGATGGACAGCATTGTCCAGTGGCTCCAGGTCCAGCTTATCTGGGTCCAGCTGGTTCTCATTCTGACAGGTAAAGTTGGCATTGCAGTGGAGAAATCAAATTCATTGTTGGAGGGACACATAAAAGACAAGGAAAAGTTCATATTAGAATTTACTATACCTGTACAGTAGTGAGTGAACAGAAACTGTGAAGCTGCAGGCTGGAAAATATAAACAATGAGCTGAAAGACAATAAAACTCTCCATAGAGCTGAGAACTGCAAACTGAGCACTTAATATCTGTGGGTTCATCACTACAATGGACCATTTTCATCCATACACTGAATCATTTGATCCATCGAGTGTAAAACTACAGATTACAGCTGTTTTCATGCTGCAGCACATTCCTGCACTGACAGTAAAGAGTAGTGCTCCTCACTGCCACTAGATGGAGTCAGAGCAGTGCCTTAGCTTTCTGGTTCCACCCAATCAAAAATGTCCATCAGACACTGAAACATGATCTAACTGATGGTGAGGAGTTTTATAACTTAGGGCATTAATAAATGAACTGTCCATCCTGAGTGATCCAATCTTAAGAACTGAATAGTACTTGATATTTCGTATCGACTGTTGTTTCTAATCTGTTTACTTTGCTGTTTTGGTTGGCATCCCCTCAGAAGCTGATTAAATATGATGCAAATATTTGCGCTTAACTTAGTAAACAGTTCACTCCACAGAGCACAGTTTATCTTGGTTAATTGGTTTGAGCTGAATGTGAATTGGGTGTAGCCTGTGAGACGAAGTATTGATTATCTTCTTCTTCATTCTTATTCTTCAACAACCCCTCAGTTCTCTCTTTTACTCCCAGGAGACAACAGATCAAGGTTTAATCTGTGCTTTCACATTTCCCTTTGATGATTCTTTGTCCTCCCCTCTCACACTTGAATCTTAATGTGGGACCATGCCTTAGCAATACCAATATGTCAGCCATTTTTCACAGGTAGTACTTGTGCTCGTCTCTCCAAATACAAGGACATAAAAAAACAGAGAAAGGTTATCTGTGTGTGTGTGTGTGTGTGTGTGTGTGTGACTTGACCATTTTAATGAGAACCTTTTAAATCTGCCTTCTATCCCCTGCTGTACAAATGCACCCAGCATACCAGTTCTATGTCTTGTCTCCATTTTATACAAGAGCATGCAATGAAAAAGCCATTTGGTTGGGTCGACATGTGTCAAGTTGTGGGTTCATGACCAATTTTGCAGGAGTGTGTTTTTGTGGCGTGTGCTGCAATGCCCTCCTATCTGCTGGAAGAGTGACCTTGGGGGAAACAAAGCAATGCCACATTAACACAGCAAGTACAAGCACGATTTGTCTTGGCCTCTGTGCCCGTGCTATCTGTGCTCTCATCGTGTTTCTGCACCTCTTTGCCTTTCTGCCTCCTTTCACCAGTCAGTCTTTCTCATATCTTCAGATTCTTAGTCTGACTGTGAATTTTCTCCATTCTAATCAAATGCCTAAATGAAAATATAGATTTTTACCTAAATCTTAGTATATACACCAATTTCTTGCTACACAACAGAGGCGATAAGGAGCGAAAACAGGGTTTTTTTAGGTCAGTGTTCAGACTAAGCCTTGCATGCTCCCTGAAGATTGCATATCCAGTTTTCTCACCTCTATCTCGGGTCTTGCGAGGAGCAGGGAGACATTAGTGCTGTCCTCTCTGGTGAGAATTGCTACCGCCTCCTCTCTGTCCTGAATGTCCACTCCATTGATCTGACAGAGGAAACGGAGAACAAAATTGAACTGGTGTCAGATAATGTAAGTCTTAATACTGAGCCTAGTTTCAGTTAAATCACTGGAGAAAGGAAATGGTCTTCTCCTCAAAACTAAAAAAAAAAAACCTCTTTAGCTTAATAGCATGGGTTATGATATTCAACCTCTCCTGGAATACATTAAAAATAAATGCTGCACAGGAATCTCCTGCAATAAGGTTGCATTGAAAGTGACTGATTCATCCATTATATCAGTGGATAAATGGTTAAAAAACAGGTGCACAAAGTGTTTTGTTGCTTTAACTGTATTGTAGTTTTGGTAATACAGCTTTTATTGATGCAACAGAGCATATAAGGAATGCTTGTTCAATTTATGAAACCTCTACCTGTAATATTCTGTCTCCCTTGCGAATGCGGCCATCTATTGCAGCAATACTGTTTGGGTTCACCTGGAGAAAAAGCGGATTTGTTTAGGAGTATGTAGTAATAGGAGAGAGTTGCTGAAATTATTATTTTATAACATTGTTTTCACCTCTCCCACGTAAATTCCCAGATCCTCCTCATCATCAGTTCTGTAGCACACCGTCAGCCCAAGTTTATCCTGCTGGCGAGACTTGTACAACTCCACCTCCTAGTGCAGTTAGAGAAGCGTTGGAGGACGTTAGACTGAGAACCTTGGGACAAGCTCGCTGTATCAGAATTCAGCAGCTAACAGGCTCTCACCTCATATTCCAGCTCATCCTGCCTGTCCACTTCATGCTGGGTGATATCGAAGTAGTCAGTGGGGTCATAATATACAGGCTCTATAAAGCTAAAAGTAAGAAAATCCAGGACATAACATTTCAATAATTGGAGCAGCTAAAAAAAAAAATTCTTCAAATGTGTGAACACGATGGAATGGATTAGAACCCGGTCTGCAGTGGAGGTCTGGTCTGACAGTTGGACATGCTGCAGATGCCTATTAAACTGCTCCAACTCACAGTTCATTGAGTAGATATGGCTCCAGCAGTGGTGGTAGTGGAGGGGACGGTGGAGGGTCAGGGGGGGGCGGAGCTCCACAGGGATGCTGGCTGCTTTTGCCCAGAGTCAACATATGCTGGAAGCTGATGTCCGTCTGAGTGCAGCTGTCTACACAGTCAGCCACGCCCATGGTCACCGGCACTAACCCTCCGGGAGCTCCTGCTGGGGCCGCCCATCTGCGGGCCCCCCGCCTGAGTATGCTGGACAGCAAGGGGTCCCGTATGTCAAGGGTGGGATCCCCAGAAAGACAGGACAGGTCCTTCCCTTTCACCTGAAAAACAGATAGTCAAGCTCAAACGGTGGAGGAGCAGGAGAAGAAGTGGAAGATAGAAAGACATGAGTAAACTGAATGCGAGGACATATGTTACATGGAGATACAAGGTCCAGCAAAATGAGTCACTGTGTACAGTTATTTGTGCCAAAATAAAGAGAGTGCTGTATACAGAGGAAACATAGAGTTGGAATATGGGCAGCAACTGAGTTTCATAGATGCTGACTGGAATAAGAGGAAGACAGGAGGACAGTTTTATCAGACAGACAAGTTTAATTCACAGAAGTAAACAGGGGACAAGACTACAGCTACACAACCCTAAAACATCCAGGGGCTGAGGTCAAGTTAGTCAACACAAAACTAAAAGCTTGTGCTGGAACACAGAAGCATTAAAAAAGGTTTATGTGTCTAAAAGGCTTCAACACCACATGGCACCAGACAGGAGAGCAGAAAGCTGTATACTGAGACCTTTAATCGACCCTCAGCATCGAAAGAGCACAGCATGTCGCTCATGTGACCCTTCTGTGAAGAGAAAGAAAGCAGGAAAATAATGGAGTTAGAAAGTAATTACAGCTGTGTGCAGCTGGAAAAGCAAATCACTCTCTGCTGAAAACTGTTTTCATAAAGGAGAGAGCTGCAAGTAAAAAAGGAAAAGCAAGCATTCAAGTAAAAAAAAATGACTGTAATGTCATTTGTACTGCAACATCACCCTTTTGCACATATTCATACTTTTCTAGCTGAAACACCGTGTATGATATATAATTCATTTATTCCTCTGAGCTCTCCCCTTCTCTGTGTGGACGCTGACAGTTCATTTAAATAGTCTTGAAATGTACAGTAGCATCATGTCATGTTTCCTGATGGGCGGAAGTTTAAAATCCTGTTACATGTGACACATATGTGGAAGGAGTCAAAACTGTACAGATTCATTCAGTATTTATAGCTGGTTTTAGCTACACTCTGACTGTCTGTGTGTGGTTTACCAATTCAACCTGAAATATCTCAACAGCTACTGGATATATTGCCTTGGCATTTGGTACATAGTCGACATGGTGTAACATTTGGTAATGCTGACACCTGCTCTTTCGTGTAGCGCCACCTGCAGGTCAAAAATCAAAATCTTTTTTTTTTTTTTTAGCTCTGTTTTGATAAAGCAGTTAGACAATGTGTGTAGTGATAATTAGCATGGACACACACTGCAGTAGCCTACTTCAGTAGTGAACATTATACCTGCTAAACATCAACAGATGCATTTTCACTGTGAGAATATTAGCATGCTGATTTTAGCTCAAAGTAACTGTGTTTCATGCAGAGAGCTGCTAGCATGGCTGCAGACTTCTTGAAAATTGAATACTATTCATTTAAACTGACACCCACATTTTCAAGATGAAAACTCATTCAGCTTTCTTAATTTGATTACGTGTGAGGCACGGAGAGAGAACATGGTGTTCATGTGTAGATGTGAGCTGCACTGAGCCAGACAGCCTTTGTAGGGTCTCATTCATGTTGCACGCAGTCACTGACCTTGGCTGTCTGTGACTCCCCACGTCTTTACCACCCTCCTCCATTCTCTCACTCTCTCTCTCCTTCCAGTAATTGCATGTCAAATCAATGTTCCCCTGTGCAGCCAAGCACAAAAACTTTCGTTCCACAGTAAGCCCCTGTTCCTCAACGTTTTTGATTGGGTTCTTCCTCATGCTGCAACAACACCACCGCCACCCCTCTGGTCTATCTTCTCCTCTACTGTTGTGTTTCCCCACTCACATTTAGCCCTTTTCTCCATCCCGCTCTCAGACTCTGCTTTCCTTCAGCTGTGCTGTCTCAGCAGTCCTGCATGGACTGTCCCATCCCTGGTGAGGAAACCCTCACCCTTATTTCCTTCAGTTTCGCTCTGTCCACCTCCTCGTCTGTGGCTGGCCCTCCTCACGCTAATGTTATTCCATTAATCTTGCTGTCTTTCTTAATGAGCCTCTTGACTCGAAAAGGAAGAAGATGCTTCCTTTCTACATGGCTTACTGCTGATTAAAGCATGAACATTTTTCATGTTAGAGAAAAATGCACCTTAACATCCTTCACTTTTTAATTTCAGCTCATGTCCCGCTCTCTCTCTCCAGACAACAGGCGGTATCTGTTGTTTCAGCACTCATGAGCACAGCCCAGCTCTCCAGAATCAGAAAGGCTGTTAGGAAACAGCTCCATGGTGCTGAGTGACAGGTATGAATACTGAGACTGAGGAGAGAGGGGGGTTCTCATTCATTATCAATGAGAGGTGCTGAGATTGCTTTGAAGATGACTTCATGCAGGGTAATGGTTGTTGTATGTTAGACAGCTCTTCGGCCCTGACTAGATGGAGAATCCATTACACTCTTATCATGTGCTGTTCTCTATTATCTCGGGTTAGTAGGTCATTACATACAGCTGCTGTTTATAAGCAGCACAAGCTATGTAAATAATAAAGCCATGGTTACACACCCATCCCCAGACTCCATCCTTCACTGGTGTATATGCTAAAAAATGTAATTGAAATTCAGAAGAAATAGCAAAGGCGGTACATTCGCAGCAGGGGATAGTGCTGGTGGTGGTATTGGTAGTGGCTGTGGAGCTAAGGGTGGGGATGGGGACTGATGTGGGTACAGATGAAAGAGATGCAAAAATTTCTAAGTGTACAGAGAGAAAGCAAAGGAGGAGGGACGCTGAAGGAGCGCATGGGGAACGAAGAGGGAGGTGAGGAGAGGGTAACGATGCAGGAGAAAAGGAGAAAACAAGCTTTCAAGGAATTGCAGGGTGAATGTAAATAGCGAGTGAGCCTGGATCCTGGTTCAGTTTTTTTTATGTAAGCACACACAGAACTGAAGCTTGTGGGGAATTACTAAGTGGTTGATGCGTAATTGTCTTTTATCTGAAAGCCTTTTAAAGAGTAAATTAATCTTCTGTGCTGTACAAGAGGCTGAGATAAAAAATGTCCACAGTAACTCCACTGTAACACACATTACCCCACACATTCAGCATGTGGAAAAATACACAAACAATCAGAACCCTAATCTGACGTGAGCCCTTAAATTTATTATAGTCCCACCATCACAAGGATTCATTGATATGCATTTCCACAGTGTACATGAGAATCTCCTGCATGACTTATACCTGTCCCCTCAAGTGTACTGAATTCCACTTGTTCGATAATAGATTTTTCTCCTCTCACTTAATTTGCAGGCTGCTGCAGCCACCTCCTCACAAAATCAATTAATCTTAAGACAGTTTACCTACTTCACCTATACCCCCTGTTGTTTGATATCACATAGCTCATTTGAATAGACACGAGGAGTGTAGAAGGCCTTTAATAAAGTGGTAACAGTGAGAAGATATTGATTTACAAGAGAGCTCAAACATTCTTTGAAATGACGGCTATGAAGCTAACAAGCCTCAGTGGGAGTTTAGAGTGTATGGACGTGGATTATCAGTCGATATATTCATTAGTTAGAACAAAAGAGAAATTACAGTATGTGTATAGTCGTGGTGGTGGGGAAGGGAAAACAGCAGGTCTGAGAGAGAACATGTGAAAGACTAAACACAGAAATGCATGACAGAATATGTGACTATATGACAATAACAACAATAACATTACAGTCCTGTGCCTCCACGTGAGAGATGAGACTGTGAGACTAAAAGCAAAGTAAAGGAAATGAAATCAATAACATTTGCGTTTAACCTCACGTGTGAGCATCCATGTCACTCAACACGCACTTATCCTGCTACTATCAGCTGCTCATTGGTATGTACTGAATGTCTTCTGTTTGCCTCTTGTGACCATCAGCATGTTTCTTGTCATGTCATTCTGAATAAAGGCACATTAGGTTTGTTTAATGACGATTGTTGCCATGGAAACAGACTGTACAGTGATGGAGGAGAGAAAAAAAAAAAAACAAAGGAGTGGCTGAAGGGCTCAGGGGGCCACAGGTTTACTGTGCGTGAATCGGGTACAGTGAAAAAGCTATGTAAAGTGCAATATGGCTCAGAATGGTTTATGATGTGCACACAGGTCTACAGCTCAGTCTGTAATTCATCAGCCAAACAACAATATGCCTTTTTACTCAGGGCTACACGAGGCAAAACTGATCTGAAACACGCCAGTGGGTGTGTACCAACCACCAGTGTGCAGGGTGTGTGAAGCAGAGGCCCCATGTTTAATGCATGAGTTTTATTCCTTTGGCAAGAGAAGCAAGTGTTTTGATATAGTCAAATAGAACAGCCTGGTTTTCCAGTCTGATGTAGCTGTAAACAGTTTAATGTGGTATATATTGTCTAAAGACAGACAGTTAGAGTAGACTGGGTCTAATTTGAAGGTGTGATTAGACATGATAGGGTAAAATGGCTCAAAGCTGCAAACATCTGAGAAAATGTGTAGCATGAAGAGTCATGAAATGTTTATGTGTGTGTGATTTTGGGATAAGGTTTCCTCTTTCATGATGCTTTTTGTGACCCATCTGCCATGTATTTTACAGGAAAGATCCAAGATTAAACCTTAACCATGCAACCTGTGATTACCCTTTAGCTGCCTTTGGCATTTTGGATTTTTTCCTTTATACTTTTTTTTTTTTTTTACTTTTTTGCAGTTTAATAGACATTCCCTTTAAAATGAGACCTCCTGGTTTGATTCAGTGTATTCCCAGTGCACTGTACTAGTCATCCTGTCAAAGCGGAGTACTCTGGCTCTGGTTCAGTGCTCCATCTGCATTTGTTCTCTCTGTCTCATGCTCCTCTGCTCCCAGCCAGCAATGTCATTTCAGGCTAACCAGACCACAATATATGCAGACACCTTCCTTCACCAAACTAATGTATCTGCTGTAGTTCCAACACTACTATTCATACAACAGCTTTGCATATAACATGACAGTTCCTTGCTCTAAGTCAGACAACACACCTTGTGTCTATCACTGTTCACTGATCACCACGCCCGTCTCAAACCCACATAGAGCAAAGGATCTCTGTCTGACTGAGCTGAAAGTGGTTCTGCAGTGACAGGCTGCTACGGACACAACGTTCACTTTCCAAAACACCGAGCTGTGTGTGGTCAGTGTCATTACTGCTGTTAAATAAAGTCACTGCTTGTGCAATGGACCAGCCTTGATGTGGTTTTATGTTCACATCCCACTCTACACACACTGCTTGTACCCTACCCCAGGGAACTGTGAAGTCGCTCAAGCCTTTCTATTCTCCCCAGCTCCATGAAGCGGTCAAATCAATTACTACTAACATCTGAGGCCGAACAGTACAAAACAAATACTGAAAGAAAGAAAAACAGTTTGACTTTCCCTCCATCTTCCATTTGCCTATTTCAACTACTTCCTCCTCCATTTGAACTCACTCTCTTTTTCCTGTCTCTTGGCATCACCTCTGGCACAAGATGCAGTCCAGTTTACTGGCCTGTGCTCTCCAAAATGTCCCAACTGAGGCTTCTGGTACCACAGATATCAAAACTGCTGTGCTGCACACCCATGGGTGCTGAGCATTTTTCATGCTTAGTAAGCATGGGACTTATTTTGGTCACTGTATGTATCATTGAGCCACTGAGCAGGAGCATCCTTAGGCACTTCACAGCCAGATGAGCTTACTCACATACAGTCTGTGGTCCCAGTTGGCAGGTGGTGCTGAGGCTGTAACCGTGGCAACCCCCCTCTCCCGTAACACTTTAGCCCAGCTTTAACAGCCCATCCATCCTGCTGCCTCTGTGGCTCTGCACCACTCTACTCTCTCCATGCCAGCATATCTCTCTCTTATGCAATGTAGCTCAGCTCTGCTCTCTGTGCTCATGATTATTGTAATTATTGTTTATCACAATTATTGGTATTATTATCACTGAATGACTATTTCAATATGGAAATTTATGCCCCAACTGAAGAGGTAATGTTATGAACCTGTTTTTAATCACATGATATCAGGGTGCTAATGTTCAGATCTGACTCATTCATGAATCACCTGATGACGATCAGTAACTGTACTGTACAAATAACTGAAGCGGATATATGCAAACTTTATTATCCCAAAATTTATTTGGGATTCAAATTGGGGTTATTAGGAATTGAATATGTGGATGATTTGCAGCAAATGAGTGTGTCAACGTGATGAGCTTCTCTTAATATTTGTCTGTTGTTGCAGATAGAGGCATGACATCTTCATTAGAACTGCTCTGATTGTCAGTCACCCACTGTAAGAAAGGGTCACGTTAGGAGAGAACAACAAAGGAGACTGTAAGAAAAGCACTCAAAGAATTTTTTTTTTGCTTAAAGACTCAAAGAGAGGAATAAAATCAACTCAGACAGAGAGAGAGGTGATTAGAGGCAGAATGCTCACCTGGAACATGACCCTGTATTGTTCCTCAGGCTTTTGAACCACACACATGTTGCACCCCATTGTGGCTTTTGACACTGTGCAGGTCCAAAATCTGTCTCAGATAAAGCAGTTTTCACACCAGGACTCCCTCTATCACAGTCTTTGTCTGTGGCAGTGCGAGAGCCCCACCCTCATTCGCAGTGTTGTGGTATATGGCACTGCTCCTCTTCAGAGTAACATGCAACACATCCCTGACAGGTACGGATACGCAGTTTAATTGGTCACTTCGCTTTTTTTCCTCTTCTCCTTCACAATTCAAGTGTTAAAATCCAGAGTAAATTTTAAAGTGGAGATAGTTTTATAGCTGCAAACCCATGTGCTTGTTTCTTTCGCCATCGCAGCAGGCAGAAATGTTGTTTCTTTAAGTTCATGTGCTTTTTGTAAATCACCCAGTTTAGCCTTCAGTCTTTTCTTTGGGCTGTTGTATGAAAGGAAGGATTGTCAACTGGATCTGAAGAAAAGTTGTGTCTTGGGCATCTGTCATTACATAGATTAGGTGGTTGTTTTAGACAAATCTGTGCTTATCTAGTGAAAAAGTGAAAATACTTCTTGTACCCTGCCTTGTTGTGTTATTTAAAGTTAAAAACTGCAGGATAGGGCAGGTTTTCCCAGAAGAACTCCAGCTGAACTCCTCCACAGTTTCTGAGTTTGTACGTGAAGCACTAAACCTCCAAACAGCATAGTTTCAGCAATGGTCTTTGAACAGGTTCGATACAAACAATGCAGATATCAAAGACCTTGCCTCCATCCTATTTTTACTCCTGCTTTCCTCACTCCCACACTTCCCACCTACTATGCTCCGCTTTCCAGGATCGCTGAGTGTGTCTGCTGAGATAACTCCTGGTCCTTAAAGCCCTGTCAGGACTCCCTTCACCTGCTCTGGTCCTGCACTTCAGGATCAATGCATTGTTAATGATATTTCCTAATCTAACTCCACTGAAACTCACAGGATGGAGGTATGCAACAGACTGGGTGGTGCAATTTGGTAAAAATTACACTATTAGCTGGAATCTTTAAGCCCTTGCTGTGCAGCTAAGATAAACTGTGGGCCAGGCACTCAAGCCCTAAAAACATGCACACCTGCACTTGCAACAATGAATGCATATTTCAAATGCTGGCTTTATTATACACACAACCTGCTAAATCTCCACTAACTGCCAGCTGCACTGCCATCAATGCAGGAGTCCCTTTTTAAACAGCTTCTCCAAATAAGACAAAACACAACTAAAACATGCCTTCAGTGTAACTTACATAGATTTTTATTTTACAATGCAGCACGAATGCATTGCATTTATCTGATCTGTTGTTAAATATTGTGACAAGTATTAGACCATTGATACTCTAAGCTATGGTATACTCAGCACTCTGGCCAGCTGCTCCAGGGTGAGACTGAATGCCGGATTATAATTAAATTAGTGACCTCTTAAGCAGATATCAAACAAGGTTCTCTTTCATCCATGTAGAAATCAATATCAAACCATCTCATGGATCAATTGGATTTTGTCTTTCTGTTCTTATTGGGAAAATCAAGATTGTTTTGCACAATGCCCGCCTTATATAAAGCCAATAAGTTCATTCACGTATTCGGTTTTTCTTAAACTCTGGCTATGCGATTCATATTCAATGTTCAATTCAACTCAATAGACACATTATCTTAATGTTTTAATTACTATCATAAACACCCTCAGGCTCTAGATAAATTCCACATCCCTCAAGGATAAGCTGACTTACAAGGGAGACCAAATCTCAGAGCCACTTCCCCTGCTCTCTTCATGTCTCTATATGTGCCCTCTGGATCTCACCATGTTGGTTGTACCATTACCTTTAATCCTCCAGCGAATAAGTGTCAGCGAGGTCATAGCTTGAGAGTTTTGTCTAAAAGGTCCATTGCCCTGTGTGCTGCCAGTGAGAAGGTGTTCGAGCTGCTAATCCTCATTCAAGGCTCTGCTACACTTGTATCTTTTCCAGAGACAGTGTAATCCTAAACTCTGGCTTCACACACACACACACACACACACACACACACAAAGCTATCTTGCCACCTCGTGATAAGTTGGGAAAAGACAACCTGATAGTCAACCTGTGGAAGGCACGCACTAATCAAGCCACAGTCAGGTGTCAGACATGCTCAGCAGGCAGGTGTGCTCCAACTGTCATCCCCCCACTCCAGCTCCATCTCCCATCTGTCACCATATACTTTTATCTAAGTCAGTATCAGTCCCACATTACTGCAGAATGTCTAGGGTGGTCTCCTGCTTGCCTTGTTTTCATAATTAAATATGGTATGAAATGACAAATAACTCAGAAAAAAATCTTATTTTCCTATTTTCCTATATTTAATCCTATTTTCTACTATTGCAGCATTAAGTCTACAACAATGTCCTTGCATGGAATGGATGCACCTGTTAAAATTAGTCCATCTTCAGTCTGCAGAAGAAAAAATGTGTAAAATCAAGAAATCCATTTCAATCATCCTTTTGTCCCCTGGTCATTCTATTTGAGATGTCCACAGGAGGGTATTTATGTTTAAGAAAAGAAATAAAAACCATGGTGAGTATTCCAGGTGGTTACAGTGCCGAGCAGAGTGCAGAGCCAGTGTCTCAGGTCAGTGATAAATCACCATCAGCAGCCTCACAAGATGAGAGAAATCACTAACTGCTGATTGGTGGATACTTCTTGGCTTCTCCCCTTGGGCGCAACGATAAATGCACTCCCCCACTGCAGCGGGGGAAACACAAAAGGCGGCTGTTCCCCAGTGGTGAAGTGTACGCTGAATCGTACACTGCACTACTACTAAAGCTGAATTCTTCTGGATTTTATACAGAATTATCTCTCTCTCTCTCTCTTTTCTCCGTCTCTCCCCCACCCTCTTCCTCTTCATTTCTAGGGCTGGGCTACTGCTCTTTTTTCTAGTCCCCATAATTTCTACCCACATCTGATTTACTACCCATTCCCTCCTCCTTATTCTCTCCTCTCCCCTACCTCTTTCTGCTTGTCTGCAGGCAAGAGAGCAAACACTGAAAAGCCTATGCGCACTGTTTGAGCAGGACATGAGGCGATAACTAGAAAAGCTACAGGAAAGTGAATGAAGTAGAAATGAATGAAAGGCTTTCACTGTTAAGACACACTGACAAACAGGGAATAGGTTCATTCATCTCATGGCATTTAAGCAATCCTGCATCACCTTGAGCTGGTATAAGATGATATTAGAAGAGAACGATGGTTGCACCTATTAATTCCAGTTAAGCAGGTAGAGAGCTCATTACTGGCTGTGCATTTAGATGAGGTTCTGTGCGGGCAAAAAAAAGGAAGGAGAAGAAACTGGTGGAAAAGAGGACAACACAACTGAATAACAGGTGTGACAGGATGAACTGAAAGTAATGGAAAAGAGCCAAGAGAGGAAATGCAAATGTCTGTGTGGGAGAGCAGTCGAGAAGTGAAGATGAGGTGGAACAATGATTTTCTGCTGTAATCAAATGACCTGTGGGTGGAGGTGTCGGGGGGGGGGGGTGCATATGGAAACATTTCATTTTAAGTATCTGCTTGACTGGGAGATATTTGTGAGTAAAATTTTTCTCTCCTGGTCTCCCTGCGCAACTGTACACACAACAGAACAAGTCGCTGGTGAATTTTCAATTTAAAAAAGGCTTGACTTGCACATTTGTAGGAGTGCTACTGCCAAGTACCTCTGAGACTGTTCTTGAAGTAGAAAGGATTATAGTCAGTCACATGAACACACTAATAATTTTGTTTACAGTACACAATCACACTCATGGTTGACTTTTCTGTGGGGACACACTAGATACCTACCTGCCCTGTTCCTGTTTTTCCATCTTTACGTCATCAAACGTCACATCCACTCCACTACAGTCTTTTATCAGCTGCCATAACACAACAAACAACTTGAGAAACTGATGAACAACTGCAATGCTTTGCCACTTATTTTGAGTTTCATCTGTTCCTCTCCCAATAATAAAAACACACACGTTTTCAACCTCCCACCTCTCGCAGTATTTGCTGTAAGCCGGTCGGAAACAGGATTTCATGGTTGCTGTGCCTGGTTCAACAGGCTTACACATAATTTAGCCTGTCTCAAAATGCTGCAGAGCCCCTAATACCAAATGCACACCACATACTGACACAAACACACTGACACAGACATCCCTTTGTCTTGTTTTCTTTTTCCTCCCGTGCATCACTCAGCCCCAGTCAGTCTGTCCTCATCTTCATCTTCATACAAAAGGTCAGAGTGTTATGTGGAAACTCTCTGAAATACCAACTGCCTGCTTAACAAGATGGAGTATATTGGAGATAATCACATTCAAGTGGACAGATTCACCCTGTAAAGCTCACATCATGATCTGTTTTCAGTTTAAATACCAGCTTGTCATTTCACATTATCCACTACTGATTCTTGAGCGTCTTTCACGCCCACCTAAACAAAGGGTAGATGTCTGGACTACACTGATATCTTTGCTGAACTCTACCTTTGGTCTTACTTTTGTAAAACAAATGCAGAGACACAGCTCGAAGATATTTACATCTTACCATTCCTGCGATATTCCACGAGACGAGATGATGCACGTTATGCATCATCAAAATGCACAAGAGAGAGGAATTGTGATCTTTTGTCTCACAAAAATGTTAATGGAAAATATTATGCATACATGAGTAAAAGAAAAGGAAGGCAGCAGCATTTGACAGATACTCAGCAGAGTAGTTTTTCAAGGGGAATGAAAAAGGAGAAGGACAAGTAAAGGAGCCGAAAAGGAGAGAGACGAACAGAGGGGAGATTAAAGTAGATGGAATAGAAATATGTAAAAAGAAAAAGAGCCTCTTTCATTCCAGTGAGGCCTTCCTTTTCTTTAGAGAGGCAGAGGGCTGATAGCAGCAGAGCAATGAAATACTGACAGAATTTTAACAGTGTTCTCATTATTTATTTACTGCTCTGAGGAGAGGACTGCCCGTACACAATACACTGCTGCAAGAAGCATACGTTTGCATATGTGTGTGTGTATGTGTGCACTTATGAATGTGCTTGAGACGTGACTGCCTGATCATACTAAGTGCAGTGACTGATGGGTAGCAGGAAACAAGCCCTTGCAGCAGCTTCATTCACATTCTGGAGAAGTGACAGTGTGTGTGAAAGCTATTTCACAGAGGAAACGATGAGGGCTAGCTGCCTTGAAGCACCATTGTATTGGTATGAGATGGGGATTTAGACTGTGGAGAAATGGATAAACGCCAATATGATGGCTCAGAAGAGAGAAGGTCTAGGAAGGCACATCAGTAATTGTGTCTAATCATACTTGAGTGGAGGAAACTTTGCTCAGCAGAAGTACAAACTTGTTAATTAACTGGCTAAGGAAACTAGACTGCAGACAGGAACCAACATTGATGTACACCAAGAGAACACATGAGGGCAGGCACCATGCTGCTAACTGACCTGTTCCTGCTTAATCTGCTTGTTGTGGCTGACGTTTTGCTGCCTTCTCGATATGTCCAAGGCTTTTGATACTGTTGTTCAATAAACAGCATTTTGAAATTGTTAGGATTGTTGCTGTCATTGCTTTCAAAGCAAGATACCAAATGGTTGATGGTAATGGTGTCCCACAAGGACTAATATTAAGGCGCTTGTTATTTATTACACTGTATCTATAAATAATATCTGCAATGTAAAGTCTTATGTTGATGATACCATCTTGTATAACATATGCTGTACTTCAAAACAGGACTTATTTCAAGGTTATGGTCTGCATTTAACCTCTACAATCAATGGGTCCTTCTAGACTCCAAAAGAATAAGACCTTAATGTTCCTACTCAAATCAATGCCATCACTGGAAATCTAGTAGAAGTTTTGCTTGTTTGTGTTTTTAATAAAAATGTGTGTGTATTTTAATTAGCATGTGAGTTCAGTAATGTCTTGAATACATCAAGCTGACCGTAATAAAAACGTAGGAATATTTTGACTTAAAACAATATTCTTCAAAACAGGACTCAAGCCAAATTAGGAAATGTTGCGACATGTGAATAACAAAGATTGATTCTTTTATGAAAGAGAAGTGAGACAGACATAAGCTGACACACTGGAGAGTTGCTGAGCATTATGAAGAATTGAATTATCTGTCTATCACAAGAGGCTGACTGGCATGTAGGATATCTAAGGCCTCTTACACAAATTAAAGGCTTTTCATGGTAGTAAAGGAGGAGGGGCAGGGATGGGAGGGGGGTTTATTCCCTAATGTCAGCCCATCATTTTTCTCAAATCCTCACTCATTACACTTCCATACCCCCTGTTCCCAGTTTTCGCTGTGTTGTGCTTTTGTGTCACAAGAGACTTCACACAGAGCAGGGCTGGACCAGACAAAAAAGTAGAATGGTGTAAATAGAAGGTGAGGGGTAAAAAAGGGTGTGGGGGAGAAAAGGACTGGCACTGTACTATCATCTAACCTATAAAAAAGGAATTAATACACAGCCAAAGACAGTTCAGCGCATAATCTGCTGCTGGACCAACTTCTTAATGAGGATCCTGCTGAGTGCTGCATTAGGCACCTTTGCAATAAAAAAAAAGGTAATGAACAAAGGGATAAAATGGGAGGAAATGTGAAAATTGATGCAAGAAAAGAAAGCATGAGAACAAGTTAGGTGGAGAAGGAGAGGATATGAGTGAAGCAGCAGGTGGAAAAACAAAGGAAAACCCAAAAGAAGTGCAGCAGACACTGATTTTCTTTTTTTCCAAAGGTAAGCGTGATTACCACAGTACTTTAGGGAAAATGGAAGGCTTAGTGAGAGTGGCCTGAATAATTAAGTACTAACACACAGACCACAACCCCATCTCAGCCTGTAGATATAGAGAAGAGACACATTAATTCATACATAACAGAATGGGCTGAGACCTGGCAACACATCAGCAGAGCAGGAAGGTGGATTGCACTGCTACAGAATATCAAATTAACTATGACAGCTAACTTAATTGAATAAATTAAATTAATATATTATCTCAGGTTTAAAAAAAAAAGAACTGTATTTAATAATCAACATCAACATCTTTCACCTAACTGACCACAGGAAAATGTGCATGGACACACATACACACCTTAATGCATTAATTAATTCCATTAATTCCACTCCATCCCTTCCTCTCACTCCTTAGTGATTTCATCTAATGCGATCCCCCGTGACCTTACCCTGTCTAAATGCCTGCTTTTATAGCCAGAAGCTTTGATATTAGCCTATTGGTTATTAGTCTAGCTCAGAGCGCTGGCTCACAGCTGAGCTGTCATTTCTCTAACATAAAACTTCTGAGTTCCCATCAAATTTCTCTGTAGAAGCAAGTGATGCAATACAGTGTTGAAATATAAATAGTGTTTTTGTATGAACAACAAAACAGAATGTGCCTCTCTTACCCTCAGTATAAGCATAAAGAAAACTTATCCCACCTATGTGTTAAGACTTCTGCAAGCTGTGACTCTCGTCCTCCAACATATACCTATTTGCCCCAGGCTCGGCTAAATCAATATATCATTAGCGCAGCTCTCTACTCACTCAGTCCGAGTTCTCTATCCAGAAAACGCTACCTCCCTCCCACTCCACTCTTACTCTGTCCTCCACTCACACATCATTCTCTTTCATGCTGTTTTTCTCCCTTTACCTCGCCTCTCATCCTCAACCCCTTTGGCCTCAACCTCCCTGCTCTCGCTCCAGCTCTTCATCTGCCCTTTTTGTATTCTTCTGAACCTGCTGCTAATGTGATAGAAAGTGAAAGAAGGGTTAAAATGGCAGAGGGCGGTGGGCGGGTGGGTGGCTGTGAGGGGTTAAAGATGCAAGGGAGGAATTTGAACCATAGCAGGTAGAGCTGGAGATGGTGGGAGAGGGTAGGTGCCGCAGAAATATGAAGGGGGCTGTGGAGGAAGAGCACAGCAGAGCAGGGTGGAGATGGGGAGCAGGAGGGGGAGGGTAGCTTGGCTGGCTGCGTGGGTGGAATGAATGTGTAATTGCATTTTAGTGGCTGAGCCCTTCACCAGACAACTGAGTGATGGCGGGAGTGACAGCCACAACACTCCCCGGTGGATGTGGCTGGGCCTGTGGGTTGCTGTGCTGTTGTGTAAACAGAGAAGGTTGTTAGTGTCAGTGTACAGGCGCTGACACCAGCAGGCAGCAACACGCCCATCCCCTGTGTCAGACATCGGTCAGGAATGCTAGACGCCAGAATTAGTATTGATCATTTGAACTGACAAATGAGAAAGTGTTCAGAAAAGGGGGTTTAGAAACTCTTCTATATTTTAGTTGTTAAAAATAGGGATCATGTGATTGGCCCACTTTTGGGCAACAACAGGGATTGGCTCGCATCTTCCTCTCTGTGTCTCTCCCTTCTCTTCTCCTCCGCCTTCACCTAAAAGAGGCCACAATTCATTCCCAGCCTACCACACCCTAATTTCATTTTTTCACATTCTCTCCTCAGTCTCCTCTTTATTTTCCTTCCCCGTCTGCTCTACCTCCACTCAGAGCAAGGCAACGCTGGGTGAAGAAGAGGGTAATTAAAATGGGGATGTGGCGCAGTGAAATGAAGCCAGTACAAAGGCACACCTCATCTCTAACAGGAAAACAAAGAGATAAAAACATGAATCAAATAAAACTTACTGGCTGTGTTATCTATCTGCAAAAATATTTCTCCATTCATTCATCCATTATCTATACCTGCTTATTCCTAATTAGGGTCACGGGGATCTGCTGGAGCCTCTCCCAGCTCTCTGTGGGTGAAAGACAGGGGTACACCCTGGACAGGTCACCAGTCCATCACAGATCTTAACAATATATTGCTTCAAATGTTTCTACTTTAATGACCCACCTAGCTCTCTTTCTCTCTGTCTCTCTCTCTCACACACACACGCACATGCACACACACAAGGAATAAAGCAGCAGTACAGTCTGAGCTTGAGTTTAGAGCTTTGGCTGATCTGCATAGCCCCAGGACGAGTAACAAAACAGGTGAGAAAGACAGAGTTCACAAAAAGAGAGCAGACTCAGATCCCAGTAACTGTAACAGGGTTAATAGAGAGATGCAATTGGCAAAATGAGGGAGAGTGCAGATGGAGGAGTCACCTTGAGGGAGAAGAGGGGAAGGAGGGAGGTAAAGGACACAGTGGCAATGCCAATTTGGTTCTTTTCAGGCCATAAAAGCCACTGAGCAACATTTGGTGAACCTTTAAACTCTAAACTGAAATGAAAGTATGGAATTCATGATTGTACAAAAGGGTTATATGATATGATAAGTAATTCCTAAGAATATCTTCACAGATATTACTGTTTGTTATTACAAACTTACTATTTGTTTGTGGTAGGAAAACAGTGCCAGCCTGGAGTCAGTAAGACTCTCACAGTGGAGAATGTGCATTCCATAAAAAGTCCAAGTAGCATTTGTCCATTGGTTCACATGGGGTATAGTTTATCACAGCAGCAAATTCAAGTATGAGCTTTGAAGCGAGCTAATGTAGAAAACTCAAATAGGCACAGTGATTGTGAATTTTTTTAAATATCACTTATTATAAAGCAAAATAATATTCATATTACATTAGTTATTTAAAATAGTTCCTTCATAAAATGGTACCAGGAGTTGCTGCTTTTTACTGTTGTGTTTAAATTCTGAAGCAAAGAAGGAGATGTATTTCTCCACATTAAACAGTGACATCTGTTGGTGTAGTACTGGCACTGACTGAAACGACGAGTTTGGTAATATTATTTTTTTTTATTGTCAACAAATTCTGTGTAAATACCAAAACCAAAAATAACCTGATCCTGCTAAAAAGTATTACCTGATATGGCACAGACCTCCATTATTAATAAGCTACATCATTGCACTGGATGGCATGTTCATTTACTGATAAGAACATGGACAGTGCAGTTTATGTGAAACCCACATGCATCTGCAACTCTACAGGATGAAAATAGTCAGAAATAACTACTTCTCTTTGGATAATGTTTGCAAAAACTGCAATGCCTAGTTGTTTATGGAAATGACTGAGTGCTGTCAACAAAAAAAAAATCAATACAGTTGAGAAATGAGCTGTTAACTGGGGTGATAGCAGGAACTGGAGTGCTGAGATGACAAAACAACTATCTCCAATCACCATGGACCTTTCACAGCAGAAAAAAGCAGTGATGGGAGTAATAACATTAAAACTGACCCTGCTATATTCAAGGGACCCAGTGAACAACCATAAATGTACTATTTACACATGCACTTTTCATCCTATTTGAAATATTCTCTGTGAAAACATCTGCTAGAGTCCATTAAATTGCAAAGCCTGCCATGCATCCATCACTGTCACAGAAAGCCTAAAAATCTCAATAACATTCACAAAATGTTCAGCAGTAAGGAATGAGTAAGGAACGCAATATAATTCCTGACACCAGAGATTGATAAGCCACTTGAAAACAGACTGCACGGTACAACGTAAAAGAACCAGTGTGCATCATTTGTTCCTTGGGCTCCATACTGCCCAAACTTTCTTAATGCATCATTTCTTAGTTACATTCAGCTCTGGAATACCAGATATCCAACAATGACTCGTATCATATACATATTAGTCTACATGTGTTGTCCCTTGTATTGAAGTAGTGCATTATGTTGAGCTTTTAACAAGTATGCATCATTATTTCACAGCAACCTTTCCATTAGCTCTCCATTTTGAATAATTCCAAAACTAATTGTCAGCTGTGTACACAATTATTCCTGGTTTATTTGTAAATAATTAATTGGTAATTACTCAGAATAAAAAAACAAAATATACACACAGTATGTTATTTCAAACTGTACCATGAAAGGATCAGCAGGCTAGTGTGTGACCAACAATAACTAGGAGAGCATCTGTGATCTTTTCAAAAAAGGGGTTTAAATTAATGCCACGTGTGTAGCAGTGCTTTAAGCTAAACTCAGGGACAATTTAAATTCAACATGTCAGAGAAAAATGAAATGACCACTTATCACATGCTAAAATAGCGAGAGGGAGAACAGTGCACTCAGCACTGTATGGGCCTCTGTCCTCAAAACTACCATCTTAAAAGGTTTATTTAGTTACAAGATAGAGGCTAGTGCAGCTTTGGGAGCATTATGACTGTGTATTAGGCAGAGGAAAGCCTTTAATGTTGAAATGCTTCAAATTTGAAAGAGCCCTTGACTACATTTGGAAAGATTCACTCGGTTGGCTACATTGGTTATTGAAAATTATTTGATTTAAACCTTTATTGAGAAGCTCAAGGATAAATGTACTTCTTGAGTGCAGACTCATCTGGTGTGCAAATTTCACACAAACACTGTACCTTTCTAAATTTAACATGTTATAAAACTACTTCGGATAGAATATAAAATATGCACATAAAAGTATGCTTACTTGTTTATTTTTTCATTATTTTCTTGTTTATTTTTTCATTATTTTCCTGCATCACACATTTAATCTATCATAGCAAATGCCATAACCAATCAAATTAGCTGTCATCAGCACATAAATATACCATTATTTTTTTATAGTTAAAACCTACATTTGCTACAGCTTGTAAAATTAATGTAAACTTGTTATTGTTTTCTAAGTATAACAATCTTCGCTGCAGATTACAGGTGTTGGGATCTGAAATATTTTGTCATACATGTATCCCAATCTGTATTTTAATAGATGTTACTGAAAATGGTGCCATCATGGACAGTAAACAATTGGTTCACAGTTTTTTCATATTGTGAACTGACAGTGTCAGTCCCTGCAGGTGTTGCTTATTGTTCATGCTATTTCAGTTCATGAAACAAGTTAATAGTGCTCATATTTCAGTGTCCATAGTTTTTAATGTTTGTCTGCAGCAAGGGTCATATTATAATTTGTATTGTGGAGCACTAGCAGCTTACATTGATTGCAGTTTCACAGAAAATGGACTTCTAGAGCACTTTTTCACACTCAAGTGTACTAAAAGTGCTTTACACTATTTGTCCATTTGCACACACAGTCATTCACCAATGAAACAGCCACTTGGAACAATTACGGTTTTAGTGTTGTGGACTAGAGAAGGAAGGGCTCAAACCACTGACCCTTTGGTTACAGGACAAAATGCTTTTCCTCCTGAGCTACAGTTGCCCAGGCAACCCTTCACTGACTAGTTCCACTTCTGTACTACAAAATCTGCCACTGAGGCAAACGGGGTAAAACGGGCAAAGTGCGCCAAATATTTTGTGTTTCATAATTTGATTAATCACAAATTTGTCAGAACTTTACACGAATGACAGGCCCTGCATTCTACATTTTGTGACGCAGTAGAGACCCTTTGTAATAATCTAGTTGTAATACATAAAAATGCTTTAGTTTATATTTTTCTAATTTGTTGTATAGTTTTATAAAATATATTACATTAGTCTTGTTGCTAAGTAATTAACAGATTAGTGGAAAAGTGGAAAATTTTCATAATTACACCAAAAGGTCCAGCTTTTTAAAATCTGAACAGCCCAATACCCAAAGATGTTGAGTTTGTTATCATAAAAACTACAACTAGCACTAATTACAACTGAGACAATAATATTAGTGATAGTTGGATATTTTTGTTCTGAAGAAAGATTGAATCAATTGAATCTATAGTAATTATTGCCAATTTATTAATCAAACACCTGCAGTTTTAGATGCCTGGGCTGTTATGTTGTGTACAGTGGGGTTAAATTTGCCCAACAACAATCTTTCTGACCCAATCTTTTTGTGTGGCCTTTTACTCTTGGCCTCCTTTACAGAGATAATCAGTAGCACGGGTCTGCCAGCAGGGGTCCTCAGCGCTCCGCTCACACATTGTGCTGCTCCAGTGGACGCTCAACAACAGTCCGCCCTTACCGAAGCCGCTCTACGTAAAAGGAGCAGACAGAGTGCCGGTAACTATAACTGGTTAACTCTGACCGTGAACATAAACCGGTGCCGTTATTCACACACTATGCTGACGTCTGCACGAGGATGCGCGCGCGTCTTGGCAACGGAAATGGAGTTAGTGGCTGCCGATAACTTCCTTTACCGAAGCTAAACACTAATCTTATCAGTTTCAAGCAACAATGTCGGCCTGTTGTTTGTCTGGATGTAAAAATAGACATTCCTCTACCACTAAACTCAAATTTTACAGAATACCGTCTGGATACCGGCCGTTTCAGGCGAACAGGAGGCGTTTATGGCTCCAAGCAATCCAAGCAGTGAACGGCAGCACCGACGGACTCGGGGGAAACGCTCGTGTCTGTAGCGCCCATTTTATATCAGGTAGGTTTTTTCCACCAGACCACCGACTTAAATTTAGAGAAAGGAGAGGTGTAACAACCTTTAAAACTGACTGCAAACTTCTCTGTTTTTATATTCCTCAGGCGAGGCGTCCATGGACCACGACAGTCCTGACTTCGTGCCTTCTGTGTTTACATGCAGCAAACCGGGTCCGAAGCCCAGGAGAAAAGTGAAAGGGTAGGAAATGTAAATTTTTGTTGTTAAACTCAGTGATGTAGCTGTTCATGTTTTAAAACGGCACGTCCACAATGTACAAATACTCTTTTACAACGCTTTTATTACAATGCACATTTTCTGTTAACTTAAATTCAAATTCTGTAATTAGCAGCATCAAAGTTAATTAATTTCAGAATATTGTTTACTAGATTGTTGGATTGTTATTAATAATGCATTAATGTGTAACATCACTTTAATATTGTTGATCATGAAGGAGAGGTTATGTAGGGGTATGCTGGGTAATTTGTGAATTCCACTCTTAAGGATTTTTTTATGTGTGACCTATTTTCCATGCACTTAGATGGCTTTGTTTTTAATTCATTTATTTTTCCCAAAGGTTTTACAGTCGTAGGAGAAGGCGCCGTTGTAAAGCCAGCGCCGAAAAGGAAGAAAAATCGACTGTGGGCCTCCAGCCTTCTGATCTGATGGAAACCGAATGTGAACATTCACAAGAAATCCAGACAACGTCAGTCCTATCAGTGCTGAAGGTAGCAACAACCTTCTATATGACATTTTTCTGTCATATAGAAGGAGTTTCCTCCATATAGAAATGGTTGTCCTACTGTCTTGAATTTCTCTCCCTTTTTCTTGTGTGTGTATGTTTTCTAGGAAGGAGAAACACTGACTAAAGAGGTTGAGACTGAAGCTGAAACCAAAACAAGTACATCACCTACAACCCCCATCCTAAACAAGACATTGCCATCATTTAGAGCACTAGCAGAAAGGCTAAAGCTAGATAAAAAGTGTCCTGTTGTGATCCTAAAACATGTAGTTGCACCAGCGGGCGGGTATCGGTGTGAGGTGTGCGGTCAGAACTTCATCAGTGTCTCACAACTTGTAAAGCACAGTCAGCTGCATGAAGAAGGGTCCTTCATCTGTGAAATTTGTGGAAAGTTCTTCACAGTTCTGGGTGATTTCACTGAGCACCAACGTGTCCACAAGGCTGAATCTTTTTCATGCAACATGTGTGATCGATCTTTCTCTACGAATCATAAACTCAAGCGTCATAAATTGTTGCATGTCAAAGATGGCAGGAAGTGCAGCAAGTGTGGCGTACTGTTCTGTCAACGTCATAACCACGTTTTATTTCTGCCGCAGCCTGAGCCTCTAACCAAGTCTGAACAGGGTTCCTTCATTATTGAGTCACAAAATGGAAACAGTGATTTAATGCTAGAAAATGGCATATTGGAGAAGCCTGGGCCAAGCAAGACTGCTCACCTGGGTGACAACGATCAGAGCCTCAGTGTTCTACCTTTCTTGATAACTACAGTGCAGGCTGTTTTGCCTACACCCCCAAACCCTGAACCTTCATCCAGCACTTGTAAGGACCCATCTCCACCCTTACACACAAAGACTGCATCAGACATCCCTGTACAAATGATGCTAAAAAGTTCCCCCCTACCCTGCCCACCCCCACCAGTACCCAGGTGTTCAGTAAACCGAGGTACCTCCTTTCAGTGTAAGCAGCCCCTGCCCGACTACCCTGCGACCTTCGTTCAGCCCCATCTTCCTCAACATCCAGAACTCCCACCCTCACTAAAGATCTTTTCACCCCAGTTCCTCACCTCGGCACTACTTGAGGTTAAACGAAATTATAAATATATTTTAAGCAAACCAGGGAATGTTAAGAAGGAAGAACAATGTCAGCAGCCACTGATATCTCCAGGTGAGCAAGGCGTTGAGCCTGTCAAAAAGGAAAGAACAGCTTATGATCTGGAGATTGTGCTCTGACCTGATGAGGCAAAATGTCTCATTTTTAAAACCAGACATTGATCTGTACATTATTTAACTATAACCTTTTGCCTCAGTCATAATGCCTCAGCTTGTCAAATTTTGTGTAGTGTTCCTGTGATGTATGTAAACTTTGAATGTGCACATCTCAGTGCTTCTCTTTGGCAGTCAGGCCTAATCGGGTTCAGCACAGTATATTTTAAATGTGATTGAATTGCTGCTATTTTTTATTTTCTGAGAGTTGAGGTGGTGTCATTTCTTAATCACTGATAAGACGAAATTTGTTTTACCACTACCATTTTCTAAATAATACGTATGTATTATTGTACATGGGATGTAACTGACCTGGATTGTAAAGCTGTGCACCAGGTGGCATTTTGGCTCCAGGCTATGTTGTGTACTTGACAGTCTGTGGAAGACTAATTAGTTTAGTCTGTGAGCAACTGCACTGTCTTATAAACAGGAATGATGTAATTATCTAGCATTGTGTTTGATCATTTTAAGTGGGTCCAGTTTTCCCATCTACCTCAGCCACCAGGAATGACATTGGTTTTTTATTATCTAAATCTGTTGGCAGAAAATATGCATGTATGCAAAGAAAACTATAGGTTGAGTTGGTTTGTGTGTAGTAAAATATGGAATTGGAAGAATGCAAGGTGCTATGGTGTAAGATGAAACAGCCCAGACAAAGTCGTGATTGGCTGAACAGCAAGCACCTAATCTGCTAAACAGTAAGTGAACAAGACACTAGTTCCCTCCCTATCAGCTCAGGGCTGCAGTTTTCTATCTGATTCTGCCTTTTAAGACCCTTTTTTACTGTTAGATATTAGATCACCTTTTATATCAATTTCAGTCACTACAGTCAATGGATGGTACAGAACAGTATTTTATTTCACTGTCATCGCATTGACTCTTCACAAGACAGGCATTAACACTATCCTTTTTAAAATGGATAAAATTACAACATTACATTGTTGGCTTTGCTTCATATGTCAAATGGATTTACTAAAATAGATGCACTGGAGTCAAGGAACCTAAAAAAAAGAACAGTGTGCATTTACATTGTGCATCTACATTGTGTCTTTATCAGGTTGACTTTCAATTAGATAAAGGAAAAAATTAACTCTTAATATGTCTAAACTGAAATATAGTCTGTACATAACTGGAAATATAATTGCCACACTTTATTTGTAGGAATGTTTTGTTAGAACAAATATCATAGAGGAAATCTTTTGAAGATTTATGGTCCAAGTCTTACCATTTGTTTTCATAGTGGCAGTACAGAGGTTGTTAAATTAACCCAAAAATGTCTCCCTGCCTTTCTTAGTCCGAACGTTCACCCATGGGTCATATTACATTAACATGACCAGCTTGTTCTGTGAGCTGCCATACAATCCCACTGCAGAAAAAAAGCCCACTGTACTACAACAATAAAGTGCCTTCAAGCCTTCACACCTTTTTTGTTACTATCTGTGGTTGTGGTTTATAAAGAGTACTCTTAAAACAATCACTACAACGTGGTTTGAAAGTAAAATAAAAACAGGTTGTTGCTCAATAATACAACTTAAAGCTAATGTATATGGTTTTTTTGGCGTTAATGAGGAGTAGCCTTAACCTTAGCCTTAAGTATTTACTGCAACCTGGCAACCCAAGCCTTGTTTTCAGTATCTTGTAGCTAATGTGTAAAGAATCATTGGATGTTTTTTGAACTATTCATGAAACCAGTATTTACATATTAAAAACTTTTTAAAAGGGTGACTTACTACTTGCGTCACATAGAAATCCAAATTTCAGCAAACTCCCTTCTATGCACCTAGTGTATACATGATAAAAGGGTTGGTACAGTTTTCTGGATTTTTTTTTTTTTTTTTTTTTTTTTTGTGGATAGACTCATTATAAATATTGATTAAAGTTAGGGTATATTGGTTTTGTTGAACATATCCACAGTGCATTCCCCTCTTGCACCACATCTCAGCCAGATCTGAATTCAGTCTCCTGTCAGTCCGTCTGCTCGCTGTACACATCCTATTGGTGGGAAGGCACCTGTAACGGTGGGCGCTGTTTCTGATTGGTGTTTTCGGCTGTCATTTAAACCCAACCAAAGTCGTGATTGGCTAAAGTCAAGGTATCTAAGAAGCAGATTGGTTGGTGTGTGCTCGCGTGGCTGCTTAGACGACAAGGCAAGCGGTGCTGATGCTGTGACAATGGGAGTCATCCAGATAAGCATCATCTGGACGGAGAGTTCTTGAACACAGCACCACGCGTAGTGACTGCAAAGGAGGACAACAGCTGGGTAGAGGCACAGGGAGGGACCTCCAGCTGCTGCTCTGAAGGGGTAAGTTTTGCCCTGGAAAACAAAGTGACATGCCCGGGGGCTTCCAGTTTGCTGTTTGTGAGTGGGGGCTGGGGGGGGGGGGGGGGGGACGCAGCTCTCACGTACTGTGGTAGCAAGACCGCAAATCCCGCTGGCCGAGTGAACCGAGGTTAGCAGCCTTTACCAGCTTTAAACCGAATAGATTTAAGACGCTTTCCTGTGTTGGAGGTCGCCCAGCGCTGAGTAAATAACGTTACTGTACTATATGTGCAGCTGTTTTTGGCAGCTCTGAGTCAACTCATCCCTCATCCCCCTTGGTCGACTGCATTGCGGAGAGAGCATGTGTCTAACATTCTTCATCCTGCCCAGTGAATAAGTGTTCAGTACAAACAACACCAGGGTGAAATAAACCTGTGCTGTCTGTGCCGTGGATTTGACGCTGTGTGTCATGTTCAGAGTTCAGCCTGTCTGACACGAATTTATCATCTAGTTGATGCATTTGTCTAAATACAATGATCACACTGTACATACAAAAACACATCATTATCATCATTGATTACATGCATTTGCACATGTAGTGAGTTGCTTTGCATGCTGGGATTTGAAGTTGGAAGTGTGAGTGAATTTAGTGAGTGTTGTGTGCTTGCCTGAGTGCAGTACATATACAGTATATTATAGCATTATGCAGGTATCACTTTGGTTGATGTGACAATGCAGTGTTCAGCTTCCCTCTGCTTTTTCAGTCCAGTGATGGGAACATTCAGCAGACAGAAGTTTTTCCAGGAGCTTGCTCATGGCTGCCTGCTGCCTACAGCTCAGCAGGGCCTGGAGCAGGTATGGCAGCTGCTACTTATCTGCCTGCTCTGTCGGCTTCTCTGGATGTTGGGTAAGAGTCTGGTTATTTTGCATTGTTCTGTGTTTGTATACAGTAGCCTGCGTCATCACAATCCCATGTTCTATTCCTTTGTGTATGTGTGTGTGTGTGTGTGTGTGTGTGTGTGTGTGTGTGTGTGTGTGTGTGTGTTTTTTTCATCTTTCCATGTCAGGCCTCCCTTCTTATGTGAAACACCTGACTACGGTGGCTGGAGGTTTCTACACTCTCTATCTGTTCTTTGAGCTTCATATGATCTGGGTGGTCCTCCTCAGCCTTCTCTGCTACCTCTTCCTCTTCTTGTGCCGCCACTCTACCATCCGAGGCACCTTCCTCTCCATCACAGTTCTCATTTACCTGCTGCTGGGGTAAGAATGTTCTTCTCTGATATCTGACAATCTAGGAGATACGTCAAGTATGTGTTTGAAAAAAAGTCCTTCAGAGCCAGTGCCTTATTTAAAGTTGGAGGTTTCAGTGAGAGCTATATGAAAGCTCACACTATTCTTATTCCAATTTTATCAGAGAACTGCACATGATGGATGCCACCAACTGGCACAAGATGAGAGGTAGGTCCAGCATCTCTTCTCTAAGTAACAATATACGTCATTACGCTGCTGTTAATATAGGTTCACCTTTATATTCTGCATCAGCAAGGGTTTTATTTTGGAGTCGAGTGACTGTTTGAGCCCTGCTGCTGTCATCCAGGTTCACAGATGGTGGTTGCAATGAAAGCCATCTCACTGGCCTTCGATTTAGACCGGGGCGTTGTCACCAGTGTACCCTCACCCATTGAGTTCATGGGCTATATTTATTTTGTGGGCACAGTCATCTTTGGTCCCTGGATTAGCTTCAATAGCTACAAAGAAGCTCTGGAAGGACGCAAGCTGGTATGTGTGATACAGTATCTCTAAAGTAAGGAAGAAGGTGGGGTGAGGATTATTTAAAAGGTTTATCCTGAGAGCAGCTGTTAACTCTTCGAATCTGTGGGTCTTTTTTCCCCCCTCAGAGCTTTTCGTGGCTTTTCAAAGTGTCTGCAAGCTGGGTGAAGAGCCAGGTCTGTCTTGTTATTTCCAACTGTGTGGCACCATACCTCTTCCCTTATTTCATACCTGTCTATGGAGACAAGCTGCTACGAAGGTGAAAGAAATAGTGATACAATTTCTTTAACAATATGGTTGTTTACTCCAAGCCTTTTACTTCTTTCTAATTATTTCCATCTTTGCTTACAGCAAAAAGAGGAGGAAGATCAGGTAAGACTCTGAACATGCTCAAAACTGAAGACATGTTTATTTTCTGTTTACCCTTTGTGTATGACCATCACCTGTATCCATGCATGCATATATCCACATCATTCCCCTTCTCTGTGCAGCCACATGTGTGCCAGGACACCTGTCTCTTCTTCTCATTAACCACAACTGTTTCACCCTCTTTAAAAACCATTGTGAGACCATGGGGGATCATCACATGGCAAGTCAGTAAAACTTTTGTATGAATCTAATATATCACTAACATTAATTGCTACAACTTCTCTCTTTATTTGTTGCTTCTCAGAGGTACGCCGGCAAAGTATGTGTTTTAATGTTGCTTAATAATGATTTTATTTTAGACAGATTTTACCTGTAAGTGGAATGCAATATCTAACTGTTTCTTTATGTTTTAATGTCATTTCATTAGGTGGTTGCTGGCGTATGAGAACACACTCTCTTTCCACTTCAGCAATTATTTTGTTGGTTATTTGAGCGAGACGACTACTAGTCTGGCTGGAGCAGGCTTCACTGAGGAGAAGGATAATCTAAAATGGTCAGAACTGCATGAACAGCATTAACATATAGTGTGGTCCTCTGTATTTGCACTTTTAAACATGCTCTCTATCCTTTAACATTTATTTTGTAGGGATATTACCGTGTCCAAGCCCCTGAATGTAGAGTTCCCCCGCTCCATGGTGGAGGTGGTAACATCATGGAATCTGCCCATGTCTCGCTTTTTGCACACCTGTGAGTTACATATTAACTGAGATTGCTTGAGTGCAGCAGCTGTTTTGGTCTCTTTATGAATGGAATGATAATGGCTCATCTGAACAGACACTGTTATGCAAGCTGATGCTCTTGTCTCACAGATGTTTTTAAGAGCGCTCTTAAATTTGGTACGTTCTCTGCTATCATGGTGACGTATACAGCCAGCGCCCTTTTGCATGTGAGTACTGTCTTACCTCACAGTCTGTCTATGTGTCTGTGTCAACAAACAGAATGTTTTGATTCGCACTTTTGTGTCTGGTAGGGGTTGAGTTTTCATCTGGGTGCAGTGCTAATATCACTGGGCTTCATAACGTACATTGAGCATGGTAAGAATCTGCCTAATGTAACTTTTCCACATTACAACCTTTCCACTTAAAAAAGATGCTTAGCTTTGCAGTAATGGTTAATTTCACTCACTATTACAAAGTTTCTGTTCACCACAGTGCTCATAACTTGCCTCTCGTGGTTGGGAAGAAATTCTTCCCCAGCTTCTTTTTAATTCTTTGGTGTTTCAGTGTTGCGGAAGAGGCTTGCAGTGGTTTTTAATGCCTGTATACTGTCCAGGAAATGCCAGTCAAACTGCACTCACCAGAACAAAAAGGTAATAAGCACCTTTTTCTTTCTTTCTGTCTTTGAGAGAACAACCTTTATTATCAGTCAATTACCATTATCATTGTGGTGAGCATGCATAGGCTGTTTGTTTCCTTGTTGAGAGTTAATAAGAAATATATGAAGTTAATATAAAGCTACAGCCAGGCAATGATTAGTTTAGATATAGCCTTAAAACTGATAGCAGGAGGAGACCACTGGGCTTGCTCTGGCTGAAAGTAATACAAAAACAAGTCAAACTGATTTATGAGGAGTTATGTGCTGGACTATTTCTTGGCCGGTCAGAGTGACTTCCTGGTGTCACAGATTTTCTTTGGCTGGGGCAAGGCAAGCTTTTTCCTCCATACTAAGCTAAGCTAACTGGGTCCCAGCTTAGTCATCTTTAATGCAAAGATGCGCATAGCTCTACAAGAAAATAAATAGATGAGAGGTGACGTATTAGAATGACATAAAAAATATCATTAAAAACCAGTTAATAAAACCAGACAAAATAAAACACGTCAAAAATGTAGGTAAAATACATAAAATGAAAAAATATGTAGAAATAGAAAAAGATAAAAGAAAACGAAATACAACTATAGTGCAGGTAGAGTGCAGTAATTGTAAGCTAGCCCCAAATGAGGCAGAGGAAACATATGTGCAGCAGAGATACCGATCAATCAAAAGCACAGGAAAACAACAGAATTTTCAGTTTGGATTTGAACGTGGCGAGAGTTGGCGCACATTCAAGGATATGATGAAGCTTGTTCCTTCTGTGTGCAGCGTAGTGACTAACATGTTAAATTCTTGACTTCAGGCTCTCCAAGCTCATTGTTTCCTGAAGAGTTTACAACCCTGCTGGGTTTTTATTGTCCAAGGAGATCAGAGATGTATTTTTGACCCCATACCACTGCTTTATAAAGTAGCAATAGCACTTATAGTCACTAGTATACAGATCTAAAACAGGACTGATGTGCTCAGTTCTCCTGGTTGTTGTTAAAACTCTGGCACTGAGTCTGAATGAGATGAATTGGGTTGTTTTTTCTGGGAATACCAATAAAAAGACTGAAAATAGTCCACCTTGCTTACGATGGAGGCTGTTTCTTTAAGATGATAAAATATGTGTTCATATGTGTTCCTCATTGTACACACATAGAAATGGGCTGTCTTTTTTTTTCTAGATCATTTATCTCTGAAAATGTCCATTTGCACTGTCACTAGTGGCACATCCTTTCTGGCAGGAGGTGCTAGAGGGGTGTTGGGGGTGGGGGGTAGTGTATCTTAGAATGTCTTCTGTCCCAGTTAGCAAAATAGTGCAACATAGTTAAAGAAAAATGTTTTCATTATGAGTTTCACATTCAAACACCCAGAATAGTTTTTCAGGAAAAGACAGGCCACACAGATTAAGTAAAAAGATAAGGATAACGGTGTCTGCAATAATTTCTTGCTCTTATATGATGCTTGGTCTGTCTCTCTGCAGGAGCTGTGGGTGTACATGATTAACATAGCATTCAGTGCATTGGCAATACTCCACCTGACATACCTGGGCTCTGTGTTCAACTCCAGTGTGGACTACATGGAGGAGGATGAGGTACAGGTAGATAAGAATATATTGATCACTGAGAGGAAATTTACATGTTCCTGCAGTAAATGAAACAGTATTCAAGAGCAGGAAACAGATAAAGATCTATGCAAAATATGCAAAGTTGTCCAATTGTATATGTACAGAAGTAAAGTGACTAGTCTTATTCAGGTAAAAGTGTGTCACAAGGTTGAAGGTCACAACATGTTTGGAAGAGTGTATGTCTGTACTCACACTATATTACATGAAATGGTATAAAAAGTAACCTGTAGTATTTTTTCTTCGAAGCATAGAAGTGCACTGTCATATTATTGTTTTGATGGTTAATCTTTTCATAAAGTAGGATCAAATGATGAATAATTTTTTTGTGAAAATATGTTATTGAAGGCTATAAATAATTTTATACATTGAGATATTGAGCTTACATTGGACATTGTATGGCCGTTACAGGATGATATCACCCATCATACCATTCAAAAGTGGTCAGAGCTGAGCTGGACAAGCCACTGGGTCACGTTTGGATGCTGGATACTGTACCGTCTCATTCTCTAATTATAAGAGACAGAGAAAGGGTGAAGGAAGCAATAATAAGAGATGTAAGGCTGGTTCTCCATTTCTGCACTGTGACTTTATCCTGCATCAGACCGAAGGGAAAAGAAGCATCCTGTATACAACAATAAACCAACGCACAGTGTTCAGGTTGCACCTCGGCGTGGCTGGGTGATCTCAGATTCTAACCTCCTGGAGACTAGTTTTGATATCCAAGTTCTCTTCTCCCTTCTGTTCTCCATATCACATCCTTTCTATCTGTGCCACAGTTGTTGAGCCCTCATGTTATGACAGCAGACACCAATGTCTCACTGTGAGGCACGGTCAATATCTGACAGCATGGTGGAGATTGGCTGCTCCTTTCTGCAGACACATGATAGAGCCCGTTATCTAGGTTTCACTGTCAACCACGACAGCCAATTTTCTTTCAAGTGTTTTACATTCATATTGTTAGGCTGACAAGTTTCTACAGTTTTCTTATTGTCAATAAATCCCTTTAAAAAAGCAAAACTAACAATGTGACTATACATCTCTCAATACTTTCTGCCTGTCTTCCTGTGGCCTATTAATTATACTTTGATTAAAAAAAAAAGGATAATTATTCTCCTAAAACAACTGGGCCCTCTACTTTTTAACAAACATTACTCATACAGGAGTGCATTTGTCGGGAACTATTTTCAATGACTGATTTATATACCTTTGGTACTCTAGGGACTGTTTATGGCAACAGAAAGGTTAAGGTAGTTCTAACTATGGTGCTGTTGTTTGTTATAATGAAGGAACATGTCACTCACTGCAAAAACAACAGTGGCTCATAGATACCTTTTTAGGTCTATGATAAAGAAGAATAAGCTATATCAAAATTTTGGGTATACAGGCAGCACTCTTACTGTTGGCTTTTGGATTTTTATGGGATTTGTTGGCAGTAAGAAAAATATAGAATATCACTAGACTTATTCTTTAACAGAGCTTGTCTGCAGAGACTATGTAAAACAACAAAGAGCACAGGTTACGATTATACGGCAGCAGCTGTATTCCTAAAACAATTTCCCCAACTGTGAATTTTAGAATTTTATTTATTTTATTTTATTTTTTTTTTTGGTGCAATTTCGTAAATGTATTTGTATTTTGTGTTATTTTGATGATTATCTCTAAGTTGAATTCCTTGCCTTTGCTTTGAGAAGGTGTTAATAGTATTTGTATTTTAATTATACTTTCATTTGTCAGTATTGGAAATAAAAGTTTAGAATCAGGGTATTACACGTGTTACTGTAAAAATGTTTAAATATCTCTCATAGTGTCCTATTACAGAAACAAGATGAAATTATACAGTACACTATATTAAATATATATCCTTAAGTGCAGATTTTTTTTATTGCACTGCTGCTTTCAATGATCCATTTATGTAATGATTACCTGATGAAAGAACATTAGCATTTGTTTCAGACTGTGGGCACGTTCTGTCTTTATCTTTCTAAATAGAAGCTCAAATGATTTGCTTGACTAAGATGTAGTGTTTTAGATTAGAGCCTGAATGTTAGTTCATGCCTGAGCACAGTGCTCAATCTGCATATGAAATACCACTCAAGTATTTTAAACCTTGTTCCAATATGTACTTTAACTTTTTTCCCTGTAAATGTGAAGGCACTGATCCACTTGTGATATTTTTATAAAATTTTACATGAAACCTGGATTAATGTCTTTGTTTAATTCAGTGTGGAGAAGTCATGCATGTCTGGATCTCAGGTATAAAAATGGACTGCTGTAAGAAATCGTTGTTTATTTAATCATCATTATTTACAAGAAGAATGCAGGCACTGTTGGACAGTCGGTCATTTTATGCGGATGAGGTAGGGAAGGCTTTCAAAAGGGTGACACAGTTTTTTTCTGCTTGAAGCAATTTTTCAGTTTAACCTGTAGAATGTTTCTGAGTCTTCAATAAGCCAGATGAGACAGAAAAAATTGAGGGGGGAATCGAGGGGTTGAACAACAGATACGATGGATGGCGATCAGGTTGACTTTCTGCCTCTGTGAGAGCTGAGCAGACCACACAGCAGCCCAGTCTACAGGCTCAGGGGGGAAAAGTGCGGAGGGGAGGGGAGGTGCAATCAGCCCTGTCTGCCCCGAGGACCCCCATGTTTACGACGGCAGGACCCCAGCAGTGTCTCCAAAGCCATCTTCACAAAAGCCTGGAAGTTACTGCTTCTCTCCCTTCGGCTGTCCTGCGAGGAGATGAAACACAGACAGATACCTTCACTGGGGACTCAGCAATCACAGCATCTCATTTCTGTGCTGTGCACCAGACAGAGGAAAGGCGTGTATTGAGTCTGTACAAAACTGGAGATTTATTTTTTTTAAATTGGGAATCATGTAGTCTCTGCACAGGTTTGCTTCACTGGGTTCAAAGAACATCCTGACATAAAATGAAAAATACATTTCAGTTCATAAAAAAGCTTACCTCCTTGCTTCTTGTTATCATCTCCTTTCTGATCACCTTTCTTCGGCTGCTCTTTAGGACTCTGAGGTTGCTGTGAAATAAAAACAAAAATAAATATAGTGAAGCAAAAAACTTACAGATTGAGAAAGAAAAATTACAATTTTAATGATTTCCCTACCTTGGTAGTTGATTTCTTGTCCGACTTATTACCTGAAAATTGTGGTAAACAGACATATGACAGTTATTTGAAAGCAAGGTCACTTTTGCTATTTTTTTCTATTTGTTGTAGAACTTTTTATGTTTCAATTAATATATAACTTTCATGGTATTTTGATAGACTGATTGATAAAAAAAATGTTTTGTAACATATAATTTTTATTGCCAGTACCTACCTTTCGTTCCTGGCATTTTGGCTGTGCTCCAGAGTCAGTGCTGTTTTTTTTGAGAATGCTGTGCCTAATGTGGTGTTCACCTCGGTCATTTATGGCCTGTGCCTCTCAATGGCTCTGTTGGTGGGGCCCTTTCGAGAAAGAGCACCATGAACAAGCAAAGAGCCCTGTCAGCTGAGCAGTATGCCCCATAGCTCTACAGGTCTTTGCTGAGCCAGGCGAAACCTCAGAGCTGACCTTGTAATACTGCCATTGTGGACCCACTGGAACTGTGATTTCATCCATTGTCCATGACAAGAAAGCATTTTCATCATGCTACAGGTGAAGTGGTGAGGGACTTTATCTGTTTGTAATGCTAGGTCATGAATCACACTCGATCAGCTACATTGGACTATCATTTAGCCCATAAAACCCAGATGAAGGAATTAAGCTTTCTTATATGACTACAGTAAAATAGTCATCAATGACATCAGTACTGTAAGAGGAGTACAGCTGCATCATTAGGCAATGCTCAAAACCACAGGATGACTCTGCACAGGCCCTGTGGCTCAATGTGTCAGGGGACCCCTAGACCACAGATCTGTGAAGGGGCTGTTGACTTTCTGTTTGAAAGTTAGTCGAATGAATGCACAATGACCACCAAAAACTCAAAAGGAGAGAACATCTACAAAAAGATACAAAACCATTAAAATGACAACATAAAATTACTGAAAAAAAGACCGTAGGCAGCGAAATAACTACACACATACTCAAAACAACAAAAAGAGACACAAAAGACACACAGAGATGTAAAAGTAATAAAGGAACACAACATGACTAAAAAAAAAAAAGAAAACAACTACAAAATGATACAAAATACCCACAGTGACACAGTGACTCTTTGCTCACTCTGTGGTTCTTGCTCCCAGAGGTGCAGGAGAGGTAGGGGCTTTTTACATGTCTGTGCACAGGAGCCCACTGTCTCATTATCCACCCATGTCAAAATCCTTCCACTCTATGTGGACTGATATAGT
This sequence comes from Mastacembelus armatus, assembly GCF_900324485.2. Lineage (NCBI taxonomy): Eukaryota > Metazoa > Chordata > Actinopteri > Synbranchiformes > Mastacembelidae > Mastacembelus > Mastacembelus armatus. The sequence continues at coordinate 7,728,279 of NC_046639.1, read as the reverse complement.
CCCTATAACATCGTATGCAAATATAGGAAAACATTCATGAAACATGGCACTGCAGTCAGGATGTTGTTACTCTCATACTGTCTGTTTTGGACACTGTGCAAATATTAATCAGATCTGAGACCTGATCAAACGCCAGTCGCTGTCAATCATCAGCTGGTCCACATCAATGAGTGGGCGGGGTACGCCGTGTCACGTGACCCGACAGAAAAACGCAGCTATGGAGAAAAGCTAAGGAAGGTGAGGCGTTTTCCAAAGTATTTCTCGCTCTGCCTTTGTAGTATTTCCACAGTGAACGGCGTACACCGTGTATACAGTTGCTAACGAATAGACTGTCTATGTGCGTCGACGAGTGTGTGTAAAAACTGTTTTTTATGCGAGGACGTGGCATGTGATGCTGTGGCTAACAGGCTAGTTGCTAGCTAAGGTGAGGCTCGCCTGCTGTTGGTGCTGCTGTGTGGCTGCAACAATGTCAAGCCCTCCATCCTGTAGACATTTGACTGTTTAGGTTCACTTTTCTGGTGACAGAACAATGTCTTTTTCCCATTATAGTCAGCATGCTCACCTGACCCAACACTGTGGATGGGAGGGTGCGGGCCATGGTTCACTTATACGAGAGTAATATGGGCTGTTTGAATGTGAAGATGTTTAGTTAGGGTAGCTAACGGTCTGAGCTGTGTATTTTGACAGGGATCTGCCCTGGCTGTGTCTTCCTCATTACCCAGAGTGCTTGTGGTATGGCAGCAGTTTGGCAGCAGGTTTTGGCAGTGGACGCAAGGTGAGACTGAGTCAGGTCACAGGACTGAAGACTTTGAACTGATGAAGACACTATTCAGACGTGTAATTGCTTAAAGGATCTGGCTGTAAAACTGGCCCATTGTTGTGTGTGTGTTGTGTCACTTCCTTCTCTCCCCAGGTACAATGCTTACCGCACGCCTACCTTTCCACAGTTCCGAACTCAGTACATCCGCAGACGCAGCCAGCTGCTCAGAGAGAACGCCAAGTGTGGCTTTGAGCCGGGGCTGCGCAGGCAGTACCTGAGGCTGCGCAGTCAGCTGCTGGCCCTGCGCTACGGGCCCCTGTCTGAGCAGAGCAGCTTCAGGGCCAGCAGTGTGCGCAGCTCCCGCACCACACTGGACCGCATGGAGGTCAGACCCGGTGAAACAGAAAGGACAGGGAAAGTAGAAGAGAAATATTAGGAGGGGGTGTGTGTACTAATTTGGAGAGGGTGATATGAAAATATCTTATTGGTGGAATAACATTAGGAATACAACATTATGAGAGCCATTTAAATGGCTAGACTTTATCAGCAGTGTAGTCAGACAGCACTTTGGTGCCCATGCATATTAAACTGAGCAGCTTGGTTGAAATGGCTGGAATTGCCCATGTGTAGGGGCAGTATCATTACAATTGCATGGTAATATCAGTAGGTTTTTAATATTTGATAGTTATTTTATTATTTGTGGTCAACAATTTCTGTCTTGGCTTGCACTCACTCCTACAAGGTTCTGTCTCCACCTATGGCTCCCCTCCGTGTTTTTTTGTCTCCTGTTTTTGTGCAGGACTTTGAGGAGGACCCCCGTGCCCAAGGGGCTCGTGGTCACCGCCGGTCCGTCAGCAGAGGCTCCTACCAGCTACAGGCCCAGATGAACCGAGCTGTCTATGATGAGAGGTACCAGGAAAAAAACAAGCTGAGATTCTTGGCTGTAATTATCAGATCGTCCATAGATTACATGTTTAACTGGTGGTGTCTTTGTCTGGCCACAGGCCTCCGGGCAGTTTGGTGCCCACCTCAGTGGCAGAGGCCAGTCGTGCCATGGCAGGGGACACAACTTTGGGTGAAAATTACGCTTTTGCTGGCATGCACCATATATTTGACCAACATGTAGACTCTGCTGGTAAGGAAATTAAATGTATAATAATCAGTTTGTGAACATGACGTGTCACCATTTATTTTAAACTTGCCTTTCTCCCCTGTTTATTTATTTTTTAAGTTCCACGGCTGCAGTTTGCCAATGATGACAAGCACCTCCTTGCATGCTGCTCACTGGATGGCACCCTATCAATCATGACATTGTCCCCGCCCCCTCCCAGCGTGAAGGTGAGCCTGAAAGGTCACGGAGGTCCCGTCACAGACTTTGCCTGGTCTCTCAGCAATGACATCATTGTGTCAACATCACTGGATGGGACTCTTCGAATCTGGAACACAGAGGATGGTCGGTGCATCCGAGAGGTCAGGGACCCAGAATCTAGCGAGTTGCTCTGCTGCACTTTCCAGCCCATGAATAACAATCTTACAGTGGTAAGTTCCTTTTGAGATATGTTATCAGAGAAGCACATTTAAACACTCAGCTAGGTAACCTCTGAGAACCAGCATATTAATCAGTCTGTCTTCAGTCAAGCTGTTAATCATGAACATGCAAAATAAACTTCCCCTCATTAACTAAATTAATATCCCTGCTTTGCTTTACTGACCTCAACTCCTCCATGGTGACCATCATTCTGTTTTTTGTTGGGTCCTTCAGGCTCATCTGAAGATCCAAATATAATTTGAGAAATAAGATAAGTGTCTGAGTTTGTACCTCTCGTATGATCAGAACATTATGATCAAGGTATTAATTAAACCATTTATTTGTGCAGGCAAATTAAAAATTTGTTCTCCCACTGCTTTTAAGCAAATAATCATATTTTGAAGCATAGGCCTCAGGCTCCCACTAATATCCAGATAATGAAGCGGCACATTCATTTGTGCACCTTTGTGCATCACCTTATTGTTTAGGCCCTGAACATGTGATAGTCAGTGTTATGCATTACAATGCGTCTTTACAGTGCACAGATATTCAAAGCATTCCATGTCTCATACTATTTTGAAAGTCTAGATTTTTCTTTTTTAGAACACAAAGATAACATGAACAAGCATGAATTACTTTTGTTGTAAGTCATATGGGAAACATTAGTATTAAATAGGAACAGGACCGACCTATATTAAAACCGCTGGGAAAATGAGGTAAGACACCAGTTAAAACTAAAAAACATCACAATATCCGTAGTGTCATGTATCAGAAACGCACAGCCAGCTGTGTTGTCCAAAACATCTTTACTATGTTTTTGATAGCAAGAAGTAGAAGTCCAAATTTGATGACATATGGCATCTAGAGAGCCCAACTGTGAAATTTTGTTCTGCTTCTGGTATACACAGAAACCTCAAATGACAATGACTTTTTCATAACATGCAGTCACATTAATTATTTGTCATAAATCTGGGTTTAATTAAAACATGTTTCAGTTTTGTGTCTCTGACGTATATTGACAAAATTCTGCATGCAGAGGAAAAAAAAACTCCAGTTAATGTCCTTTTATCAAATTTTCAGTAATGGCATGCATTATTTATATCATGAACACATTGACTGAAATTTAGAATTAAACAAACAAAAAAAGTGCTAAATGTCTTGGCTGTTTTATTTTTAATTTAACTGTATTTTCAATTGCAAATTAATTAATGAGGAGGATAGAAAATGAAACCAATGTGGTGATCAATAGAGCCCATTTCTCCCTTAAGTGGAACATGAGTGAGATGGATATTTGTTGTAGCAACAATAAGAAAATGAGAAGTAAAACACTGGTTTCTGTAGAACAAACTTTATAATTTGTACCGTTTTTAACAGGCCTGTCAACCAGTGCCACCCTGCAATGGTCTCAGCTACCTCATCCTCATTCCTCATTTACAGCAAGGCAGCTGATGATTTCTGTTTGTGTGCACAGTGTCTCTGTTGTCATATTGCTGTATTACACACAATATTTAGTGTATTTCCAACACTCTACACATTATTGCTTTATAAGCAGAGTATAGAGCAGAGTAGTATTTCTCAAAGAAATATTTTGCATTTTACAAAGATAAGCACTATAAACAGTGCTTTTCCCCAGTCAGTTTCTCAGTACTGCCATGTGGAAATAATAAAGGTCATCACTCCCAGTTCTGTGTTCCAGGTAGGAAACAGCAAGCACCACCTGCAGGTGGTGAACATCTCCACTGGGAAGAAGGTGAAGGGGGGCTCCAGTAAGCTGACAGGACGCGTGCTGTCTCTGTCCTTTGATGCTCCGGGGAGGATCCTTTGGGCTGGCGATGACAGGGGCAGCATCTTCTCCTTCCTCTTTGACATGGCCACAGGTATTTCCACAACATTTACATTTGGCAGAAGGCAAAGTGATGGACAGGGTGCCATCCAGTGATCACATTACAAATTTTTAAGGTGTCATGAATTGAGCAGTGTCTTTGGTTGATAGAGAAAGCGGTTGTTACAGTATATCTGTGCTGGTCTCCACTGTTTCTACCCCATCCCACAGGGAAGCTGACCAAAGCCAAGCGTCTGGTTGTGAGTGAAGGCAGTTCCATCTGCAGCATTTCTGCTCGGTCCTGGATTAGCAGAGAGGCCAGAGACCCATCCCTGCTGGTCAATGCCTGTGTCAATAAGCTGCTGCTATACAGGTCAGTCTGTGAGGACAAGTCACTGTTCATTTATTTGTCTGCTGTGAAGAAATGAAATTTGAAGCTGCACTATCTTCAGTGATGTAACATGTATATGTAGATATATTTGTATTGTTGCATTGAATTTGATCAGTTATGTCACCTTTTCTTTGGCAGGGTGGTGGACAATGAGGGCACACTACAGCTGAAGAGAAGTTTCCCTATCCAGCACGGTTCCCAACACGTTCATAGCATCTTCTGCCCCCTCATGTCTTTCAGGCAGGGGGCCTGTGTGGGTAAGACGTCTCCTAGTGTTCATGCTGTGGTATTTGAATAGAAAATGAGACCACAGTTCATTACTTGCTTCAGGCTATACAGTGTGTGGGGGAAAAAGATATGGATGCAATTGGGATAAATAAAAAAACACAAATTGGCAGACTCTCAACAACAATGCAACCCACCTTGATCTTAGGTTGTGTTTTGAGTGAAATTAATTGGTGTTGTAACGTTCATCCACCAGGAGTTATAGAATTTTCAGCAATCACAGAAATATGTAATGAATTGAAGTTATACAATACAAAGTTGTTTACATGAGAGCAGTGATATCATTGCTCTGCCTTGGCGCTTACTTCACCTTCCTGGATTGTTCTCACCTTTTTTTTTTTTCTCAAGAATCAACTTTTTATTTTATGCAAAGCTCGTCAGTGTTTAAATTGTCAGCTTTGTGTCTCCAATTAACAGTTTCTCACTCATAAAAATATCCTCGAGAGTCTTCCGTTAAGGTCGTGTTGTAAATTAATTATTACAAAAGCTACTGATATTTTGCACAGCAGTTACTTACATGATTTACAAAAGAACACAAACCTGACAAAGAGTGAAGACACCTGAGAAGTATTTGTGTCAAAATTGACAGCATTTAAATTCTTTTGTTCTGTTAGAAATGTAAAGGGTATAATCTGCATACATGTGATTTTTTTTTTTTTTTTTTTTTTTTTTTATGGTTGTAAGAACAGTAACTTTTTTTTTTTTTTTTTTTTTTTGAACTGAGTGAACTGATTTCTAATGCAAAATAATTTGTTTTAATGAGACGTTTAGCGTTTGTTTACAAACTGCTACTTGTAATTTCTCTTAACTCTGGTCTTTCTGGTTTTTACTTTGACAGTGACAGGCAGTGAGGATGGCTGTGTCTACTTCTTTGATGTTGAACGCAACACCAAGGCAATAGTGAACAAGCTGCAGGGTCATGGGGGACCAGTGCTGGATGTCAGCTTCAACTGTGACGAGAGTTTACTGGCATCTGCCGATTCCACTGGCATGGTCATCATCTGGAGGCGGGAGCAAAAGTGACTGATTGATAGATGAAATGCTTCCATACACTGTACAAACAACCTGCCCTTCTTATCCGTCCAATAATAAGCGTGTAGATTTTTCACTGGAATGTAACAGGCTACATTAATGTTAAGCATAATGATATTCAAGTGCAATCACAGAGAGCACCATGCTGTGTAGGTGGCAGGGTTGTCTTAGAAATTTAAGGGTGAGTGTAGGTGTATGTGTGTGTGTGTGTGTGTGTGTGTGTGTGTGTCGGTCAGTACTCCTACAGGTGTGGCTGAGGGCTTGCTTCTCAACAAAGAGAAATCACTGCTCCCGTGCATGTGTCATGGTTTTACCTCCAACTCGTATGGAAATGACTAAATTGATGTGGCGAGGACACGGCATAATCTTTGTGAAAAATCCAGCAGTTCATATCACACTGAGTCCCTCTGGCAGACATCTACAGTAGTTCACTACTTATGTAACTGTTATTCAAGCAGTGTGTTCGAGTGTAGTAAAACCGCATTATTTGCTTTCAGTTCTGCTATTGCCTGTTTGCCTTTTGAGACCATGTGCATGAGACTAAACTCAGAATCGGTCAATAGCCGTATCAGATTGATCATAAAAATATACAAGTGTGTTTTAAGTATGTTTGTACCATTTGTGTGTGTGTGTTCAGTTCATGCTGGTAGCAAATTCATAATATTTATTTAGCGCACATACAGAATAAACTGCTGTAACTAACAGATGTCTTTGTTTCCTTTCTCACAAACTGAAATTTAAAAGTGGAAATTCCAATGTCAGAGGAGCTCAGTGCAGTAGGGTGGTCAAACCTACAGTGTAGGAGATTGTTAGTCATTGTGTGGGTCTTCAAGCTTCAAGGATTCCCCTTACATGGGTGACTAACAGGTGTGTAGAAATATACTGTTTCTGTAATATTGTTATGACCATAAAGCAGCCTGGTTGCCTGGTAGTTATTAGCCACCATAGTATCTAATGTTTTCATAGGTGGCAGTGTCAGTCACACCTGTACTATTGGGGAAAACAAGAGGTTAACATTGTCATTTGGGAGTTAAATAGCTTGTTGGATGAATTGGTGTTAAATTTATTCCATTAAAGATTCCCAGAGAACAAATTTAAAATAAATTATAATCCAGCTACTGAAAATGTTTGTCCAATACAATCCTAGTTTATGACAAGATGCCTGAAAAACTGTATGGACATCCTCTAACATACCTGAATTTCCCTTCGGGGATTAATAAAGTTTATCTCATCTTCATCTCATTCCCATCATTGTCAGCTGTACTTTGTATGAAATGCTCATTAGCAAATGTCAGCATGTTATCGCACTAATCCAAGATGGTGAACATGGGAAACAGGCTAAACACTCATGTTGACATTCTCATGAGCATGTTAGCAAGATGTTAGCATTTAGCACATTTTGTTTATCAGTTTTTAACGAAGGAAAAATTATTTTTTAATGTAAATTTAGCTAATATTTCACTTAAAAAAACAATAGTTTGTTTATCAGAAATGTCTGATGACCCATCTAAGTTGTCTTGGGACCCTTTAATGGGTCCTAGTGCCAATCTTGGGAACCACTGAGGCAGATCAGAATCACACCTTCAATCTTACATATGTAGAAATGTCTATTTCCTAGGTCTTGATCAGCTATAACAATGATTGATTAACATTAGCATTGCATTGACAAACTAATGTAGTGTATCATGGTGCTGTAAGGCATTAGTCTCACAGTCCCATCTCCACACTATTTGCACCACAGCATCTCAGTGCAGGAGAAAGACAGACAAATATAATTAACTCAAAATTGTAAGGGAAAAAAAGCCACAGAGAAGTACAGAACGCATCTTGGGTTGTACACAGTCAATGATTTCTCCACAAACCCAACACTTTCAGACTTGACTGTTTTCCTCTTAGGGCTGCTGAGGGTATTGGGATGTATAAATGTGGCTGTGTGGGAGTGAAAGCACAGTGAATGGTTGCTGTCTGGGCAGGTCAGGGCTTGTCTTTGAAACACTAGGTGCTGATAAAAAAAAATACAGAAACCTATCTCAGAGGGCAACACAAAACTTCTCCTGTGTAAACCTGCGTGCACTGATAGGAACGAGGGCTCTACACAGCTCTGCATCTGTCGAACATACATAAGTTTGTACAGATGAGTAAGACAGGCCTTTGTTGTGGTTTGTCGTGGAGGGAAGTGGTAAGGAAACTAAAAATAAGCACTTTAGATGAATCTCCAACATCAGATGTGGAGAGACAGAGGCACGTTTGGCTAAAACCTGTTAAAGCTCATCTATTTAGAGGATGTTCACACAGCTGATGCTGCTCACTATGGAAACATCTTTCCCATCAGTACCAATAAAGACAATGGAAATTATCTCTCTTTCAAATTCAAAGTACAGTCTAATTGCTTATCTGGAGAATACACAATCATTGGATGGCTGCATATCCATCAGGCCTGAATTAAGAGTGAAAAACAGAGTTTTATTTGCCCAATATTATGGGCAAATAAATGTCAGAAGCATTTTAAAGCTATGTCATTTCAGTGGATTCATGCGGATTGGATACCACCTTAAACCCATTCTTCAGTTTACACAAATAGAAAACCTGGCACAGAGGAGCAGTCATCTTACTTCTATGGTATTATAGTCTCTACTTCTAGATTTTGAGTTGTTTTTAAATGTTTTTATTTGTATCATGTGATAAAATGATAACGTTTTGTTTTTGAATGCAAATTTCAATGTCTCCTGTACATAATGTTGCTAAACTGAACTCATGATCTTTGCTTACTCTTTTTGGATAATAATATGCAAAGTCCCTCTTGTCTTTTTTTTAAAATGCATTTCAGGGATACAGAATCTGAATTTGTTCTGCTTTTTTGATAATAGAAATAACACATACATGCAAAACGTTGAAGTCATAAAAACAAACATTCATCCCTGATTATCACTTATTGTTTTTGCTTTTATGGCCATCCCTCCTCTGGTATCACCAGTTAATTATGGCAGCTAGTGTAATGTTAGCAAAAGATTTTAGGTTTTACTATTTGTGGTACTGTGACACTATATTTTAGCATTTAACATCATCCTGTAATTTTCATTCATAACCACACTGGCTCCTGTTAAGCAAATGTTACATTGTCTTACTTTGCATTTTGTTAAAGGAAGGTTAAAATTAGACCACTAGCTTAAGAAATGTATTGGATCTACATTTTTTCCACTTAGATGTTCAGGTCAAACCTTGGATGACATTTCAAATTCACAGACATCTCTATACTGTTTTGTGTATTTGCACATCTGTCTCCACAGATTTGCAGGGTTGGTATTGAGTAAATAAACCACAAATCCTTTTGACTCTACAGTGGTTGTTGGTCAGTGCTCAGTGGAGAGGAAATAGTCAAGATGGCCTTTTCATTTTGTGCAGTGAAGTGTACAAAACTAGACTGATGCATCACAAATCCATCTTTTCTGAACATGCCGAGGAACTAAAATGCCCCCAGAATAAATTTTGAGTAACATACACTGTGAAGTGGTGTATTTCCTGTGAAGTGATCTCTACAGAGATCCAGCCATGTCAACATCCAGGCAGGTCAGAACTCAGTTTGCATCAAAAGTAGAGTCTTTATTGATGAGTGGGCAAAAGAACCACCTCAGTTAAACTGTACAGTTACAGGATATCATCTCACAAAGGAATGCCAGACGTAAAAGTTATGGACCTCAGTTCACTTTTCACCTTGTCTTTCCATATCAACATCTGTACAAGTTGTAATCCCCAGTCCTGAATCTATGAAATGCAGTGGAATGCATGCTAATACAGTATGCTGTGCAAGTGTCCACGTTTAGAAAATTGACTGCACAAATATATCTATGCCTAACATACTGTAGGTCAGACATTTGCATTACACAAATCTTAATTTGGAGAGACAGCTTAATGTAGTCTAAGCCGGTTTCAATACATCAAACATCTCTAGGGTCATACCCAGGCTGAAGACGTTTTGATTTTGAACCATCCGGATACTCAAATATTGACGTTTATGGTGAGGAGAAATATAAGAGGGCCTGGCAGCATTCAAGTTTCCTTCACATTAAGTGCCACTTCATATCTTCTTTTTTTGTATTCTCATATGAGCTTACCAACACTTTACAACATTCCCAAGATCATCATTTGCAAATAAATGTTCATTTGCTAATGAGTTGGTTTTTTTTTTATACATTTTTTAGTCATTTCATCCTATGGCCTGTTTGCAATGTACAAGTGTTTTTTTTTTTGTTTTTTTTTTAATTATCCCCCCACCCCCCACCCCCTTTTCATTATCCTTCTGTATTTCACATTTGCTTGTACATTAAAAAGCAGACTACATTTTCAGCTATGGAAATCCATTTAAAGGATACATTTCCATGTGGTGACTGCTCAGTTTCGCATGATTTTGAGACCACAAGATGAGGCTGCTTTCATATTTACTCAATGTTACTGGAACCTATTCTATCATCATTATTTCTCTCTCTCTCTTTCTTTCTCCTCTCTTTCCCTTCTACCTCTTCCTCTCACACACACATACACACAAATGCTATATAAAAAGACACAAGCAGGAATATAGATTCCTGTACAGTCTATACAATATGAAATCAAGTCATATTTCAAAATAGTGTCATCTGCTTAACATGTATTGTTTACAAATAAAGGAAAACAGGCAATTTTTATGATACAAAGAAACCTGACACGCCCTAAAATCAAGTCCAAAAAATCAAGCATGTTAGGGGCTTCTTGGGTTCACAACAGCTATTTAAATCTATCCAGGGTTATTGGGTCCATTCGGTATTCTGCAGTGTCCTTTGAATTACATGAAAAGGCGTCCAAGGTAGTCTATCAATCCACTCAGACCCTTTGAGTTCCTTGAAAGTGTTTCAGAATTAGTAACACTCTCGTCAACACTTTCTATTCACAATCCACAGCTCATTTCTTCAAGGATTTCAACCCTCTGTCTTTTTTGTGCCTCATCTGACACAGAAACTAATTCTCAGTTGAAAGCTCTGGGGCGTGTCCCTCCGAGATAAGGCAACAATATTTTAAAATGGCATCTCTCACACTTAAGAGTGATGATTGTTGTGACCTTTCCTACTTTTGAATCATACTGTACATCATCAGAAATAAAACACCGTTAAAAGTGTTACCAGGGCATTTCTGTTGCCCCATTCAGCCTTTGCACCTGACACTTTTATTCAAAACATTCTTCATAAAATGGCGCTATGCCTGCATTTGATGGCAAAATTTGGATTTTGTCGTGCAAAACAACAAAACACACACTGACACTAAACCAAGGTGCATTACATCACGTCTACTTTTCACGTTTCCCTGTAAAACCTGAAACATTCCCTTATCTTATCACATAATGCAGTAGGCCTCATCCTGGGGCAGGTGTTGTTTAGTCCTCCAGTAGGTGGGCAGGTGAGCTCTCAGCACTTTCCTCAGGTCCTCATTGAGCAGGAGGCAGAAGATGGGGTTGACTCCAGCCTGGGCGAAGCTCATCCACACCGTAATGGAGAGGTACCTCTGAGGGATGGTGCAGGACTTGACGAACACCCTCCAGAAGCATGCCACGATGTAGGGAGCCCAGAGCACCAGGAAGAGTAGAGTGATGGTGTAGAACATCCTGCCCAGCCTCCTCTCTGACCTCACCTCTTCCATCCCAAGCAGCCGCCGGTGTTGATTGTGTAAATTTTGCCTGATGCCCAACAGAGTGGGTGGCATGGGACCACGACCGAATCCTGCAATCCAGTTAGCCGCAGCTTGACCAGTGGCCCCAGGACCGTGGAAGGTCCAGTTCTGGCTGATAGCTGGCACTAGCTGGACAGGTTTCATCTTGCGGTGCCTGTACTCAAACAGCAGCAGCTTGGCGTAGAAACCGTGGGTGGCTAGAACCACCACAGCCAGCATGAGCATGAAGCCCAGGGTGTCGTTGGTCTTCAGGTAGCGGTGTTCAAAAATACACTGATCTTCATCACGGATGAACTTGTATGTCCCCACATCAAAGACAGGTGGGAATGCCATGGCAACAGCCAGAGTCCACACCATGCAAATGATGGCGGCGCAGGTCCATATGGTCATGCGCTTGGCATAGAATCGGTGGTGGGCGATGGCAAGGTACCGGGTGACAGCGACACAAAACAGCATGAAGGCAGCGTGAAAACAAAACAGCACAGCCATGAAAGCCACAACTTTACAACTCAAGGCACTGTAAGTCCAGGCCGAGCTGTTGTGGACGGAAACCAGCACAAATGGGAAGCAGGCAGCAGAGCGAACTGCATCGGCCAGGCACAGGTCCAGCAGAAAGAAGTAGGGAGCTTTGTGAAGTGTCCTGTCTCGTAGGACCAGCAGGGAGACCAAGAGGTTGCCTACAAGGCTGACACAGATGATCAACCCCAAAAAGACCAGCTTAAAGTAGGCAGACACATCTGTGGCAGAGACTCCTCCACCGTTACTGCTGCCGTCACTGCTGCTGCTGCTGCTGCCGCCTCTTGCCAGTCCACTCTGTGAAGCCAGCACAGCCAGCAAACTGCCAGGGCCGTCGATGGCAAAGCTCTGGTTAGCCATTCTATCTCCTTCCACAAGAGCCTGCCTGGTGCAGCCCTTTCTGAACGCTACTGATCCTCCAACAGCCGTCGTCACCCACGGCTCTCTTGTCTTTACAAGGAGAGGCCGTAAGGATCTTTTCTACATGACAGACTCATCTTTCCTCTTTGTCCACAAGCTCACCACCTGTGAACAGAGACACACATTTTGAAGAATGAAAAACAAGATGTCTGATGTGCTTGTTAGGTGTTAATGGCTACACCAAACAGGAACAAATCTTATATTTAACAGTAGGAATATAAGAAATGCTGTGTTGGGCACCACAGTGGAAATCTCTGCCTTCCTGTTTCTATAAGACTGGGATCAGATCAGCAGCTCTACAGCATGCCAGCTCCTTGGCTCTCTCAGTAATTACCTTGCCCGTTGCTAAGATACAACAGCTCACATACTTTGTGCAAGTGTGGGTGTTTGAGTGAATGCATGGGGGTGTACAGGGGGATGGAGCAGACACGGTACAACCGACACTAGGCATGTCCAAGAAACAGAGGTGTTGTAAACGAGCAAAGAACATTTTATGCTTTCTCTCTGCTGCTCTGTTCGTGTGTGTGTGTGTGTGTGTGTGTGTGTGCGTGACAGTTCGTTAAAGAGCCGAGGGTGTAATCTGCACCATTCACAGCACACAACAAATATGAGAATATAATGGCAGAACAGGCAGCCATTTGGCTTTCACTGTAGGCCTGTATGTGTGAAGTGTGGAATTTTACTCAGCAGGAGGAGAAAATTGTCATTGTGATTATCACGGGCAGGCCTTGGTGTTGAAGCAAGCAGACATGAATCAGTCTTGATTAAAGACAACATGATTAAAAACATAAAAAATAATCAGTTAAAAACAGATTTGACATGCAGCCTCTGCTAAAAACCAGCCATAGGGTGATAATAAATCATTAGCTGTGCTTGCCTGGGTGGGCCTTGTCTATGTAGGCCATGAAACACAATATGATTTGCTGTAACTGTAGGCATATTTCCCCCCCCCCCCATACAGCAGCCCTCTGCCACCTCAACAAATATCATTCCACCTAATTAGATGGATGCCATGTCAGCTAGGCCTGAAACACAAGCAGGACTGAAAAACAGATGAACAGGTGTCAAAATCTCCTCTGCTGTGTGTTACTGTGTGTTCCTGTGTGTGTGTGTGTGTGTGTGTGTGTGTGTGAGACAGACACAGAGGGAAATCATAACCTACCTTTCAGCCCCTCATGTTCTGGGGAATATGTTCCTCTGTCACGGTAAAAACAAAGCAAGAAAAAAAAAAAACCGATCCCTGTCGCTGTGTTTCACTGTTTGTCAAACCGAGGGAACAACACATAATAAAGCCTCATGCTCTCGCTGTGCTCTCGGGCTCAAACAACACCTGTTATGCATAAATCCATCGCAAGGAAATCGAAGTGAGCAACATATAATAATAAACATAAGACGGCAGATGCGATCTACTAATCAGCAGCTGATCAAACACCCCGGGATGAGTCCTCTGCTGTCAAGCCACATTTAAGAGCTATATGTGTAGACAACAAAAAAAAAAAAAAAAAAAAAAAAAAAAAGATCCACTGCCTCCCTTCTACAGTTTCATGGAGAGGGATGTGTCCATTCGGGTCTGTGTCTGAAAATCATCCGAGAAACAGATTTTATGTTGCATCACGTCGAAGAGGAGTTTCCAGAAGGCTGGAAAGAGACGCGATAAAAACATATCTTGTTGTCTTCATATATCCAAATGATGTCAGATTTTCAATGCTTATAATAACCCACCCACAAACGGTAGAGAGGAAAAAAAGATCGCGCATCCCCTAAATGAATCGCCTTGGCATGTACATTGGCTAGTAGCACCGGAACAATTAGTCCGCACAGACAACAGGCTCGATACGGCTCTTTTTGCCATCTTTCATTAAAAAAAATGATATTAATAATAATTTTTTTTTTTTTTTTTAAAAAGCCGGTGTATTTACCCTGCACTGTTAATATGCAGTCTTTGTTTTGCTGTCCAGCGAAGGTGGACTACATTTTAATAGTCCCCAGGAAAAAAAAAAAAAAGCCTCCGTGAGAGAACACATATATTTTTGGACAAATCCAGCGATGTCAGAGCGAAATTCACATCGCAAAGGCTGTCGAGACCGCGATGTAAATGTCTAGGCTGTATATTTAACAAGACAAACAAAGACAACACGGCTGGATTAGACGAATTATTCCTGAATAATCCCAATTATGGCTGCTTGCAAGGAGGCAGCTCGCACATTCGCGGAAACCGTCGGTTTTATTCGGAGAGAGGAGGAGGAGGAGGGGGGGAGGGGGGAGCAGACCTGTGCAGCAACACTGAGGACCATAACTGGAAAGTGATGTTTTATTCCATCCATCTCTCTGACTACGGAGGGTTTTTGGCCTCCATATTCATTTCCCATTTCATTTTGCGATTGGCAATTCAATGTGCACTGAAACTGAACTGAACTACAACTGAATAAAGAGAGCAAAATAATTAAAAAAAACACACACACGAAAACAAAACATGGCAGTATTGTGAATTCTGATTGGTGATATTTGGATCCAATTATTGATCATCATGTTAATCATTGAAGTTTTATTAGCCCTGCTAGTTGGGGAACTGGTGGTCCAGACACTGATATTCAGGATAATGAATCTTAATGATTTTGGTGATCCCTCAAATTTTCCCTTAGCATACACATCCTGGTTCCCCACAGAGCTGCCACAGCTTTGGTGATCCCCTGACAGCTCACTGAACATCACAATCAGGTCCACATTCACACATGAAACTCCAATAACCCTCAGCTGCACTTTGTATTTGGAGCAAATATTAATGCTAAAAAACATGATAAACATTAGACCTGCTGAACATCAGCATGTTAACATTCATCACTGAACGTGTTAACATGCTGATGTTAGCAATCAGCTCAGGCCATGTAATTCTGCCTGTATAGCATATTGCTTAACCCCTTTATGGAAGTTTTAAATGACAAAACTCCTAAATCCTTAATTCAATATAAACATTCTTAACTGAAAGACCAATAGGTTTGTTTATTTTATAGATTAAGGGAATTCTGTCCTTATTTGCTCTCAGACAGCAGATAGGTGGCAGAAAATGAGTGATGCAACAAGGCTCCCATGGGGGATGTGAAAGCTGAGACATTGCATGGTCAGCATAGACCCCTAGGGCAACACAACACTCCATTGTTTGCAGTATTGATTAATCTAAGGCTTTTTGTTAAACAAATGTGAATGATGTAAGATTTTTCATTATATCAATAAGGTTTCAAAGCTTCATTTAACGTTAGAAGTGAAAGGTTTTTTGCTTCAGAATGGGTGGAACCATGGGAGCTTGAGGAACAGACCAAACAGATGTCTGTTTTGGACAAAAGTCGTGTAGCAAACAGTCACATTTCAGGCTAAATAGCAGCTGTGATGGACCAGATAAATCCAATAAACATCCATGGACCATGGGTGCTACTTCTTTTAAAGTACAATGACATGTTAAAGGAGGGGTATTACAGAAAACAAGATTTGTCTTGTCTCAGGGGATTTTGCTGTCAAAGATTTTATCTCAGTAAAAGCTGGTATTCATCCCTGTTTCAGCAGCTTTTTGTGATAAAAAAGAACCATTTGAGAAAGCCAGGTGGCCCTCAGAGTGATGTCATACTGAACGAGCAACAAAGAGTGAGAAAATAACCGATTTAACTGCTGTTTGTTAATACGCCACATCCTCTTCTGAAATCACTGCTTAACATGGCTTTCAGTGGTGTAGATTACTGCTTCAAAAGGAATTAATTATTACAAAGTGAGCGTCTGTTGTAGAATTCACACTGCTTATCCTTCTTGGGTCAGTTTTAAGTCTGCTTAAATTTTTAATACTTTCCACACTGCAGCTATGTGACCATCACACAAATTAATCACTCCCACCCTTTGCCTTGCACAAGTCTATGTAATGCTAGTGTGCTCTGATTAATAATTTTGTTTTTAGCCAAATACATAGTCAACATATAACTCAATGGATACCTAACATCCAAGGACTATTTATCAACTCAACAGAAGATGCAATGAGCTGATTCAGCAGAAAAACACTGAAGTAGTTTCCCTAAAGACAAGGTAAAAAATAAAGATGTCTTACAAATAGGAGCCTATCGCCACTCCCATCAGAGATAGGCTGTGACAGCTCACCACGTAGCACCTGAGGAGCTTTCTTGAGAACTGTCGGCTTCCAAAGACTACTCTCAGTTCCTAATGGCCACTGTGCACTATACTCTTCACCATGACTTCATTGCAATGCATGACCTTTGGCTTATGTCTCACATTGCCGTCTGTGTATTTCCACTTCAAGCAAAAGAGTCAGAGGCGCTAAAGGCTGTGATGTTATTTTAGTGCCACGTCGGTCGCTCCGACAGTTTCTGCTCTGCACTGCAGCATCATTACTGTGCACAGATTTCAGAATGGATGAAAAGAAAGAGAAATAAACAAAGACACATAGCAGTACAGGGTATAAGGCCAGGTTTAATGGCAATACACTGCAAAAACTTTGATCACTTCAAACATGTCATTCAGCGCCTCAGTCTACCTGTGAGGTTGTCAGAGTAGTGCTACAAAGTGTGATGTTGTGCGACAACAACAATGTGGGTTCGCTAACAAGAATCAACAGGAACACATCAAATGATTTGTGCAATAGTGAGGAGGCTGGTGTTTTCTAATGATAAATATCACTTTCACATGTCCCACCGACAATTTTCCACTTTGCTTTTTCCCTCGAGCAGCATCCATTTCAGTCTGACGTTAATGAAGGTCATTAGGTTTATGTTTTTTACACATTAAGGCCATGTTTTGCTTTTGCATTTTGTAAACAAAATTCCATCTCGGTAATACATCTCTTTAGTCTCTCTCTATGGTAATGTTTCGTTTTTTTTTTTTTTTGTTGTTGTTTTTTTGCCTCTCATTAAAGCCATGATATCAGATGGAATTCACAACAGATAAATTTACGGCTGTATGGTTAAACAACAACCTAATCTACACTGACAACAATCAACAAACAAGTGCATTGTAGGACAGATTGAATAAATCAGAATATAACACCACATGTACACATCTCCACGTGTCAAAAAAAGTAATTACAGACCACTTAAAACTATTTCTGATAATATACTGTGTTATAGTATTAGTGGTCAGAACAATGTGGTAAAAATAGCATAATATTTGACACTACCATTCTCTTAATGCTTAAAATATTGCCAATATATTTATATTTACGTTCTACTTGCATGGAAATAGAATCTATCCAAAAGTTTTTTCATCTGATGAAAATAATAATCTAAAATCTCACACAGTGATGTACAACTTCAACAGGAGACGTGCATGTGTTTTGTTTTGTTTTTAACTCGATGGCTTTTAACTGGGAATCACGAAAAGGCACTTAACTTGAAAGCATGGCAAAATTTTCTTTTGCGGCATAATCAGAAATGGTGCAAGACCAGAAGCAGTCCAATGAAGAAGAGGTTACTGGGTTCCTGCATTACTATGGAGATTGAGACAACTCCACTCAGAAAGATGATGGCTGGCATCAGATTCCTGTTTACACCATGCTCGGGCTGGGGCTGGGGCTGGGAAACCTCTGACAATGTATCTGGTAGATTCTCTAATAATGTGTCAGGGGAAATCTGGGGAGCATCTTCTTTCTCTTCCAAGGGTGAGACAGACTGAAGAGCTGGGTTTTGACTCACCTCAGTGACACCTGTGCTCACTGAGCTGTTCTCTGTGAGTTCAGGCGATGGTGGAGCTTCACCTTCTGCTCCCGCAGATGCCTGACTCTCTGCCACAGGAGAAGAGAGTGCAGGCACACTGCCTTCATACTGTGCTGCAAACCCGGTGGAACCTTCCCATAATCCTGCAACAATTTCATTTGATCCCACTGCAACCTCTCGCTCATAGCCTTGAGTCACACTGGGAGCAGAAACACACTCAGCAGGTAGTTCAAGGCCACAACGAATGGCTGAGCTTTCAGTCGATCCATCCTTTCCTCCTGGCCGCAGATCTGGCTCTGTGCTAGGAAGATGTATGCACAAGGCCTCTGAGGAAGGGATTTCCTCACCACCAGCCTGGGAGCTGTTTGATTTCAGCACTGACTCTTGCAGTGGAGACGGCAGCAGTGCAGAAGAACTACTGTCTATTGGCTGCTCTGATATTTGGTTGCCTAATTCACAGTGGAGTGCAGGTAAGGGCTGTGACTTATTTGACTGGGCTAATTCACTGTCACAGATTACAGAGCATGAATTTTTTGGAAGTGTGGTTTCAGAAGACATACAAGTGAAGTGTTCACCTGGGATTACAGTGTGAGCGGACAGTGCTCCATCAACAGATGGAAGCTCTTGGTTGGGTAGGATAGAAGGAGCAGATGGGTGAACTCCATCCTGTTAAAGTAAGACAGTGAGACAACAGTGACAGCTAAAAGAGTATAAAGACAAGGCAGAACGGTTTGTATTCTACAGTAATGTTGCAGAGAAGAAAAGCATTTTACTGCATACTAATGCTTTTCTGTATAATGGATCCCATGCTGACATTGTAATTGAAAGGAATTGCAATAATAATGGTATTGACTGACATTTTTATAAAACTGTTGGCAGAAATGAACATTGTAACGCCTTGTCAAGACTACAAAATGATAAATATACTTCCAAAATAATTTTCTTTAACTGGTTTCCACACAGCCTCTAAGCAGAAAAATAATGTGATCCTTATGTGTATATTTTCACAGATTGAAGTGGAAGGTGAATGTTTCATCCTAACACCAGGTATTGGAACTGAATGCTGTCCCTACAACATTATTTTCATTTTCATTTTGAAAAGATGCAGCTTTGAGGCTGCAGTGAAAAACACCCAAGGTCGAATCGAAGATAAAATCATATCAATAAAAGTAAAACCAAAAGACAGATTACTAAAATACCACCCCGAACGACAAGGGCAAGAGCAAGACACAAAACAAAACAAAAAAATAACAGAAAGGCTAAGACAAAGCAGATAGGGGTTAGGCAGTGTGGAAGGCATAGATGAATATGACTTTAACATCATATTCTTTGTTAATGTGACCTGCTATTATTTCTGAAGGCAAAAATAAATAAATACATAAAATACAGAATGACATCACTTATGAGTAAAACACACAACTATAACTTTGTGTGCTGCAGTTTTATTACTGGAATTCAATGTTTCATAAATTTACACCAAATACTTTCCAGGTAGTTTGACTCAAGAGACCACTTTGTTTAAATCTTAGAGGTAAAATCTATTGAGAAATTACTTAAAAGGATCATGAAATGAGTAAAAACTTAAAGGGAAACCACACCGTTGCACAGATGTGAACACTTAGCAGGCAAAGGATTAAAACAGTGGATACGAACAATTATACTGCCAACATTTAACTTATTACAAAATTGATTATCAGGAATGATGTTGTTTGAAAGTGTAACCCCTGAATACTGAAGGTAACAACTGGAGGCTGCTCTTCATACAATAGTTGACTGGTTCATCTTTAATTGCTCTACCAGAGGGAAAGAACATGCATGTGAATATTGATGTAGAACAAACAGCTAGATGAGCACATGCCTAATAGATATATTTGATATATCACTGAGTTGTGAATATCACATCACATTATTTTGTTATTCTGTTAGATGGGATGTCATCAACTGACTCTGGGCTGTCTGAAGTAGTTTGATCAGTGATGTGCGGACGGGCAGTAACTGCCACCTGTTTCTGAAATGCACATTTCTTCCAGTCTAATATGTTTTATTTACGGAACTGCTACAAAATCAACTTTTGTTTATCTGAATGCTGATGCAAACCCTCTTGCAATCCTAGTTTTAAAGACCTCAACACCATTTTGTCTTTCAACATTTTATAATAAAGAAAAAAAGATGGTTAGCTTAACATAAAAACTAAAAGTGGTTAATCCCACAAGGTGAAAAACAAAAACTGATTCTTTTACTCTTCAGTTTTAGTGATCAAAAATAAGTTTCAGTAACATTTTAATACAACAAAAAAAATCATAAACAAGTTGCAAGCATAAAAATAGTTCAGTATCATATTCACAAATAATGGAGACATACACAATATTAGACATGATAACACATGGTGTGAATGAATATTAGTGTTCGGAATCAATTAACTGAAAAAAGACATTAATTCAAATGTAACATGGAGAACTTCAAAAGGTGAAAAAACATGAACAGCATGCATCATGATATGAAAACAATAAGAAGCCGCCATATGGAATAGCATACAGTGCTCGTGCTACAGCGGTGAAAAGTGAGACATTACCTAAGTTGTTGCTGAAGCTTCAATGAGCTGTGAACAATATAAACAACCAAGCCAATGATGATAAGCTTTAAAAGTTGAAAAGAAATGTTTGTTATGTTTTATTAGACACACAATCCACATAAAGGGATAAAGCACTTTTGCCTGCTTACCTGTTAAATGGGAATGTGTCAACAACTGCATGCAAATCAAGATAATATGAACATAATCCAGCAAGTAATCTGCTAAATGTGTGCCCTCTGTTGGCAGGTAAGCCAACAAGCTACAGTAGCACATTCCAAATGTGAGACTATTTCAACTTTTGCAGGTCGTTCAAGATTTATCAAAAAAAAAAAAAAAAAAAAAAGAGCCATCCCGTTAGTTCATGATTTATGTCATTAAAAGCTGCTTCTTTCTTTCCAGTTCAACTTATGTTCCTCTTACCTCTATATCAATCTCTGGCTGTAAGATGTCTGGGCTGGCAGGTGTAGGTCTGACAAGTACAGTCTCGGAGGTCCCTGCTTCTTCTGCTGATGAAAAACAGATCAAACACTCTGTGAAACCATGAACAGTCTGAACAGAGAAAAAACCATCGACTTGGTTAAGAAAACACCAATTATCCACATGTTTAAACTACAGTATATCAATAATTAAAGATGGTTTGTCACTAATTTCACATTTGAAGCATTAAAGGGAGGGCTACTCGGCCTGTAAAAACATTACATAATGTTGTAGACTTCTGGGGCTGTGAAGGGAGATCTGTCAATTCAAAGAAAATAACCATGATTATGTCATCATGGTTTGGGCTACAGACTTAGGTAGGCCTCAGAGTCAGAATCAGCTTTATTGGCCAAATATGTTGGACACACAAGGAATTTGCCTCCAGTACAGCAGCTCTCAGTGTGTTCTGTAGGCAACAAGAAAATGAATTTAAAAAGAAAACAAACGAGACAAAACAAGTTGCATCACAAACTGGAGGTGGTGGGTTTTAACAGATGTGCATTTACATGTTCATGACAATACTGAAAGATGCCAGTGAGTTGCATTATGGGAAATGCAGAATTCACCGGCCTTGCTACTAAATAAACACTAAATACTAAAAGACAGGATATCTATACCTCATTAACTTTTTCAAATCGTTGTGGAAGTGTAATACATTTTTGCACAATTCTATATCCTAAGCTATGAGAGGCTATGATATTTGCATCCATACTGTACCTTCTTCCTTTTCCTGCTCTTCCTCTGAATCTAAATCATCATTCAAACTGAAAAAGGGAAGACATTTGGGTTAAAACACAAAATAACAGCACACACACATTCAAAAGAAGTACTTGAAACACAGCCATATGTTGCCATGATTTTATATTCTTACATACAAGGCGGCTGAAACCACACACAGATATCTTATGCTTAGATGCCAACGTGGTAAAAGCCATACAATTTAGAATGGTCTGTTTACAGTGTCGATCTGACTGAGCTGGAATGCATGAGGCCCGTGAAAAGAAAAACACTGATAAAAACAACAAGACTATGGATTTATGGCCAAATCTTATATGTGTACTGAGACAGTTTGATATTTCAAGCTTTTTGTGTGATAATGGCAACATCTGACACAAATGCAGTGGCCATGTCTGAAAAGAAATGATGCCATTTTGGGCCTCGCGATGTACTGTTTAAATAGCAGTTCATGTATAAAGAAGGTACTGAAAGCGACAGAAGGAGATGGTTATATACCAACTTTCTAGATAATCAGCCTCATTATTTGCTGATGCACTTTAGCTGTTAATGTGCTAAATTGGCCATTTTAATCTACCAGAGCAAAACCTTTTTCTACTGCATGCTTTGTACAATTCTATTTCAGCTGCTGCTCTGGCTACCTCAGAGCCCTTTGAAGCCAAATCCCCCAGCGATGACCCATTGCATTAGACTGTTTGTTAAAATAGATGGCGAGGTGGGAAATAACTGAGTCAAACATTGTTGACTGAGGGGACGGGTCATTGTAAAGTGCAAACTAACAGAAGTCCTATTTTTATATCAAAGTTGATGTCTCAAATGTGATTGTCGTGATGGCAATTAATCACAGGTAATTTATCTAAATAGCTTTCTTTGGATATAATGTTGTGTTGTGTGCTATAAGTAGGTACATCAGAACCAACATATTTTTAATCTGACAGGAGGGTTTACAAACTATAGCTATGGTTCATTGTCTTCAATATCATGAAGCATTAATATTTTCTCTAAGAAGCCTCAAAGGGGTGGAGGCAACATTGCCAGGAGCCCTGCAAAGGTTGCCAAATGAAATAAAGGTCAAGAGATATGTGGTGAGCATGTGACAGAAGCTACACAAATAGAGTGGGAATAACCTGACAAGCTGTTCACACTCCCTGCACTTCCAGTTTTATAGAAGAGGGGCACATTTAAAATCTGATAGATCTTTGCATTTTACTTCAGAAAATATATTTTCATTTTGCACACTTTGCAATTTAACTTTGAATGGATAAGATTTCTGTTATGCACATATTCACACCCAACAATTGCAAATGGAAACATGAATTCAGAAATGTATTAAAAGTTAAAAACTCCATGGTCAGGTACACTCTGTTTGGTTTAATTATTCTTGAGATAACTGTGTCTGCCTGTAGCAAGCTGAACTGATTAGAAATAGTTTAAAAAGGCACACACCTGTGTATATAAGATCCCACATTTCACACTGCATGTCAGGAAAAAAACCAAGCCCTAGGGACTATCTGTAGACCTCTGCAATAAAACTGTGGCAAGGCATAGATCAGGCAAGAGTATAAAACCATTTCCAAAGCTTTGAGTGGTCCCAGGAGAACAGTGGTCTCAATGATTGTGAAATGGAAGAAGTCTGGAACCACCAGCATCTCAGCAGCACTCCATCAATCAGGTCTTTATGGTAGAGTGGCTAGACAGGAGCCATTCTGAGTAAAAGACATTAACACTACGGTGAAGCATGATGGTGGCAGCCTGGTGCAATATTTGGGCAGGAGAGTGCAAAGGTCTACATACACAGAACTGAAGAAAAAAAATCTAAATACTCATTTAAATACAGTTAACATAACTAACTCTGCTACTCCTGCTCTATCCTAGTCTGGAGATGTGGTCCAGTTTGGCCCAGGTCACAATGCAGTCCTCTAGACTGACTCAGCAGCAAGTTGATAAGAAAAAAAAGAAGAAAAAAAGATTGAGACAGGCAAAACTCAGCATCACCACTTGGCAATGAAGGCAAATGACACTGAAATAGAAGCACACCGTGGATCCTGTTCTGGCCTTCTTCACATACAGCACAATAATGTGGGATAGCTATATTTACTTGGGGTGGATACATTTTGGTTAAATATAAACTAAAGCAGTGTTAGCCTTGCTTCAGAGTAGACACTAAACCATGGAGCTGATATTAAGGAATTAAGGAACTGATATTAAAGAATACATTCAACTTTCCGATCCTTTCCTCCTGTCTTGTTCACGTCTTAAAATCCAATTATCAGGTCATTTCAAAGCACCTAGTGATTGTATAATAGATGACACGATGGGGGTGCCAATACACTTTCTGTTCCCTAAACTCCTCCTTTTCAATCAGTGGCTTATCTAGCCATGACAGCCCATTTGGTCCCGCCCTGCTTGCTAACAGCTACAGCAATGAAGATCTACAGTACATTACAACTACAACAGTTTATACTCTGTTTTCTCCTTTGATAAGTCCTTATAAGCATTGGTGACCTTCCCTGTTGCCTTCTGTCTCTGACAGATGCACAGTGTGAGATTCATCATGCACTTTCATGTTGATGTATCAATAAATCAGAGGATTAGTTCACTTTTAAAGAGTAAAGCAGGAAGAGAAGCGGTTTGCAATTCAGCCTCTGTCTATGTAAGTGAATGAGGTCGTTCTTCAACTCAACCCTTCAAAGGTCAGAGGTAAAAATTTAGTGCAGAGAAACGCCAGGGCTGAAAACGACACCTGCCCTTTGCCTATTTTGATCGTCCTCACACACCACTGGATGGCTGGCATTCTGGGAGGTGTGTACTCTCTCCAAAACGCTCTCTATCTGACACTGCAGTCACTGAAGACACCAAAACGGTAAAGAGTCAAACCATTCATACACAATCTTTTATGAGAGCATAACTAGTTAAACAGGGCCCTTGTGCTCTCATTATGAAACAGACTGTGTAAGTGTGTTTAATAACATCCTGTTGTTCTTCAGGCTTGAGATTTTGCCATGCTAAAGGCAATCTCCAGGCAGAGCCACTGAAAACAGCTGAATGCTCTTTTCAGTCACAAAACCTCTCAGGGAATTAGTAAGCAACTGGAGCTCTGCAGCTGTCGCACAACCCCAATGTCAAGCGCTATTGTGGCTTTGTTTACATCTAGCTCTTTTGGATTTGATGGCCAGTGTGGTCTCCATGCTGAAATTAGCCTGGACCTGAAACTTTAATCTGAAAGTTTTATAATTGCATCCTAGTTTTCTCTTTGATTAAAACGATGTGCAGCTTGCAAGGATTTGAATAGAGGTTTAACACTAAGCTGAGCAAGTGTGGATGTCAGAGGTCAATTAAATCTCAGGCAAATAGTGGCCAGAATATTGCAGAGACAGCACACTGGATGACTGGATGATTACCTGTAAGCTTTTGGAGGTTTGAGGATACTTCTTTTTTGCTGTATGCTGAGGTTTGTTTGAGATGAATCATCCTCATAGGACAACAGCAGAGTTACCACATAATTTGCAGAGGAGTTATTTGCCCAGAAATCACCATCAGCGGTTTCATAGCGAACAACAAACTCAATGCTAGAGCCATCTGTGATATAAGGTGGTGCAAAAGACAGCTTGAAGGAGAACTGATCAGTGTCCCCATCATAAGATCCCTGGACATACTCTGCAGGGTGGTCAAAGTATGTAGCCCATTTGTCCATGGTCGATCTGATGTAAACTGCCTTGTGGAAGGAGATGTTCAGGACTCGTACTAGCCCAGTGAAGGCCAGAGGCTCATTCTCAACTGGAGACAGCTGCTCAACCTCCACTTTATTAGCGCGCACAGCCTGCAGCAGTGCACTGCCGACCAGTGCCTCAAACTCTGGGCGCACATGATAGGTCGGCTCTCGCTGCGGCTTTCGGTACTTTGCATCCTCTTCTTTCCACCTTGCACTATCCTCTTCCTCATCCGAGTCAAAGGCAACAAATTCCTTCACATCCACCAGGTCCCCACCTGTTGTATCGGCGAATGACACTCTCTTTCCGCCAGCCAGAGCCAAATGGATCCGCATATACTCGGCCGTCTCATCGTAGATGGACGGGCCCCGCTTTCTGGGCACCGGGGAGGATCTAGGGATGAGGCGCACGTCCTCGGTGTCATCATCTTCATCATCATCTTCATAATCGTTATTATTCTCGTCATCCATGTCAGAGCGACTCATTCCCTGTTGAGCTGCCTTCCCAGTTTTAATCGTGGTAAAAAGACCCTCTTGACTTGGTATGGTTAAAAATGACATTTCGATGTGCGCTGAAGATAGTACATATGGCGTCTCCAAAAAAACATCAGATACTCATGATATGCGCAGCATTGGCCAGTGGAGATCCAGCGCTGCCCCTGCGTTACGCACAGAGTCTCCTCAGTCAGCGTGTGGCGTCAAATGTCAGCCATGGAAAACTTGTCTTTACTGCCAGCCCTTGTGATAGCGGATCCCACGGTGGACATGACTTTATGCATCGCTGT
The DNA here is from genome assembly GCF_900324485.2 of Mastacembelus armatus. NCBI lineage: Eukaryota > Metazoa > Chordata > Actinopteri > Synbranchiformes > Mastacembelidae > Mastacembelus > Mastacembelus armatus. The sequence goes on along the minus strand of NC_046639.1, from coordinate 7,701,848 downwards.
TTGGCTGCTATCGCGGAAGGAGCAGCCTCTAATTTTAGCACTGACCTACTGGGATCTCCATTCCCCAAATGTGCCTTTTATATTGGTATAATCCTGCGACTCCCCCTCTTCTGTTTGGTTCCGGCTGGCTAAACGCTCGAATTGAGATATTAAAGTCGAATTTGGTTATATCGCTGTTATATCGCCAGTATGAGTAAGACAGGAAGATACGTGTGACCCAGTTAGAACCAGTAGTCTCTGTAGACGTGATCATGAGGAAATGATTTCAGGATGGGGTGTATTTCCTCACCAAGAGATCGTTATGTTTAACAATGAATTACGCACCAAACAAAAACAAAATGTGCCTTGAATGTGATTGTTTGAGTCTCCATTCCAACTGTGGCCTATTAAAACATCAGGAGGGATGGATCCCAGACTGGTTTTACATGGATGTCCCTGCAAGCACCAGAATCCTCATCATAGTAGACACATATTAAGTCAAAGGAGACCTGAAAGGGTAAAACCAGCTATACAGATCTGACTTTATTTATTTATAGCTGTGCTTCTTCAAACCAAGCCATTGTTTACCGCCTGAGCCGCATTCATAAAGACCTTGTTTATATCTGGCTTGACATTTGGAGTCTTGAACCATGTGTGTGATTAATAGCCAATTCCCCTGGCTAAATCCCTCCGACAGAAGCGCAGCGTTAAAGTGGAGCAGCTTACAGTCTGTGGCGCGTCCGTAAACCTGTGCGGGGCAGTGTGAGTGTGTTGACGCGGGGCTCGCTGCGCAGTTAAACAGGCTGATTACCGTGTAAACACACCCTTGTAGCTGATTGGTGGAGAGGTTTTAGCGCGGCGTGCCGCAGCCAATCACAACATTGTTTTCTTGTGTACGTCGGTGCAAAGGTAGTAAGCTAACGGATAATGCAAACATAAACTAACGTAAAGAAGTCGGATAGCGACTAAAGGCGGTGTAGCAGGGGAAGGTTTGATAATGCGGGCCGACTCTTTTTTGTTGGACTACTATTCGTGAAAATGTGGCGCGGCCGTGACTGCGAGGACACGCGAACTGGGTAACGTAGGCTAGCTAGCGTTAGCAACAGCCTGCTAATTGTAACGCTGCTTAAGGCCGCTGATAAATAACGACGAGAGCCGCTTCCTGTCTGGCTCCTTTGACAATGTAGCTCACATTACTGTCCGAGTGGTAACATCGCGGCGGGTATCTGCGTACTTGGGTCCGCGGAGCAGTCGATTGCATTTACGCTTGTTTTAGTTGGGTTTGTGGGCCATCTAGCTAATTTGTTAGCTACTTGGCTAGCTAACGTTAGGCAGCATGAGCGAGGTGACTGGCTGCAAACAGTCCGCTGACTCCGCAGCGAGGAAACGGGGTCCATCACCGGACCAGGATGGAGGCAACGCGATTCCCCACAAGTCCACAAAAGTCAGTGACGCTTCAAACGAAGCGGGGGTTACTTCGGAAAGTTGCAAAAACACTGAAGATGAGAGTAAAGAAGCAGCTGGAAGCGAGTGCCAGGCAAAAGAGAGCGTGGAAGAAACAGCTACCGTACCAGCGGATCAAGGTTCAGGTGACACCGGTACACCACCTGTCAACAACTCCGCTGGCAACACCGAAAAACCACAGTTTTCAGACGCACAGGGGTCTTCTGACGCAAAGGAAGCTGCAGAGAAATCAGCAGAAACAGAACAGCTTCCCCCGACACCTCTGGACCAGTCCGACTCTGCAGCCATAGCAGCTGCTGAAGCACTTGCCAGTCTCACAGGGGGAGACGGGGAAGACAGTCAAGAGACTCCTTGCTCATCTGAAAAGGCCAAACAGGTGAGACAGGGAAGCAAATTCAAACAACGCGGGGGACTCCAGTCCTCCAGAGCCGGCTCTAAAACACAGGCAGCTGCAGCAGACAGCTCCACATCTGTGCATAGCACTGACAGAGAGGATGCAGATGATGTGCCAGAAGCAGAAGAAGGCGATGAATCCATATCTGGATCTTCATCCACACCAAGCTCTTCTTTCCCATCAGAAAATGAGGACAATGATGATGGAGAGTGTGCCATTGTGTCGGTTAAGATGGCCCCTGAGATGAGACAGTCAGTGGCTCTCCTGGCACAGGTGCAGATGCGACTGGAAGCCCTTGAGAAGAAAAGCGCCCGGCTTCACCAACGTCTGGAGCTGAAGATTAGTCGCCAGCGGCGCCCGCACCTGGATCAGCGCAGCTCCATTACAAAAACTATCCCAGGTTTCTGGGTGACAGCTGTATCCTTAAAATAAAGAACTTCACTCTTTCTTAAATACTGCTTTGTTTTGGGGTATTTGAAATAACTAGATGTTGATTTTTTTCATAACTTTAATGTACCAGCTGCTGAACCATCCTCATCTCTCAGCTCACATCGATGAGACTGATGAAGATGCTCTTAGTTATATGACTGATCTTGAGGTATGTGATGTTTGTGTTGTGTCCTACAAAGTCTGGTTATTCCATACTCCTACTAACAAAATTCAGGCTTTTCCTTGTGTCTTTCCCAGATTGAGTCTTTCAGGAATAACAAACTGGGCTATAGGATCCGCTTCCACTTCAGACGAAATCCGTACTTCCAGAACAACATCATAATGAAGGAGCTGCACCTCGGCATGGGAGGTAAAAATAAGCATGCAGAACTTTGCATCCTGGAACTATAAATGCAGTTTATACAGAGGATTATCTGAATTCTTTACCAAAACGGATATATTTGCCATGTACATTTTGATTTTCATTAGGTACCTTTTCTGGGTCACCTACCAAAAACTGCTGAGTGAAGAGTTTAACAAACATCTAAACTTTACATCCACAGTCTTCAAAAAATCCAGCTGTGCAGTGCGAGCGTGTAAAACAGAGTATATTGTGAGAATATTGTAGTTCTGTGCTTCTTGTTTATAAATGTGGATTAAGAAAACGTTTGCAATGCCTTCCAATACAATACAACTGAGTGTAATGCAGATACTTAAAATAACACTAACTAGTGTATACATCTGACTCAGTTGCATCAGAAACCTGTATTATAATATTTCATAAATATTGCATTCCAGGAATTGTGCATTGCATTGCAGTATACAGGCCTTTCTAGTTTTTGGGGGCAGTCAGTGTGTTTTCTTATATACTGTAAACCAGCAACTGTTCTGTAATTAAAAGATCAACATTTAGGATATTCAGTGTAAAAGGCGAAGGGTTTATTACATGAATATTATCATCTGTATGTAATGTCTGACCATTACCGGCCTGTTCACATTTTCAGTTCTAATCGCATGCTCTTGTATGTTCAGGATCTCCCATGTCTTTCTCCAACCCCATCCTATGGCACCGTGGACAGAACCTGACGGCCCACAGCGAACCCAGGAAGTCATCACGTGGGGTCTACAAGACTTTTTTCAACTGGTTTAGTGACCATAGCAACCCAGGACAAGACGATGTAGCGCAGGTAAAGATGCCAGTGCCTTCATACTGGCGTGAGTTCATGATTACAGCACACACAGATAAGCAGGTTGAACATTAATTCTACAACCTTTGGAGTCAATGGTCTCCTGCTTTTAACTTTGCATTCCTCTGGCATATTCAGACCTGGCAACCTGGCTTTAATATTATGTAAAATTTTATCCCACTAGATCGGCGTCAGTAGCTTATCTCTATGTCCCAAATGTATGCTTGAAGATGGTTAAAGCTATTATACCACGTAGATCAACAAATACATTTAATGACACTTTGATAATGTGCTGAGTGGTATTCCTACTGAACCTGTGTTCTTTGTATGCTGTTTTAAAGCACCTACAGAAAGTATGTGCTTATTAAAATGTACTGAAAATGACATTGTTTCTGGTGTTTAGATACTTAAGGATGACCTGTACAGAGACCCTCTGAGATACTACCTCACTCCTCTTTGGGAGCCGAGGGAGAATGGCAGGTATGACCCACACCTGCTCAGCTGTGAATATAATGTGTAGTCAGTGGACAAACCACTTATTAAGCGCTAATGTCATGAAGATATTTTGAGCCGCAGGGTCTTGAAATTATAGTTCAGGACTTTTAATTGACTTTGACTTGACTTTTTAACAGTTTCCTGATAGTGTATATATATATATTTTTCTCTTAAGAACAGCTGGGTTGCATACCAAGACAATGAGCGCATTTATTGTATGTGTGCATGTTCTTCTCCAGTGGTGGCAGTGGAGCAAGACCAGCTGACAATGGAAATGGTGATGAGTGCGTTGTAATCTCTGACTCGGACGATGAGCCTGGTGAGGAGACTGGTGAGGCTGAACAAAGCCAGAGTAGGGAGGAGGAAGAGGAGGAAGAAGAAGAGGTGGACAGAGGGGCAAGCGCAGGTCAGTGCAATAGTAAAACTCACAGACAACACTTTATACCCCACTGGTCCAGACAGCTGGTCAGAATACAGTTCAGAGTTACGTATATATATATATATATATATATATATATATATAGGTACACAGACTTCCACGCTGAATTTGATTTTATGCAGATCAAGATATATTTTATCTTATTTTAAAAGATGGATTTCCACAAAGTTGTAGAACAATTGTTGCTGTTTCTGATGTTGTGAATGAGAGGCCAAGGCTTGCGAGCATCAAATTGACTGCCTTGTTTTGTAGCTGAAATATAAATGTCTGAGTAATGCAGGCTAAACTGAATAGACAGGAAATATTTCCTCCTCAGATGAGAGCCCAGAGGAGGAGGATGATGGTGGAGAAATTGTGATTGACGGTAAGACACCACTCTCAACAGTAGTGTTGTAAATTCACCCACTATCACCAACAAATCAGTGGGACGTTGGGGAACCTGTGGGGTGGCAGTTTATTTAGTTTATTTCGATTTTCACTCTTTTTGAGTATCCTGCTTTTATGTTTCACAATCTGCCCTCTGCATTACCGCTAAGAGTGTTTGGTGTCACAACAACCATCTTTTGAAATGATAGCTGTCGTACTTCTGTCCCGTAGGCTCTGATGACAGCGACCAAGAGGAAGACGCCTAAGAGCAAGTGAAGAGAAGAACGAGGTACATGTCGAAGAAGGCGAGTCATCAAGGGACCAGAGACCAAGAAGATGCAGAGGCTTAGGTCAATGAAGGATACCAGAACAAACATTAAGTCCTTCTTCCTAATGTTAGTCATTTTTATGCACATATCTGTGTTTGTTTATTTTCTACTTAAATTACATTGAAGCATTTCAATTCAGGGTTAACTGTAATAATAAAGCCAAGGCAGCATGTTTCCCCTCCATTTTATACAGTTGGTACTGTGTATTCTAACATCCTCTGATTTTTGCGAAACGTTTTCCTCTTCATACATGTGGTGTTCTTCTGTTCACCGAAGAACATTGTGTGACAGCCTAGAGGCATGCGGGTTACATTTTAACTGCCACTACCTGCTGGCATTAAATTTTAACATTACAGTTCTCTAAACAAATAACACAGAAATCTTCAGAGGCATTATTAGTGCTCATCTCATTGCATTCATCATTGGCTATTTTTAGATTTGTCTTTTAGAAGTGTGACCAGGCGGACATGTCACACACTAAATTTGATATTACGACAGTACATTACAGATGCACTGAGTACTGAATTAAAATTTGTTCTCAGGGATGATCATGGCGATAATTTTATTCAAAGATCCTTACTGATTTTCAGACATTTACACTCTGGTTACTGTTGGCTGTGTATAAGGAAACGTGTACTCTACTGTAGTAATAGGAACAGATATTGTTTTAGTATGCTACCTGTGTTTTTCCCATCCTCTTCTATATGTTCGGTCTTATCACACACCAACCGCCACTTCTCTAAGTCCATCTCTGATGTTTAAAATCATTGTGTAGTTTGACTATTGTTTCTGTGGGTTTCTATGTTTTTGTAATACACTTCTAGTGTAAGTGGCTTTGTTTTGTACTTCTCTTGTTTCCTTAAACTCTAACTTAAGTTGAATTTGCTTTCTAAAACATTTAAGGTTTGTTTCTCTGTTACATGTTTTCAAATTTGATTTATCTCCTTTTTAAATAAGATGGTATTTATTACATTGTGCACTTCCACATTATGGCATGCCTGTGAACATGAACTGTTAGATAGGAAATTACATTACTTGCAAGACTGCATAGAGCATATGTGACGCACAGTGTCACGGTGTCAGGAAATGTTATTTTCACAGCAACATCATGAGGTGCACTGTAACAAAACTAATATTTGCTTACTTTTCTTGGCAATGAACCTGTAAATAATATTTCAGCATTGTCTTTTGGATAAGACAGTACATGTTTAATCGGTGAATAAATTTATCAAATAATCAGGAGTTTTTTTCATAAACATGATCAGAAAGTTATATTTTATGTGCTGTGTTTTATAGAACACTGTAGTTTTAAGATACCTACTTGTTTGTTGCTTTGGTTACTTTTGTTTTGCTTAAAGGTAAATGTCCACCTTCTGACGTTAACCTAATAAAATAGGCAGTTGTTTCACCTTACTGTTTGTTGTGCTTTAATATCAAAACAGCAACAAAAACACTTTGACCAATGAGCTTGTTCTACACTCCGGTAGAAACTGCTTAAAGGAGCCATAAGATGGCAGTGTAGTTCAACTTATTACACTTTGTACATTTAGGTTACGTGTGGAAGTAGTATGGAATATAGAGCTTTAATACCAGTATGTTACACTCTCAGATGTAAATAAATGACAAACACAAATTAAAAAATGTCAAAAACTTCAAATTTTAGAAAATCCTAAAAACAAAGGATACGTGTAATGCCTTTTGGCATAAAAGTCACCTCTGATATGCTTGGCTGCAACATGTTCCCACTGCAGGAAAGAATCAAACAGTATCCAGTGAGATACAGCTGTTCTTTAATGTATTCCTTTGATATGACAGCAGTGTGTGATGTCACTGACATTTTCAGTGTAGCACTGCAAATAGCTTCAGGCAAGACATTTTTGGACAGGCCCAGACAAAGGAACAGCGGTGGTGTTGCAATGGTACACTTAAACCTTTGATTCCACTTTTAATGCACAGCTATAAATATTCCACTAGCAAAAACCTGTCCTGCTGTGGGCCCAGCAGCACCCAGAGTATGCAGTCTAGGATGGGCCTATACTATTAATACTGATGATGGAAACACATTACACCCCATGAAATGATCCCATGTGAAACACAGTGTTTGTCTCCTCTTTGAAGCAGCTTTATTCAGCCTACCTCAGGGCACAACATGTTTTCATGACTATGAATTAATAATGGGTTTGGTTCCTACAATATTGATTGTGACAAACTAAGTACAGATTGCTGGGACAACAAAGCCATCCTCCGGCTGCTTTGTGGTCTGAGGGTTTTCTGTGAAGCCTTTGTTATGTATAGGGTGGCAAAAACCGAAATGGATTTCCCAACGTAAACTACACTCCCCTGGGTTAAGCTGGTGTTGCTACTGTACACAAATCATCTTGTCATGCTGCTTCATGCTCTCATGTTTCATAAAGTAGTCCCCTGGAATCTTCTACTGACACCGATTCAGCGTAGCCTGAAGAATGAAAAGATAACACAGCAGCTTGCTTTTCATCTGTGTGATTGATGTTGGGAAGAGCATTTTCTGCTCCAAAGTGTACAAGAAAAGGGCTTCTGCTTCTCTCTGAGGATCATCTATAGGTAATCTGAGAGGTTGAGGTAGGGCCTCTGAATACCAACTACCTGTGTGTGTGTGTGTGTGTGTGTGTGTGTGTGTTTATCCACGTGCACATGCTTGTAAGCGTGTTTGTGAAAGCTTGTGTTCTTTTAAGCACCTCCATGCATACATTCTTGCAGAACCTGCACGTCTCACATATTTGCCCGTTTTCAGCACTACAGTGCACGTATGCGTGATTGTCTGCTTGTCAGCTAATCAAGATGAAGCACAGCATTTGAACTGTGCAGAGGGGAAAACAGAAAGGAGCGGGGAAAGAGAATAGAATGAGTATGACTGAGGGAAATGGATGAGCGCAGTGATAAGCGGGGCTGCCTGGGCCCTGACAGATACACACAGCAGATGGATGACTCTTATCTGGGAAATCTCAGAGTGCATGCTCGCGCCTAGACCCAGTTACAGACAGCCATGATCACACCAGACAGATGAATAACCCCCCCCCCCCCCAAATAACTCTACACATACTGTATACACACAAGTACATGTGTGCACCTACACACGCAATTACTTTACAGAATGAACAGATTGCGGCACTTTCGTTACCTTCATGACACTGACATTGAAATTCACCTGGAGTCCAGTGTCTGAAGGATGTGCACAAGGTGAGGAGAGAGGAAGGGTGTGAGGGGGAGAGATAAGAGAAATCAATTCACTTTTAATTCAAGCTGCAGACCAAGTGCACGTCAGCTTGTGCATCTGTGTCTGCATGCACACACTGTATACATGTGTTTTTTGCACTCAGAATCATCTGCCAACACGCACTCTAGTCTCACTTTTTTCAGCATGACAGATTTTTTCGCTGGTTCTTTGATCACAGACAGTGTCTGTCACAGCGGTTAAGATGGAGCTGAAGTCACACATGTCCAAAAACATTTTGGGCTGTTTTTGGGCCTAATCATTAACAGGTTATTACCAGAGGCTTTTGCAAGATTGCTGACAGATTTACCTTAAGGACTGTACTTTCACTTATCCTCCTCACATTCTCCCTATCCTCCTTTTCTTGTGCAGTAACTCCCTCCCACCCTGACACACACCCCTTTTTATTTGAAACAAAAGGTCTTCTTCAACAGCTGTTGATTCCCCCAGCTGTATTTTATTGTGAAGCAGAGTGCCAGTCTTGTCTTCAGGGCAGATGGTGGCTGGCTGCCCCGGCGGACACGTGGCATGTTGGATGACAGCAGACGGTGCTTCATCTCAGGGAAGCTGCAGCTAGGACAGTGTATGTTACTCTTTTTAAAAACCTGGAATCACCTCACTTCTACAGCACAAGCCGAGCAGGCTGTGACTGGAATGTGCGCCACGTATGCGCCCTTCGTGTCAAAGATGTTTTCCGAAGTTGCTCCCCATTGATAGTAACTGGTGTGTGAAGTTCATTGATGTCACACAGCACCTGTTCTCTTATCTTGCATTTTGATGTTTACATTTTTTTTTCCTGACCTGTAAGATAATAATTATAAGACTTGTAAAGTCATGTGAGAGGAGTTGTGGTTGAAAATAGAGCGGCTAATCCTGGTGACTGTTGTACCTTTATTTTCTCTACTCTATTATTTCCTCACAAGGTCGTGGTAGTACACGGTGATGCCCTGAACTTTCTGTAGCAGGCATGTTCAAACACTCTTCAATTCATCAGTAGGTTATACTGTCTGAGAAACAATTTGTGGGCCAAATAATGGGTTGTTTTTCCCCAAGGGGACAATGCTCTGCCTCTGGAAATGTCATGATTGATGTGTCTGAGGGCCTCGACCTACGGGGATACACGTCTACCTCACATTTCACATTACCTATCCATTAAATGAGAAGGTCCTTCTGTCAGAGCTTTTTGTGGGATCAAAAAAATGGGCTAATTCTAATCCACATTGTCCGTCTCCACGATACAAAATCCCTCCATCATGCTTAACATCCCTCGTACTCACATGCACATAAAAAAGTACAGCAAAGTTGAGGCAGTAGTGGGTGCATGCTGTTCAGATAAGTCCAGAGGATGGAGGATGACAAAGTTAGAGACAGTGACGTTAATAGGTGCTTATCAAGCTGTGGGAGCTGGTCGGTGTAATAGTGTCCATGGCCAAAGTTGAGAGCACACGGAAACCTGAACTCAGCACATACTCGTGACTCATTTCCTCAGCTGGAAACAGGAGGCTGCCTCCTGTGGGGCGGGAAACAAAAGACTCCCTCCTGGACATGGATCTTGACACATTACTGCCTGTGCATCACATCTGGCTGATGCCCAATCTGAGATAAGGTCACTGCTTACACGCTCTCTTCCACAAGCGATAATGAATACAACCCAAGAATGTGGAGTAAAAGTAAATTCAGAAAGTAAGAATTAAAGCTTCCTCACACTTGCTGCCCCCCTCAGGCTTTTTATAAACCGACACACCACATTGCCTCATGTGTTTATTTGGTTTTACTGTCTTTCAGAACCATTGCTCAGAATAGATTCACTCTGTGCTTTTGTGTCTTCGCTGCACCATACTCCGTCAGAGCTCACCACAAAGCCCAAGCTGTTTTAATTTCAACCTCAAGGCTTTGTTAACAGGATAGATGTCCTATAGGTCCAGTGCCCCCCCCCACTTCTGACTGCTTTGTCACTGTTGTCATGAGCACGGGGCCCAGCCAGAGAGGCATCCCAGGAATCTTTTTCGGCTGACCTGGCTCTCATGTAGAGCTGAAGAATAATTGTGACATGGTCCAAGTAGCAGACTATGGGCTCCTCTTTAATAGTGAATCACAGCCCCTGCATCATGTATAAGAATAGTCCTTTGGCCCCACTGCTGGATGAGAAAAGCCTTTATATAAACTGTCTGCCCGTCAACATTCAGCTGAATTATTCAGGTTAAATAAACTTCACCAGGAGAAAACTTAGCGCAGTGACAGAAATTATTAGCAGTTTGCAGGAGAGTGGAGCAGTGTGCTGAACTCATCAGCAGTGACAGGGTTAATCATACCCATATGGTGTACCAAGAGGTTTGGTCCAATGCTGCTGTGGGCCAACAGGAGAGGGAAGGCTGGGTGGGGGCAGAACAGACGGGAGAGGACAGCGGGGCAGACGCTCTCCCCACACCTGCACCTGGTCATTTGACTCACATTCAAACACCCTCAAACTCCCTTCAGAGGATCAATGGACCAACATCTAGACCACGACGCGCTGATGGTTTTTGCCTTCCAGGTTTAAACTTTGGGAAAGAATGAGACAAGCGTCTAAGGTTGAGCTGTGCGCTGTTCTGGTTTTCTTTTAATATTGGGCTACAAGGAAGAAACGTGGTAACAGCGAGTGATTAGTTAGAGTTTTTTTCTTTCTTTTCAAGGGGAATTTGCAAACCTATCGGATTGTTTTATGACTGCGCAGCAAGGCGGAGAGAGATTTTCCAATCCAGCTCCGAGGCGCAAAACGCGGGGAATGCAGCGGTAACATCCCGCAAGTTTTGGATCCGAGAAGCGTAGCGGCCGTCGAGAAACTCAGAAATCAAAGGTAGGACATTTAACTTGTCTCTGGTTTAACTTTTAACTCAGGTTTGGTTACTCTGTACCGTAGCCTGAATGGGAGGTGACTCAAGTACACACATTTGTTCGGCTCCTATTTCTGGATGTTGAGTTCACAGGTAAATGCGCACTCTGCGGAAAAAGAAGCTGGGTTATAGAAATCCTGTAATTATTTTTTTTTTTAGGAAAAGCATTTATTATTACAGCCGAACTGTCCTGCCGTCACCACCCAGTACAGAAACCCAGCAGAAATTCCAAATACCACAAAGTGCCATCATGCATGGAGCCCCTCTGGCACAATATTACGTTTTAGTCACATTCCTCTATTGGCTGTTGAGGCTTAGTGGTAGTTACTTTCATTTTAATAATCCTGAGATAAATTCATCTTCAGCCTGTTGCCTGACCACATTAACATTTTCAAATATGGATTGAAAAAGCGTCTGTGGTGATCAGATGGATGATTGGCTGAATAACAATAAATATTTATTTATCTAGTTCTTATTTATAAAGTCACCCTGGCCCAGTGCTGTTATCTGTTTTTTAGTCTCTTCATAATAAATAATGTGTCCACATGATGTTGATTGAACATCTCATTGTGCTTAATTATTATTAACAGTTACCTATGAGGTGTTTGATAAGAATAATAGAGATCAAGCCCCCCTGCTGAGAAGCTACAGTATAAGGCGACTGTATGATTATGCCTGTGATGCCTTCCCAGTGACTTCTGCTTCCAATTTCAGCTTTCCAGTCATTTCATCAGACTTATTTTTTATAGCGTTAACATAAAAACACATAAATTAATGCCTTATTGAGAAATTTAGGAACATCTAGTGAAATCTCATAGGTGCCTCACCCTAAAAGCCTTAATTTTATGGCTTGTACCTTGTGCCACTGGAGGCCCTGGTTACATGGGTAACATGAGATAAAGGAAAGCCCGCGGGATGGCTTATAGCCTGAGCAAAGCACACCTTCAGGGAGACAATTTAATGGATGTTATGGACTCAGCTTTTAGTATTCATAATTTATATGGGATCCTCTCCAGCAAAGTGCAGATGCATAATGAATGCTTGAGTTAAAGTCTAACAGTTAGGGTACGTTTCAACACCCCTTAACTGTCAGAAATTGTTTCAGAGAGGGCTACCTGTTTCTTTGAACTGTCATGTATTTCGCTCGTCAGCGTCTGATAGAATATTGACATGCTTTGTTGAAAGGCTCAGAGAGAGCAGAGGGAATCGCTGATGGGCATCAGGGTCTGGTTTTATACAGTCTTCTTTGGAAATGTGGGTGAAATATATATTTAGGAAAGTGTTGTATGTTTAGTAAAATGTATAAGATGAAGACAGCAAGATGTTAACCTCATTTTTTTTCATGTGGCTGTGATTGCAAAACCATTATACAGTCTTAACACATAGCTCACTACATTTGCACTTTAAATAAATAATAGGGCTGTCATATTTTCCAGAGCAGGTGTGAAGGGTTGGACGTTGTTCTTTCCTGCCAAACTATACATCTCGCCTTGGAAGGCTGCAGGCCAAACTTCTGATCAGAGACATCAGAGAAAGAGAGAGAGTCTCTTGTCTGTCTCCTTCTTTTTCTGTCTCATATTCCTCATGGGGCACTCTATAATAATAGTTCATTCCTCTTTTTTTTTTTTTTTTTTTTTTTGTCCAGATTTAGATCTCTGTGGGCTACCTGCATGGCTGTTACCATGACAGCATCTGGAGCCCAAGTCCTCCTGTTGGCCTTATGTGTTTACAGAGGCTTGGGCATGCAGCAGACTGCTCCGCGGGTTCGCCTGTCCTTCAAAGGTGAGTTCATACAGATGAACTAAAACTCCTCTGACAGCAGAGATTGTTGTAAGTGGTTCTTTTTACTTTGTGTTTCTCCCACTAAGTCATTTGTGCACAAACAAACTCATGCACATACCAGCGCCCGCATCTACACCATGCAGTTATGTTTCCTCTTTATACATATGTACAGAACGTATTTCCTGCCACATGTCAAACAGTGCAACACTGAAAACAAAAGGTGGATATTACGTGTAGTTGGTTACTGGTAGTGCCCTTCAACAGAGTTTCTTCCCACACCCTAAAACCCACACGCACTGTAGCCTGACCTGTCAGTTCTTTGTTTTTGATGTCTGACATGATGACACAAGAAGGAAACACCTGAAATCTGATCATAAAGGAAAAAAGATACTTTAGAACCGTAATGTTTTGGCCGCAAGGTGTAAATTCAAAAAGAGGGTGGATCATGTTTTTTGCAGGCATTTGGGATTTTCCCATAGAGTCTGCTCCCTGCCCTCATTATCTCTAATGACGATTGGAGTTTCACGTTACTAATACATGGATGACACCTTTGATCAGAACGATTCTGTTTGATTTTTGTGTCCTGCATCTCTATCATGTTGTCACTTCAAATGCACATGTGCATGTGTATGCACATTCTCCCAAACACACAAACGTCACACCTGAAGTACCTGTAAGTGGGAGTTTGAGGTGCCAGTCAGGTTTATAAGATCCTTTAGTGCTTTGATATGGAAGTGGTCTGGGCCTATGTTGGATGTAGGCAGAGTGGGTGTGGTTGCCTTATCTGGGTAAAGTACAGTAATTCAATGAGAGATTTTTATAATTTTGTACTTTTTCAACAAGAGACATCTGAAGCAAATTAGAGGTGAGCTAATCGTGACATCTGTGCTTGATAACTGGCACTTGGCGCCTACATGCAGTGCTGTTTTGAATTCAGCTGATTTTGTAACAGTGAAAACAGCTGTATACACGCTGTTCGCTCCATCTGAGGCTCGAGAGGGTAATTGCAGTGCATTTTTATATGACCTCCAGCACTAATCCCCTTTCAATAAACAGCTTATACACACCAGTGTGTTCTTGCAGCAGAGTGCACAAAGTGGTAGTCTGACCAATTACACAAGTTTGGTCTTGAACTTGGTCATGTTCCCACCCTGTGTAGGATACAGGAATTCACATCTCTGCAGAGCTCGCCAGCACAAATTCACACACGTTTAAAGCAGCTGGGAGGTGTTGAATTATTTGATCGCTGGTAAGGTTTTGTAGATAAAGCTGCCACATTCACAGGCCTCGCTCACCCTTCCCCCTAATTCCAAACAAAAAGGAAAAAAGTTGGATTTACTCGCCAACTGTTTTCTGCCACTCAGAGGATTTATTGTTCATTGTTTGTGACAGCGAGTCTCTTTGTTCCCCGAGGCGCCTGTGGAGGAGGCTTCGGGGCGGCTGGAGGACATGTGACTCCTGTGGACAAATGAGCCTTCCAGAGTGACACTCTGGGGTACAGGAGGGCTTCAGAGAATAGAGATCTTGTATTGTTTCCTCCCTCGCTGGGAAGCTGTGTCAGTTGTGCACACTTCAAAGGAAGTTTCATTGAAGAGAATTAGTCAGCATTGCTAGACAGCAAAATGTGCAGAGTAACTGAAGCCATGTTTTAGGATCTCATGCCCTCACGGAGCTGTCACCAGTTTGTTCATACTTGAGATAGGGAATAGGCAGCAGTGGTCATTAGTGCTTTGGTGACAATATGTTGTCAAGCTGTAACATGAGCGCTTATAGTGGCCCAGCTGTAGCTCCATACTTCAATCTTCTGTCCTTCCCAGTGTTTCCCTAGCCGTGTCAGAATGTTGTCAGGGGATAATGTTTGCTGAATGTTTACCAGATGATGGCAGTACATTGTTTGCTATTTTTGGAGAATAGAGACATGTATAGGGGTGTGGTGTTTCTACATTTAGCCTGTTCACTGAATCCACTATAGCCCAGTGGAGCTTGGCCAGAGGCTTGTTATCCTGTGTTTACCTCTCAGGAACAGAACCAGACCCCATCCCACTTCTTAAGACTCCATCTCATGTTGTCCGGAGATCCGATTGCATAGCATATTTTTGTGGCACCTTGACTGCATCCTGTTAACATTGACCTCAGGAGGAAGATGGAAGGCACTTTGATGTGAATAGAGACTGTGCTTCCTCTTGAATCCCTATAAGCCGACTGCTGGGGGTCTTTGTGAACATTTGTCACTATATAAGCCTGCTGTGTTTTAAAATGGCAGTGTATATATATATGGTGGTCAATATCTTACACATACCACAGATATATGTGTGTGTGCGTGTGCTCCTGCCTTACTTTTTCAGTTTTTTTTATGTGTTTAAAATGATGCAATCAATTGCTATATGGAAGAATGGAAACCAGAATCACATTTAGAGTGCAAAGAAGAGTCCATTTGTCTTGCAGCAGATGAAAAATTTTCAATCAAAGCTTTCAGAAGAACAAAAAAAGAGAAACACTTTCCACCGCAGCGTGCCTTAACAGGTTATGCTCTGCTGAACACAATCCTGATCTTAAGAATTAGCTGCAAGTTCCACTGACCGTGTTTCCTAAGAGACTGGCTTTTTTGTCTAACTCCACATGGCATGTGGCGCCTCAAACTCTATCAGACAGTCAGGACACATAAAATATTGAGATCTTAAAAGCAAATATGTTTCTTAAAATGCTCTAAGTTGAGTTATATTTAATCAGTGACACACATTTTCCAGAGAAATAGCGAGAAGTTTGTTGTTCAAGGCACCAGAAGTTCATCCAAGTCAGTAATGAGACCTTAAAAGCATAAAGGGAATAATGTGAACAGATGTTCAGATGTAGCCTCTGGACACCCTGGTGTTGGTTTTCCAAATGGTGTAAATGTTTTTTAACAAGCCTGCAACTTTCCCCTCCGCCACACACAGAACTGATGGACACAAGGGCAGCACGACCCTTCAGTTTCACCTTCAACACCAGTGATTACCGCGTCCTCCTGATGGATCAGGATCAGGGCCGTCTGTACCTGGGCAGCCGGGAGTACCTGGTGGCTCTGGACATGCAGAATGTTAACAAGGAGCCACTCATAGTGCGTATAAGCTTCTTTTATTTAAATCCAGTCTGTTTTTTGGTATGTGGCATTAAGTCTCTTAATGCAATGATCCTCACTAATCCAATATTTATGGGTGTTTTTTAAAAAAAAAACAAAATAGATCCACTGGCCAGCATCTGCTAAGAGAAAAGGAGAATGTCAGATGACAGGAAAGGGAAGACAGGTGGGCTCATTTATTTACATCCTGTCCTTTTAAAAGTCACAGACTTGTTCTTTCAAGATAGAACAATGATGATGATGATGCTTGAATTCCATTTTGTCTTGCTCCTATTTATCCAGGGTGAATGTGCCAATTTTGTGAGGTTGATCGAGCCGTGGAACCGCACCCACCTCTACACCTGTGGAACAGGGGCGTACCAACCTATCTGCACATTCATTAACAGAGGCTGGAGGGCAGAGGTGAACACAAAGAAAAAAATCTCTCTGCAGTGGACTTGGAAAGCGTTGTCCCTGCTAAATATTTCAAGACTACAAACTGGGACGCTGATTTTGTTTATGATTTTCCCACACTCTCTTGGGATGTTTCAGCAGCCTATTTTTAACATCATTTTTCCTGTCTCATCTGTCCCTGCAGGACTACCTGTTTAGGCTGGTCCCTGGGTACGTGGATTCGGGGAAGGGCAAATGTTCCTATGATCCCAAACAGGAGAGCGTTGCAGTTCTGATAAGTAAGAAATGCTGTAAAACACAAAATCTTTAAACATTTTATGCAGCTGAATCACAGCCTTACCTGTCTGTTCTCTTGTTGTCTCACCTGTACAGATGGTAACCTATATGCAGGGGTCCATATTGACTTCATGAGTACAGATGCTGCTCTGTTTAGGACTATGGGAGGGAGAACAGCCATCAGGACAGAGCAGTATGACTCCAGGTGGCTCAACGGTGAGTATGTGTGGGTGTGAGGAGGCAAACGTTGATTATAGGTTACGGTTCTTCTCATTTTATTTGACAACCACTTGCCTTAATCCTCTCTCTGCTTATCTGTTTTTACCTCCTAGAGCCTGTGTTTGTTCAGATCCAGCAGATCCCTGACAGCGCAGAAAGGAATGACGACAAACTTTATTTTTTCTTTCGTGAGAAGACCTTAGATTCCAGCGGTGGGACGAGCCCCAGCGTTTTAGCCAGGGTGGGACGAGTGTGTCTGGTGAGCCAAAGCACATTGTTACTGTGACGATCATACAAGAACCTTACCTCATACAAATTGACTCATGGCCTAATTTCTTTCTGTCTAGAATGATGAAGGAGGGCAGAAGTCCCTGGTGAACCGCTGGACGACTTTCCTGAAAGCTCGTCTTATCTGCTCAGTGATAGGAGAAGATGGAGTGGAGACTCGATTTGATGAACTACGTGAGGCCACGTTACAAATAAGCACTGCTTTTAATCTGATTGTGTTTTAATTGCAACCACATTTGCTGTTGTGTTATTGATTTGTGCATAATTCTTCTTCCAGGGGATGTTTTTATTCAACCCACGCAGGATGAGCGAAACCCTATGGTCTATGCTCTCTTCACCACAGCTGGGTGAGTCCTTTTTGGAGGCTTGTCTTGTAAATGCACATACAACCAACATTTTTTAGACATATTTTAGTGGACGGTTCATGCTTCAAGCTGGTTCCTAACTCTATGTTTTAATTTAACTGCCTGTTTCTGTTTAAGTTCTGTGTTTAAGGGCTCAGCTGTCTGTGTGTACTCAATGGCTGATATCCGCAACGTCTTCAATGGACCATTTGCTCACAAACATGGTCATAATTACCAATGGACAGAATACACTGGCAAGATCCCCTACCCACGGCCTGGGACTGTACGTTTCAGTCACATTGTCACCTAAGTGTCATCCTTACACAACCTTTTTACAACAGGTATATACATATATGTGTATCTAAATTCAACCTCATGCTTCTTTCTTTCCATTCAGTGCCCAGGAGGAACTTTCACTCCTGGTATCCGTTCCTCCAAGAACTTTTCAGATGAGGCTGTGAATTTCATTAGAGCCCATCCTCTCATGTTCCATCCAGTTTATCCTATCCACCGACGCCCCCTGGTGGTCCGAACCGGGGTGGACTACCGCTACACCGCCATGGTGGTAGACCAGGTGGATGCTGTGGATGGACGTTATGAGGTGCTTTTCCTAGGAACAGGTGAGACAGCTACAGGTCTGAAGGTCTACAGGTCTACAGGTTTATACTGGCAAGAAATCAAACATAAACAATTTCTCTCCCTTCTAGATCATGGCACCGTGCAAAAAGTTATTGTTTTGCCTAAGGACCCAACCAGCATGGAGGAACTCACACTGGAAGAAGTGGAGGTTTTCCGGGTATGTTTAAATACATGGTCCCAATATGGCTAAAATATTCTAATCTGGAGATAAAGTCTTCTTCATCATTCTGTTGCCCCTATCAATTTACAGACCAGTGCTCCAGTCAAAACAATGAAGATATCATCTAAAAGAGTAAGAGAGCTCTTCTTAAAGACAAATCTGACTTGGTGATACAGATTTCAGTGAATATTCCTTGTAAGCTCACTGTTTGATTTGCTTGTGTCACCGCAGCAACAACTGTACGTGTCATCAGACGCGGGGCTGACCCAGGTGTCGCTGCACCGCTGTGACGTCTACGGCAGGGCCTGCTCTGACTGCTGTCTTGCCCGGGACCCCTACTGTGCCTGGGATGGAGAGAGCTGCTCGGCCTTCACTCCATCCGCCAAGAGGTCAGGGAAATGCCTAAGTTCCAGGGTGCATTGTTTCCAGACATTAAAGTGAGGATGTGTTTAAGTCAACTCAACTCCTAATACTGATTTTTGTCTCAGGAGGAGCAGAAGACAGGACGTTAAACATGGTGATCCACTGAGGCAGTGCAGAGGCTTTAATGCCAAAGGTGTGCCATTCTGGGGGATTTTAACAATCATGCATGCTTCAGTTTTTTTTTTTATGAAATGGTCATCGTTTCTTTTTTCTCAATCTGTGCAGTGGAGAAACGTCTACGAGAAACAGTGCAGTTTGGGGTGGAGGGCAGCAGTACATTCTTAGAGTGTCAGCCTCGCTCTCCCCAGGCCACCATCAAGTGGCTCTTCCAAAGGGAAGGAAAGAGGAAAGTGGTGAGGAAGAACAAATGAATTCTAGTAAATCTTAAAGGAGTGGTTTGGCATTTGTGGGAATATGATGATGGACTTTCTTGCTGAGAGTTAGATCAAAACATTGATACCACTCAGTGTGACATTGGCAAGAAATAGCCCTGTATATATACACCATTCAAAGCTGCTATTAGTTTTGATATATTGGTTTGGCTTTTGATGGCGCCAGGCTGGCTCTATCCATTTATGCCAAACTAAGATAACTGCTGCTTGTAGCGTCATATTTATTAGACAGATATGAGGGAACTAGCCTTTTATTCTAACACTTGGCAAGAAAGCGAATAAGCATGGTGTGCCCAATGTTGAGCTAATACTTTTGGAATGTCAACTGTTTGCTTGTTTTCACAGTTAAACCGTGTGGGAGGTATTCTGAAGACCAACCATGGTATTCTCCTCAAGTCTCTTAACCAGTCCGATGCAGGGCTCTACCACTGCCTCGCCACTGAGAACAACTTTAAACACACAGTGGCCCGTGTGGCGCTGCGCATCCTGGATCGAGACATTGTTTTAGCTCTCACTGCTCAAGATGAGGATGAAGAGCCAAAAACTCGCCAAGCGGGACCTTACCCTCAGTCACCCCTTCTCTCTACACCTTTCCCACCAGAGATTAGACTGATTAACCAGTATTGCCAGTCCTATTGGGAACAGCTTAATCCCAAACAGCAGCAGCGCAAGCGCACCAGCCGCAGGCACACAGAGAGCCAGGACCAAGGGCTTGGATAGAGGCTGATGCTGTCTGGGGTGGGTATGTCTGGACTTGAACCTTTATGTCTGACATGCATTTTTGGGTTTCACCTCAATTCATTAGGCAGGTGATGCTATCATGCTGTTGACAAATTACTATATTGGTGGTTTTGCAAGTGTCAGCCTAAAGGCAAACTGTGGATTTTTTAAATCTGACATTTAAATCACTTGAAACTTGCTCCAGATCAATCACCTACAGTAGGGCAGCCTTTTTCTTCTTTGTTCGTTCAGTTCAGTGACTTTAGAATCACTGCAGAAGATTAGTAACTTTATTGAAAGAAACCAAAAAACTATACATCATCTTTTTCACAACATCCATGTTTCCTTATATTTTGTCTTCTAGCTTGCTCCCAGGATATACTGTAAAAATAGGGAGTTTATGTCGGCGTTAAATGTCAAATATTAGGTGGCCCTTGAAAGCACCACCAAAGAGTGATTTTTCAAAAAATCTCAAAACGCAGCTCAGTAATTATTCAACTATAATGTTATTGTGACAAAAATTTAAAACTTCCTCATTGGGTCACATTATCACACAGGTTTGTTTTAAAAAAATGTTTGTGATGTAAATGGAAATGTAGTTCATACGGTGTAACATGCAAAACCACAGGTATGGTCCTTTTAAGTATCAAACACAAATGTAATATATTGATTGTGAATATAATATATATGATCATTGGATTACTCTTGTATGAAGTTCTATGATATAAATGCATATTTTGCATGCGTATCTGTTGTTGTATCTGCAAGTTGTACATTTTACTGTTCTGATTTCAGCCTTGGTGTGTAGTGATGTTTGTAAGGTATCCTGTTAAGCTAATTCCATTGGATGTTGTCAATGACCTTACTGTCCTTGCTAGTGACCTTCCGTATGTGAGTATTGAAGATATGTATAGCATACAGTGTTCTTCCAGTTACGCACTTTGTTGGTGGTGGTATTAGAGGGAATCGGGGATCTTTGCACAGATGTATGAGAAACTATTAAAGGAACATAATTTTTAATGTACAGTATGTTATTATAAATATGGGAGTGAATCCGGCTCATATTTAGTATTGACTGTTTGTGTTCTGTCCTATGCTGTATTTACAGATTTTTAAAATGGCTCTTTTTAATAAAAGTGCAAGGAACAAGCTATTTTCCAGTCAGAGCCACCATTCACCTTCATTGTGAGTAACACAGTTCTATGTGCTGTCATGCTGATCAATCCTACTCTGGAAATGTTTGGACAAATATATCAACATTTCAGAATTGTCTTAAATGTGTCCTTTGCGGTCCTTTGTGTTTAACTACTTGTTTATTTATGCATCTACAGAGTTTGTCTCATACAAAATTCATATTCCAGTTTGCAATTTAAGATAATATAACAATCCCTTAATAGATGTTGCAATTCAGAGGCTTGAAACTAAAATCACAGTTCAAAATCACACAAACAACAGCTTCTACTTCAGTCATCCCATTCGTCATCTTCATCATCTTCATCTCCGCCCTCATCTTCACTTTCATCTGAAAGAAAAGTGAATTTAAACATTTTGGGCTTTGCACTTATGCATCGTCAAAAAAACAAACCTTTTCTCCCTTTATTGATATTGGACTGAATATAAGCTAGTATATTTTTTATATTCATTTTCAAAATAGAAGGGGTGGGCTTTTATTTAAGATGAAATGAATCAAGATGTAAAATGCATTGCATAGAGTATCTGGGCCCTTATTTTGGAATTCACTGTAAAAGGTCATTATGCATTTTCAACAGAAGATGGCGTCTGTAAAAAGCTTCGGAACAGCCAAATGAGACGGACAGATGCAGAGTTTGCAGCACAGTTAATAAAGGCTTGAGAATCTAAAAAATTTGACACATTAAAAAATGTTACAGAACGGGGGCCAGGCAGCGGGTCGTCTTATAATCAATATAGGCCTATTTTAGATTAAATACGGGAAATATTGATCTTATATTTACCAGAGGAATGGATGGCTTTACTCCTCTTCTGCATGACCATCATGAGGGCACCAACAATTCCTTCCCCTGACGCTGGAGAAGTAGGTGGAGGTGGATCAGGGCTCTCTGTTACCTGAAAGACACCAGGATGAGAGCACAGCATTTAAACATCTGTTACACTGTCCATACATGAGAGTTTATGATAGTGCCTATGAGTTTAAATGTTGTATATATGAAATATGTTGGAGAAAATGAAACTGCTTTACATTTCTGAGCTTCTTCCCCAGTCGAATCTGATCCAGCAGAGCCCCTCTACTGTCTCCTCCTCCAAAGGATGCTGTGGCAGGGGATGATAGACCAGAAGAGATGGGGGCAGGGGGAGGTGGGAAATCTGAGGTTTGTGGAGCTGGGGGGGGTGGAGGAGGAGGTGGAGGAGGTCCTCCACCTCCTTCCCCAAGGCCTACTCTGCTAGGCGTTGATGGGGCAGGAGGAGGTGGGAAGCCCATGGAACGCTGTTGACCAGATGGTGGCAGGGGGGGAGGCAGGTTGTGGGAGGACTTTGAGGATGGTGGTGAGGGGAAATGAGGAGGTGTAGAATGTGCTGGTGGTGGCGGTGGTGGTGGCCCGCCTCTGCTTGTTGGAGGAGGTGGGGGTGGCACACCTCCGCGTGCTGGAACTGGCTGAGGGGGTGGGGCACCTCGCTGTGACTGTCCTGGGATGGGAGGCAGAGGGCCAGAACGGCCTCGTGGAGGTGGTGGGGTTGGAGCAGAGGGACTAGAGCCTGGCGGAGGAGGCAGGGGTCCTTGTCTGCCAGGTGGAGGTGGTGGAGGTCCACCAGCTATAACACAATGAGAGATATGCATTACAATTCAGCCCAAGGTATATAGACCATTAGATCAGCACGAGCACTGAGATAAAAAGAAATGAAATGATAAAGTGTCCAACCTTTGTTCACCTCCCTTTTGACTGCCTCCATGCCACCAGACTGCTCAATGATATTATAGATGAGCTGGGAGGTCTGTTCATCCCTCATCTCAGCTTCGCCAATCCCAGCTCTGGAGAGCAGCTGCAACAGGTCAGGGTCAAGGCTGTTAGGATCCCAGCCGACATGACTAACATGCCTGTCACGAAGGAAGTGAAAAGAGACATGTGAAACACAATTGCACTTATAGTAATAATGAGCAACAGCATTCACTACCTGACATCAAGACAACACGTTCATCTTCTGAAAAACTCACTTAAATCCGCTGGGTGCTCCTATGTCTGCTTTGGAGAGTTTGGGACCTTTTTTCTTATTCTTCTTGTCTTTCTTCTTTTCTTTGCTGCTCAGAACGGATGAAGGTGAAGGCATCGAGCGGTAGCGTGAAGACTGGATATCTGGGTTTTGGATGTCCACTGTGGCCATATGAAAAGAACCAGGACTACCTGGTGATGTTTTTGGAGGAGATACACAATACACATAAATTGGCACTCATTTCATTTCAGGAATTATTGGTGGTACTAAATGTCACAGCAAAGACATTTTGATGTGGTGGGGTTACGCACCCTTTTCAGGTGGGGGTGGCGGAAGGGAACCTCTGTCTACAATAAGTGGAAACAATGTGAGAGGAAAGAAATATATTTACTTTTATAGTTTACTGCTGTTGTACCAACTGTTGAAATGGAATGCATTATACAGAGTGGTGTTTCTCTTATTTAGCCTAGCTTCATTAATACAAATTGGATGAATAAAACAATAGAAACACCTGTCCATATTATGCTTTACATTATTATGACATATGAGTCATGAAGTTAATTGCTATCTTACCGTTAGAAGGCAGGGGGTGCTGTTTTCTGTCTGTTAGTAAAAAAGGAGGTGAGGGGAAACCATTTTGCATCACTTTACATTGACCATAGTGCAATATTTATGCAGCCATTAACACCCATAACAATCACATATTATTTAATTCACACATTATTTATCAATTCATTTTTCATCCATTCTTTATATTTTTCAAAAATAACCCAGAGAACTGGTTTATTTCTGTTCAGTAGATACAGAAGTCTCTGTAACAGGCTTAATGATAGGGATTCACATGTAAAATTATTAGAATCTGCCAATGCAACTATATCAAAGTAGGTTCAGTTAGTTCAGCATATTTTGCGAACAACACGTTAGCCTAAGAATATATAGACAAGCATACTGTAGTTGCAAGTATGAGGCTATAAGGCTATGAGTTATCGTGATAAAGTGAATTTAATTTTCTCTAATTCTAAGAATAAACATCAAAGCGGTGGCTGTGTCCTCACTGACCTTGGCGGCTGTTCCTTTGGTTGATTTTCTGCTCTACCGCATATTGGAAGGCCTCTGCTTCCTGTTGCTCACAAAAGTTCAACCCAACTTGACAGTCCTATATTGCATAACAAACAGTGATAAAAAAAAAAAAAAAACAACACTAAAACATCTGTGACCTAGTAATTATTTTACCACAAATAACTGTAGGGCACCATGTTATAACTAGACAGTAACTGAAGTGTGCAGGAAGAGGGTAGATAAAAATGTGCTTACATCTGCAGCAAAGGTATGAAAATATGGCAGAGGGGTGGAGTAGACAATTTGGTTGTAGAGCTCCTGCTCCCAAACCTGTCTCCCTGCCTGTGGAAACACAGTATTAATATTTCAGTCTCTTGGCAACATTCATGTGAGATGGTGACATCTTTGAGATATCTGTTTCAGACTTTGGTAACTTGTCAATGGACAACATACTTATACATATCAGCGTAAAGTGTTTTTATGTCGTTCTGTAATTAAAGTCTTTATTGTCTCTGTTGTCTGAGATGTTACCTTCAGATCAAACATCCGTATGAAGTAGGAGCGTTGAGGATTGTCTTTGACGAAGCAGACCACTCCGGTATGCTGCAAGCTCCACATAGCTGGACTGTGTGGCAGAGCCATAAACAGCTGTGCTACTGCAGTGGCCATGGACTAAACACACACAGACATCACTTTAGTTGAAAACAGCTCAGTGCAGATAGGACAACTGGCGGCATTGTTTTCTCTTTTTGCAAATCTAAATTTAAATTTATGATGATGATTCACTTCCTTGTGTAGTTTAATTTGTTCAAGTAGCTGACTGCTGCAGATGTTTACAGTATGTCATAAAAACATACAACTCACGATATTTGATTGTTTTGATGCAGGTTTGTGGGAATGTTTCCCCCAGTAACTAAAAGCGAGCTGGTAACAAATCAACTTCTGCTCTGCTGTAAGATTAGACCCAATGATAGTGTCTAATTCTGACACCAGAGGAAGAAATGGTTCAGCCACCATTTCCTGTTAAAACTACCTCCTTTCTGGTGACCTAATGTCAGCGACTCATTTTAAACTGTATTTACATTGACACAAAAGACTCTTACATGTTCAAAATATGTCAAAATAAGTCTTGACTTAAAATTGACTTAAACATAAAACATAACTCAACAAATAAAAAGTAAGTACACCATAAATGAGTAAGTAAGCAAGAAATTACAAGACTGATGTTGCTATAGTCAAATATATATTGTAACTGGGTTCAACCCTCAGCTGAGTTTTGACTAAAATTCAGGATATGATGCTAAACCAAAGGTAAAGTCTTTAGGGGTTAAACAATTTACAGTTTTAAATAGCAACGAGAATTTCATGTACTACGTTACACACATTCTCTTTCACCCACATAAAATAAACTCTTCTCCAGATAGGACACAAGTCTGGGCAGATACAGCTAAATATTACGGAACACTACAGCAAAGCCCTTCGAGCTCAGTTCAGAACTTACAGCACACCTTCTGCCCATTAGCTCCTCCAGCTTCTCATTCTCCTGTGGGCTCAGCAGAGAGCTCTGGGCGCTCTCCGATTTAGATTTAGACCCACGGCTCATGGTCCTCTGGTAAAGCTGCTAGTTTATTTTAAATTAATGTGTAGAGCATTTGAAAAAGTCCCGTCTATCTACACTGTCAGAATACTAAGCTCTAAAGTCAAGGAAGTTTCTCTTCTCTGTTCTGTGCACACATCAACTCTCAAAGCAGGAAACGGACAACCGCACTTCTCTAACCCCCGCATTTCTTCTTTCTCTCAGATGAAGCGCACAAATGAACGTGTTACTTCCATTTTCAGGAGGCAGTGCACTGTTGCGCTTCCACTGCAGCAGGCACATTCTTTATACTGCTACACTACTGCTTTTTAGCACACTTAATATTTTATGCAGACAAAGAAGCAATTGAATGTGTATTTACAAATGAAAGACATTTTATTAAAGGATAACATTCAAATTAATTTAAAAATGTACAGGACATATTTTAAAGACAAAAAAAAAAAAAAAGAATCCATATATTTATTTAGAATGACAATTCATTATCCTCTTTCAGGGACAACTTTTTTAACACTGGATTTTATGTTTTTTTTTAGGTTTTTTTTATTTATTTAGCCTTTGACAAACATGGTAAAAAAATACATGTTTCTTAATGTGACAGTAAATATATTCTTTGGTTTGCAATGATGGATGTTTTCAGAAACACAATAAAACAATCACCTTTCTGTGTTTGCTGTCTCACGGGTGATTGTCAGTAACTGTTTGACCTTAATGAATAGCAGCAAAAACCTGGTGGAACATCAGCTCAGACTCAGCATTTCACGAGTCTCAATGGTTATGCTGAGTGCCAGAATATATCCATAAAATATCACATTAAACACATAAATTCCACAGACTAATCATCAGAAATTGTATTTCGATAGACTGGAAAGGTTAGTGTGGAACAGCTGGTCACATTTGGCTGAATCTGTGAGTTTCAGAGAAATCTGGACACCACTGCATCAGCAGATCTGACAGCTTTAGATCTATAATAAAATAGCAGCCGATGAACAAACAGACAAGAATGTCTTTTTTGTTGGATAAAAAGCTAATCTCTGGGAAAATGAAAGATTCAAATTTCTGCGTAAAATCTGGTGATGATAAGGAAGTAGATAGGAAGGGTTTTGGCAGTGACTGAGCTATTCCGTGGTACTGTACACATCCATATTTTAAAATGGGATTTCCATTTGAGTCATGCTTTTCCCATTCATCCTTTATCCTCCTTATTGCCAGCCATGACATAGGTTTGATTCTTTCACGATGCATTACCATGTATTCTCGTGCATCCGTGTTCTTTCCTCCATTACAGGACATTTTGTGTGCCCCATCATATTTCAAAAAACTTTTGGTTGTAGGCAAAGGTTCTTCATGTATCCTTTATCGTATGCAGCCAGACTTTGCTATTTGCCTTTGGATTAGGGTAATTTAATGACAGGGAGAGCTTTAGTTGGCATTTTTATAGTATCTCTGTTGAGTTCTGGCCACTAGTGCCCACCTCCACTTCGAGACTGTCCAGTCACCCAGTCAATGATGATAAACGACAAACTCATGACCATAAAGATGAATCCTAATGCAGCAAAACATGCAGCCTAAAGAAGCGGAAGCAAAGAAAGGAACATCTGTCAACAACACTTAAAATATATAGAGAAAAATTCATGACCAAGAACAGTTCATAGTATCCTTAATAGCTCAAAGAAGAGACTTGTACCTGAATCTTGGGTCTGGACAGCAAAGGTTCCTGCTCTGAAGGAACAATGCGAAGGTAGAAGATTCCAGGTAGGATGAAGATAAGGCTGGGAGCAGATGTGGCTCCTGTCAATGAAGACATGAGTTTGTTTAAAGCTGCACAAGGTGATTTTACACAGTTTACTCATACTATAGATAACAACACAATATCGGCACTGAAGCCCAGACTACACAGCCATTCATGCCGTGCAAAAACATACCAATGAGGCCAAAGATGTCGCGGATGGAGGGCACAAAGATAACAAGTATGTTGACTATGACGATGAGACCAAATGCAATGCCGATGTGTTTGGCCCAATGGAAAGGCTTGTCAGGCCATATGGTCTGGAGCACTGCCCTGCGGATCTGCACAGGGAAAGAAAAAAAAGGAGAATGACATGTTTTTCTTTACATCAAAACTGATAAACAAAACAATATAGTGTATGTAATAGTTTAATCTTGTTTCATCACCAAAGGTAACAGAGCTTTATAAGCTGTTGGCCAAGGTTGGCGCATATTAAAAGCAAAATATCTGCTTCATTATGCTATGGAGTGAGACCAGAGGCAACAGAGTGTTCTGCTCTCAGTAGAATAATTTAGTATTAAAGGAACAGACCGTCATTTTGCGCAGTACACTCATTTGCTCTATTAGTGAGATGTAGTTAGTTAGTACCTCTAGGTCCCACCATAGCTTTTGACACATTGGTATTTCAGTGGGTTAAATAAATAGATACAGTGTAATATGTTAATTTGAAAACTTGATGTGCTGGTAGATGCATCTTTTAGCTTGTGAACAGTGAAACGGAAACAGCTTGTCTGGGAAGTTTCACTCTGCAGCACTAAAATAGTAAGACAGTTTCACTGGAAGTGAAGACTCCTGCAACAAGACTCTTAAAGTTACACATACACACTTCAGTGTCAAATCCCATTTTCTGTTTCACTGAGAAATTGCTTACCAGAAACCAGAAACACTGCATGGCTTAATTCCAGGCCAACAACTACCACTTGCTACCACTTGGGGTCGTTGCACACAGCATGTTTAGTTTTAATTGTTACACAAGCTGTTTCCACAGTTGCTTAGAAACTGAAGTGCTAATATTTATTTGTTGGAAGATGGAACTACATTTTATCTTTTGATGATTTTTACACAGGTCATACTGTGACACATCACCAACCAACAGTCCAAAATGTCTTAAACTATTAACTGATGGTCTTAATTTTTGCTGATAATCAGCTATTTAACTAATCATTTCTGTTTTAGATGCTTTTGAATTTTTTTCTATTGTGTTTGGTAGTTCTGTGTATTTTATCTGCATTGGTAATAATTGGTTTTATGTTAATAAGAGTGTGAGGACATCTCAAAAATATTCTTGTTGATAAAATCTATCCATCAATCATCTATACCCACTTATTCCTAACTAGGGTACCAGGGATCTGCTGGAGCCTATCCCAGCTCTCTTTGGGTGAAAGGCAGGGGTCCACCCTGGACAGGTGACCAGTCCATCACAGGACCACATAGAGACAAACAACCTCACAAACTCACACTCACTCCTATGGGCAATTTAGAGTCACCAATCAACCTGACATACATGTTTTTGGACTGTGGGAGGAAACCAGAGTACCTGGAGAAAACCCACACAAGCACAGGGAGAACATGCAAACTCCACACAGAAAGGTCCCTGCCGGGATGCAACTCCAGGATCTTCTTGCTGTGAGGCAACAGTGCTAACCACTAATCCACCGTTCTGCCCCGTTGATAAAAATATTTTTGCTAAACTAATATGACAGATATCTTACCGGGAAGAGAACCACAGGGACAGTCAGAGTGACGGCCACCAGCACAGCCAAACGAACACAGAGAATCAGGACATCGAGGGCATCGACCTTACTGTAAGTGTGTAACAGCTCTGGTTCCACAGCACCTACCCACAGAGACGTACGTATATCACATCACTTTATGGTGATTGATTCCTTTGAAACCTTCAGAACTAACTAACTAAGTAACTAACTTCAGCTGTAGCTTACCAAAAAATGTGAGGTAACCAAAAAGAGCAGTCAGCAGGTACATGGTGAACATGGCCAGGATGGAGATGTTGGCAACCTTCTGCATGCGTTTCTTCGTGGCACTGAGATGAAGGCAAGCAGAAAAATTAGGATATGTATTAATAATACTTTATTACTGTTCTATGTGCGTCACTAAGGGACCTGCCATAGAATTTCATTAAATGGATGATGGCATTCTGACTTACTCTCGTAGCTCAGTGTAGATTGGTAAAACCTCTGGGTGGCAGACGAAAGCAAAGGCCAGAATTGGGATGGTGTAGGCTGTCTAAAAGACAAATACACACCAAAGTTTAGTGTGTAACCCACAGGTAAATACTTGTACATTGCTTTAACATGGCTGCTGATGTGGCAGTGTGTTGGTGTAGAGTGTGATGGTGAGTATGTTGTGATAATCAACTGACAATATCAAGTGGAAGCAGGCAATGTAAAAATGTTTTTTCTATAACCTGTGAGTTGATGGTAAATAGCTTGGCTTCACAGACATGTTCTGTCCCATTTAAATCACTGTGGACATCAGTATCATTAGGTAAGGCGTTTTGGTGTCTGTCCTCCAGCGGGCATGTGATGTTGAATTTCT
This sequence comes from Mastacembelus armatus, assembly GCF_900324485.2. Lineage (NCBI taxonomy): Eukaryota > Metazoa > Chordata > Actinopteri > Synbranchiformes > Mastacembelidae > Mastacembelus > Mastacembelus armatus. Next base: position 7,671,705 of record NC_046639.1, on the reverse strand, counting down.
TGTAGATAACCTAAGGAGGCGCACCCACCGGTTATTTCAAGATAAATATTTATTGAAGGAACAGCTGATTATAATTTTTGTATTCTTGCTGACTCACCGAAATGAGGAAAAACACCATGCAAGTGAGGGAGAAACCACTTGTATATCCCAGGTAACCTGTATTACAATAACAATGACAAATGACACATTCGCATTTGGTAATGATATTACTGTTAGTACTGTTTCAAAAGAGGACATAATGGTGGGTAATGGAGGCATGAGGAATAAATAAATAAAGAAAATGTGATGACGTAAAGAAAACATACCAAGTTGTTTCATGAGTGCTAGAGGAAGGATGATGACAATGCTAACAATGATGACCAAGTAGTTTCCATCCAAGAACCACTCTCTACCCAGACAAACAGATGAAAAAAAGAAAATCAGTACTCCACCAAACTGAAAACTGAAACTACAAGACGACGTCAGCACTCACCCTGTGTTTTCTTGTTTGCCAAGGAAAGCTTGAATAACCAGCGGCAGCTCAGACTTGACAATAAAGAGGTAGCTGGACATTGCTGAAAGGAAGAAACAATCTTGTATTACTTATTTACTTATGTGTGTTTAATCCTACATGTTTAATATGCGTGCAATCCGTGACAGTTATCAGATATAAACATGACAATAAACATGAAAAAAGGCAGAGCACTACCTCCAACATTGTGTACTGTAATGACAAAAGCAGCCAGTATTTTTCCTTTGGTACCAAAAGCCCGATTCCCAAGCTGCTCATAAGCCCGGATGCCTGGGAACACAAACATTATAAATACATATTATATGAATATTGTCTATATACTGAATGTTGAGTTGCGTGTTTTGAATTTAGCCTCGGCTTACCAATGACTCCTGCACTCTTCAGCAGGAGATGAATAGAATATGCAGACAGAATGGCAATGAACACCAACAAGATTCTGAAAAACATGAAAAAAAAAAAAGAAAAAAAAAAAGATATTTTCTGGGAAATGTAACTGATGTCTAAAAATGACATGACCAAAATGGTCTCACAAACATTATTATTATTAGACTTAAACCTGTGCAAAATATAAAAATCAAATAATAAAGACATTGAGATCTTGTTTCTTTTTGCCCAAAGATAGACAAGAGTTTGGCGTTGTGGGACTGGTTCGTCAGCCACTCAACCCACACCACATAGTGGCAGACGTGCCTTGGATTTCATCACTAGCGTCTATATTTACCCACTCAAATCTGATTTAGAGAAGCTGTATGTATATGAGCTCTAGCGTAAATTCTGACAGACCAGGCATTGCCTCATTGCCTGGTAGTAGTTGCATACATAGTGTTGCCATTACAGTTCACACAGGTACATGGACAGAAGCACAGTCATACTCAAGCAGGGCCCATTCTTCCTTCACCACACAGGTTTGTTCAAACGCAAACACACGTAGACAGTCAGATGACACACACCCTGCTTCAAACCTTATAATGGCTCTCTACCTACGTAATCCAGTCTGCTTCCACTGAGACATGCCTTAAACAAATCCAAATTCAGCCTAAAATAATGCCTCTTTGTGATATTTTTATAGATCATTTTGTTTAGACAACAATTAGACAACAGAATAAAGGGTAGAGTATAAAATATGTACAGTTCTCAGAAAAACAGAAAAAGGAGACATTAAAAAATATCCCTTCAAGAATAAAAACAGCTTCATTTTGCAAATATCTTCACTGTCGGTCAACAAAGCATATACTTACACACACAACCCTACTCTATTTCTGTAAACTGGCTTCACCCAAGTACTAAATATATGGAAAAAATATCACACCCTACACAAGCTCTGTGAGAAAACACGTGCACCTACAAACACACACACACACACACACACACACACACACACACACACGGACACACACACAAAATACAGACAAAATACAGACAAAATACAGACAAAATACAGCCAGAAACAAAGTTCAGCCAAAGTAAGGACTACATGTTTGGCTTGCTTACTCACATAAAAAGAATCACTCCAGTGTTGGACATTGCAAAAGCCAATCCCAGAATTCCACTGCCCATTATGGCATTACTGAGGTTAAAAACGGACATGCCAAATGAAGTCTTTCCCTCGAACTGTAGTAAGTAGAGAAAAGAGGATGATATGCAGATAAATAAATTAATATGTGGTGTTTATCTCATTTTGCTACAGGCATATGGCTAACATATGGCTGACAAAATTACTCACATCTGTAAAGTGGATTTCTTTCTTGCCACCAGATTTGTGTGGGAGAAACTCCTCATGTTCAGCCAAGGCATCCAGACCATCAAACCTACAACAGATAGGTTAGAACACCTGTACTACAATATGATCACAGATCAGTAATTACTGTTTATCTGGGAGTCTTACCCTTCATTCTTGCAATGTCCGTTCATCTTCTGAAGCTCCATTCTGGTTGCTGGTGATGTGATTTGTAAAACTTGAATTTTTACTTATGCTTGATTGAAAGAATCCACTTTGAATGTTTGCCTTGCTGGAAGTGAAGAGAAAAGGGTTATTTAATTTGTGATATGCTTGCTTGGGTAAATCTCCTCCAAATGTTGATGGCGTAGTGAAGGTTTGATGTCATCTGGGGTTTGATGTCATCTGGGGTTGTTTTTCCAGCACACCTCAGGCACAGACTCAATGTTCCCATTATTTGAAGTGGGCTTACCTCAGCATGTGTCATGAACTGGTTTACATTGCTTTAGAATGCTTAAATTTCCTGAAATCATGCCCTAACTTGTTGCATTTGGGACAAGATCTCACAATCATTCTTTGCAGAAATTAAAATGTGATGTATTTGCATTGTAGTTTTATGAGATTGATATGAGGTGTTGGCTCATATAGACGTAAATATAAAGTGATGCAACTGCGGAAGACTGACTAAGCTGTTTCAATACCTTCAAATGTTAGAGGTAAACTACTTATTGCACTTCAGTGCTTCGTACCCTGTGTACTCATACACTGAAGTAGCAGAAACAGAAAACAGCAGAACCTATTTGTAAAGTCTTTAAACGCACCAGTGACATTTCTCCCACTTGCCAAGAACAACACAAATCTTACTTTTTAATGTTTTTTTCCATTGGTGATCCAAGAATTCTTTGGCACAACTTTATTTTTAAGTTCAGCTCCTTGCATAAGATATAAGGATAAAAAGATTTCTACAGAAGTAACAGAAAAAGGGGCACTTTTTTTACTACTTTTTACTTGGGATTTCAGTCCATTTAAAACTTATGCAACATGATAGGTTTTAAATAACAAATGTTGTTAAAGGACTTAATGTTAATCTAATCTGCTGTGGGCCTCACAAAGCTCATATGGACAGACTATGGGAATGAGTGTAGGTCTGTGCTCCTGCTATGGGGTCATGGGATACTTGCCTTCTCTGTGGGTCAGGCTGCCCTCAGAATTTTCATCTGACCCCCAGAGACACACTTGCAATACAGAGTGCCATTCCTTAAGAGTTTTACACAAAACCGGAATTTTTTATATTCCTACGCTCTTCACTGAACCGGCCTGTGGAGGCACAGTAATCCATACAACTTGGTTCCTGATAGCAGTGAGCCACAGAGGTAAACAAAGGGTTTCTGTGTAAATGGTGGTATTTAGTTTAAAGAGTAACTTTTTCCCTGAAAGTTGGTTAGAAGAACTTTCTATAGTTACATACCTGAAGGCTTTCCCATGACGCATTTTCAACACACCCAACCAAAAAAAAAACAAAAAAAAAAAAACCTTAGTCTAAATGACAGGAATAATTTCTAATTTCACTTTTACAGAAAGCTGATTCCCCAACAAATTTATTTATGTATTTACCGCTCTCACTTTGAAAAGGGTAGATTGTACAGTTGGGCCAACTTTTTTTACATTTGAATGTGGACAGGTAGAAAAACTAGACAAACATATATAGAAACCTTCGATAAACATTTGTTATTTCATTGGTTACTGGTGAAGTTCTTAGAATGGCAACAAAGGTGGTAAAAAGTAATCAAAACAGAAAAGTACTCCTGTATTTTACATCTACCCCCCCACCCCCACCCCCCAACAAGCTGCTCACAGTGGGTTCAATTAACTCAAAAATCTATTTCAATAACACATCATAATAAATCATATCAACAAATCACCTACATAATAATCTCATCAATGAACAACTCTTCTTGTGCTCTGAAATCCAGCAGTGGAACACATGGCTCTTGTCTGATGCAAGACCTGCTCAGTATTGACAGTTAGGCCTTCCCTTCTCTTCCTCAACATCTAAAACCCAAGGACATTCACACACACATACATAGTTTTCAGCAACTCACCCTGGTGGCCAAGGACAAGCCTAGTTTTCTTTTATGAATGGACAGAATAAATCCTTGTAGAGGTTCTCTCAATATTTAGACTCTTCCAGTGTGTATATATATATAGCTTTGTTCTAAGGACTCTTTCTCTAAAGCTCCCTGGTAGTGAAGAGAGGAGAGAGTGAAGAGATTAGTGGCTGGGAGGGAGTAAACGGGAAATGGGAACACCCATGCTTAACCCTTTGTTAAACCGGTTAGGACAAATGCCATGGCTTCAAATAAACTGGATCTACCAGCAGGTGTTTGCACTCAAATGGTTTCGATATTAGTGCCCAAAATAAATCCAAAAACAAATAAGAACAACAAAAAAACAAGCAAATGAACAAACAAAAAAAAAGAGTAATTGCCTGAGGAATTCAGAAGAGATCTGCAGTTCAAGACTACAGGTAATCCTAGGAACCCATCTAATCAGCAGGGATTGTGGTGTTCATGTTGGGGGCCAATTACCATATGAACACAGAGTAGACAGTAGAAAGGAGGGGAGGAGTGGGTGTCATCTGAGGGGGCCTTTCTTGCAGAATGGGCGGATCCTTGCTGACAGTTTGCATCCTACTGGCAGTCACAGTGATGGTAATTAGCTTAGGGGATAAGTGCTTTTTTTAAAGGCAGCCCACGTGTTTGTTAAAAACAGAAACACTGCACATGCTTACAGATTATGATGCTTCATCCAAAACAAAGTGAGACCTGAGCTGACACAGAACTGTAGAAATTTACAAGATGACACACACACACACACACACACACACACACACTCAAAAAAAGTATACTTTAAATGTTCCTGTTCAAAACACAGAAAACTTGGGTTTTCAGGGATCACAATTAGCTTTTCAACATCACATGAGCCACGAGGCATGCAGTACAACATTACTTCCTGAATGCAGCAACTAAAACACATGTTTAACCTGTAGGAGCAGTTGTTGTTAACGTAAAAGGTCACTTCACGAGAAAGACATTTCAGTTGGCTGATACAACTCAACTTAACTGAGATATGAGTTTTACTAGCACACCCCAGGAACACCCTAATCTTATCTCCCCCGGCACATATTCTGTACTAAAAGTGTGTTATATTGTACCCAGGTCTCAGCTAGTGTGGTGCTAACAAAGGTGTCAGGTTGCTTTTTATACCTTTCAAAAGTTTCATTTCATCATTATAACAAAATCATCATAATAATAATAACAATAATAATAATAGAAAAAACACACACTCACACGAAACATCACTTCCACATTTCAAAACATCCAAGTAATTCGGAGCAGCGTGCCAGCTCGATTATGGTGTCTGTTCTGAAAATTTAAATGATGTAAAGTTCCATTTAAATTCAGTCACCTAAGTCAAATTAAATACCCTTAATGACTTGTGAGTTCAAAACAGGTGATTTTGTTACCTTTATTGCCACTGCCTACATACAGTTTAGAGATAAATATAATTTCCTTCTGTTGGTTTCCCATTGTATGAAGGGAAAGTTGTGTCATGGACCAAATCCTGGAACAAATGAAAGCCTTCTTCTGGTACTCACCTCTCTAGAAACAGGCAGATGGATGTCTTCAGTTTAGACACAAGTAACAGGGTAAAAGTTAAAACTTGCCGGCTGGTTCACCTTTAAAATCTGTCTTTCAAAGACCCACGAGTTTCTCTGCAGCTGTGAGAACAGAGAGAAAATGGGGGAGGAGGGGTAATAATAGCGCGGGTAAGCAATTTCCTGCCATGTCACAAGTCAAGCCACTCCTTCATCCTGGTCGGTGCTCAGTAACTATGAAATACTGTACTTTAATTATACAGGTCTGGACTGTCAGCAGTGGTCCTAGTTTTCTGCCAGTGGAATGAGTTGGTACATAGAACCAGGTTTCCTAATATACTGTGATTCTAAAACTGACAAAAAAAGAAAAAAATCAAAAAGGAAAAAACATCTTAGTCATACAGAAGCCATATGATGTGAGGAACTTTAACTCAACCATTGTTTCATTCATTTGGCCAAGTTACATGTCTGAACCAGCTGATTTATGTAAAAATACCCATAACATTTCCCCAGGGTCCGATGTGATACCTTCAAATTGCTTTTTCCACAACTTCCACAATTCTAGGACATTCAGTCTACAACAATATAACAGAGAAAAGTGGAAAGCCTCCCATTGGAAGCTGGACCAGAGGATATCTGTAATTTTTTGCCAAATAACGAGTATTATTAAAATTTTTATTTTCTGTTGATCATCTAATCTATTGGTTTCCAAAATGTTTAGGATGTAAGAGCAAATAAAACGAAATTGAGCAATTAAAAAACTTTATTATTAAAAAAAAAAAAAACAAGTAAAATAAGTGAAATGAGGCATTTGTGTAGTAGTTTTAGAGTACATGGTCGAGCTAGAGTCAAGAAAAATAAATTGTCACTTCATTTTCCCTTATCAACCCATGCGAAGAAATTACATCGGGCTTCAGGGTTGGAAGCATGTCCCTGAGGACGGGCGCATACAAAAAACTGCTTGCCCATGTTTGGACCCTCTTTTTTTACGGTACGAAGCACACAGGGTTCCCCGTGGACCTTACAGGAGGGTGGTGGAGGGGGCCCATGAAGCACTGACTTCCAAAACACTTTGGATTCCCCTTTCTTCACATTATACTGTCCCACTGTGGGCTGTGGGGTTGAATGTTTAGTCATCATGTGTTTGTCATTTACCTCTGTGGTGATGCTGGTAAACACATGTGAAGAACCACCAGAGAGTAGTGCTTTGTCTTCAGGCGCAATGTCTGTGACCATAGACTCTTTTCCTTTAGTTGTGGACACTTGCTGGGAGTTTTGCATTGTAGTAATTTTGTCCAGTGTTTCTTCACACTGCTTGGTAGAAGTGTCAGTAGGGGGAACAACATTTGTAAGTTTAGGTTTGAAAAAGGAAAGGAGACTGCCCTGTGGCTTTGAAGACGGCTTTATTTTTTTTGTCTTCTTCCCCTGTGGTGCGACGGAATCTGACGGAAATACCCGTTTTTTACCAGAGATATCTGCAGGTCCAGATGGGTGTAAATTCTCCCTCCTTTCCCCCTCTTCTTGAGATCCAGGTAGCACGTCCATCTGCTCAGACTGAATTGATTTTTGATCCACCCTAACAAGGAAGCGGGAGAGTTTCTGCTGTTTGCCAGCAAATTCTGGCAAGAAGCGAGTACAGAGGGGAGGAGGCTTGTAGCTGGGCAGGAGAGGGCAGCTCAGCTGCCCCCACACAGGGCAGTGGTCTGACCCCTCCACCTCTGGCATAATGTCTGCTGCCACAAACTGCTCCTTGGTTAGCTGGCAGTCAGCAAATATATAGTCGATACGCGTGCCATAGTTGGTCTGCCGTGCTCCAGTGAGAGTGGACCAGCATGTGAAGGCGTTTGTGCGAGTTGGGTGGAAAAACCGAAAGACATCCACAAACTTTCCAGTGTGGATGCCATCTATTGATTCTTCGGATTCTTTATATTGTTCTTCCACATTTCTGTAATCTTCTTGTTTGCCACTGTGCAAAAACTCATTCAGCCATTTCCTCCCAGGGTTTTCACCAAAATCATCCTAAGCAATGAGAAAAGCAAAGTAGGTTGAGTTTCATGGCTAGAAATATGCATACACTTTCCCCCTCATATGACAATATTCAGATTTTTTACTTACAACATCACTGGGGTCACAGTGGTCTATAGGCTGGTGAGATGTATTTACATCCCCTAAAACAATCACATGGCTGAAAAATAAAACAGAAAAAAACATGACTGTTTCATTTTTTACACAGAGAGAATAATATAAAAATCGGTTCCAAAATTAGAATGATATGACAAAAGAGGACAGAAAAAATATCAGTGGGTACTAGAACTTTTCTTTTGCAAATGGATGTTATTGCATGAGTTTTAGCCCCTGCACTGTGAACTGAAACTCAAAGCACCTAAGCCCCTGATATTAAACAAGTGCACACATCTTTGGATTTTTAATATACAGACTGCAATTAAGAGTGCTGTTGTTCAAGTGCAAATCTACAACAGCCATAAACTGGTGAAAAAGTCAGCAACAGAGTCCTAAAACTTTTCTTAGCACTCACCTGCCGCCTTTCAGTACAGCTTCAGCCCGACACTGAAGCAACTTGTAGAACTGCAGTTTGAACTGCTTTCGCTCTGGCTTTTCAGGGTCAGCCCGTGGGCAGTATACATTAATTACAGTAAGAGTTTTCACATTCTCCTGGCACCTGTAGGGAAAAAGTCAAAAAGAGAGATTAACAGTAATATTTCGATCCATTACTTACATGATCCGGAAGAAATGTTGAATCACAGGATTGCAACGTACATTTATTTTCAATCAATTAACTATTTAGTCTTTAAGGCATCAAATAATGCAAATGACATAAATGCAAACTCCTCAGAAGTTTGCTCTCACATTATTCTGTGCTGCGTGATGACAGCTCGGCCTTCATTGTCCAAAAGCTGCAGATCCTCGCCTGAAAACTCTGCGTGGTCACCGTAGCATCCGACAGCTCCCTCATGGTTGGTCAGCAGACCTGTGAGACCCTCTTCAGCAGCAAAAGGAGTGGCGCTGTCCTTACAGTAGGTGGCAACCCCTGTGCACACGAGGGATGGGAGGAGAGCTTGTTTGCATAGTGTCAGCAGATCATGTCCTGTGGGTGCAGTGACTAACAGTGTGGACTTATTCGATAGAGTCTTTTAGTCTAAGGACATTGAAAACAACAACATGAGCTTCATAAATCTGGGACACTGAGTTGGTGTGAATGGGTAATAAACCTGAATAGCCGCTGCGTCCTCGACTGTAGCTGAAATAGGAGCTGTAGCCGTCAACAATGGCAGTTCTTTCATCAAGCAGGTCTCCTGTGGGAACAGACTGGATTTAACATCTTAGTATTTCTGCTTCTGACTGTGGGACACATATCAGCTCCCGAATTTTCCTAACTCCCGACTGAACAACTTACTCGTCACTTTTGTTTCCTGAACACAGATAATATCTGCGTCCAGTGAATCCAGGGCCTTTTTAATGCCGTCTCTGAACGTCCTAATGCCGTTTATGTTCCAGGTAATCAGCTTCATTGTGCTAAACACCCGCCATCAACCTAGAGTCTAACGCGCCAATGTGCCCACCCGGAAGAAAACCGGAAGTCAGGAAAGATACGAGCGGAAGTGTATTTCATCACAAATCTTTCCTGATTCTTCTCCTGTGTCATGTTTGTTGATAAAATGAAACTGTTTCATTCGTCGCGTTAATATGTAATTGCTATCTCGGGCTAGGTAACACGGGATATATCCAGCTAAATACAGAGCAAATAGGATTTGCGGTGTAATTGCATTTCTCCGTTGTCCAGCTAGAGGGAGTGGTCGTGCTTCGTGTCTCGGCCTGGCTATGATGAGACGACACAAGTGGGGCTTCGGTGGCCGTGTTACCGCTGGACGCTGTCGCCATTAGCCGCCGCTGACAGCCCCACGGGGAGGTGTACAGCACAGGTTTGCTCGCAGCCGACGAGCGTCATCTCTGAGACACAGCCCGGGGGTGAGTATTAGTTTGGCTGTGAGGGCTGACGGTGCGTGGTGTTAGCTGGTTAGCCGGGCTGAGTGGGTCCGACCCCGTGTTGTCGTCCCTTCTGCTGTTTCAATTTCACCAGTCTTAACTATCTCACAGGCTGTGTGATGGTTTTGCCTCCACGTTTCTAGCTGCGTTAGTGAGCTGAAGCTCATGCTAGTTGTCCGACCGCATCCTGTTACCAGTTCGGTGTCGTGTTTGTACCGATGTGTCAGATTAGTTTACTCCCCCGTAACATTGGTCAGGTCTCAGTTTGCTTTGGAGCAAGGCTGGACCAGCCTAAAGCCTCCTTCAGTCTGCTAGAAGAACTGGTTGGTGGGCCAGGAGAAACCGATGCTCTGGAGAACCATCCTCGGTCAGAGATAAGGACACTGGGGAACATCGCCCCACCCAGTATGGTTGGTTCGCGTTAGCGCTAATACTGGCGGGCACAGTGGATCTTACCGTACAGTTTCCACGGCATTTTGACCAGGACTCTAGGCAATGTGCCATTATATCACGTTGGTATTAGTGTAATAGCGAGCCTTGTTGAATATCACTAACTTTGCTCAGTGAAGCGATCAGACCAACCTTGCGCCTCCTTAGTTACAGCCTGTTTAGTGTGCGGCTATAAGTAGAAAGGTCAATAGCAGCTACATGGCAGGTGTAAGACCAGATAGTTTGTTATAACCAGTGATGAAAAAGTGCTGGTCTATAAATATTCACATCACTTCAGTGTTGCAGCTGGCAAAGGTAGGGCTAAAACAATTTCATATACTGTTTGGTAGTTTCTGAAGACTTATCCTGTTACATGATGATGTATATTATATATATTTGTTGTTTATATTTTGGATTTTTAATCCGAATCCACAAAGTAATTTATTACCAAATCTTCAACTAAACAGTAATAAAAATAAATGTAGTAGTCAAAAGAATTCAATATTTCCTTCTATAATATAGAGCTATAAAATAGCACAAAAAAGGAAATACACAAAATATCTAAAAATTGTACTAAATTACTGTACTGTAGTTAATGTAAAATAACACCGGAATTGATATGGCTAGGTGATATTCACAAGTAATATTTGCAAACTGTATTAATTAGATGGATTGGTTTGGTGTATTTGCCATTTTGAAGTGTTTATCCACTCAAAGTTAATCTTTTCCTTTAGTTTGCTCAACAATGTAAGTTATCCAAAACCTCTTTGCCATCTTAGCCAGTGCTGTGAGTAGTTTACATAACTATCATTTCTGTATTTCACCTCTGTAGTGTAATGAGAGTGGAGGAGTGAACAAGGCAGGTGTCCGAGAAGAACTTTGGCAATTGTGAGGCCAAGCAAGAATGCTGGAGGCGGACGCAGACCTGTCCGGTGCAGCAGTTGAGGGAGAAGGAGAGGCAGAGATGGAGAGCAGGGACTTGAAGGCTGAGGTGTTACGACTGACTTTGGAGCTCCAGGAGGCCACAGAGGAAAAGCAGCAGGCAGCCCGCTATGGCCTGGTGGTTCTGGAAGAAAGTGCTGCTCTCAAAATGAAACATGGGCAGCTAGAAGAAGAACACGAAGCCCTCAAAGTGGAGCTACAGCAGCTCAAAGAGGTAGGGACACTCCAGGTCTCCTTATTTTTCTATAATACACTACACTTTTGTCCACTTTTCTACAGATTTCTCTTGGATAGTATTAAAACATTTTTTTGCATTTATAAATATCCTATTGTGTTTTTAAATAAAGCTTGGTGTGCTGAGATAACATTATGTTTGCATTTGCAACAGTTCATGATGATGCCTAGTTGAAATTTCTGATTTTCCCATAAAATTTCTTATGTTGTCAGCTGTGGTAACGGACAGTGGTTTTTCACACCGTGATTCTGGATGTCCTGTTTTTTCCATGTTTTGAAAGAAAACAGGTTTTGTTATCTGTTGGCAAGATAAAAATGTAGTCAACATTTTAGTGGCAGACATTTTTATAAGGAGATACATTCCCTCTGCTCAATTCACTCTTTTAAATTTCACAGTTCAGGAGTTGGATGTTATGTAGCTAGCAGTCTAATAAAGATGCCATTGTTGTTTGTTCAATATGTATCACTCAACTATGACACTAAATTGATTGCTCATCCTTTCTGTGCCTTTCTTTGGTAACTGTCTTTTACTACCACAAAAACAGCTCTGTTACAACCGTGACCTCATACTAAAATTTCATTGAAGATGCTTGTGATCGCATGCTGAGTCAGTTTTGCTCTCATGTGGCATTTGATGCTGATGGATTCAGTTTAGATTAGACAATCTCCACATCATATCAAATACTTTAGGATTAGACCAAAACTTTATTGTGAATAGGCATATTGCTGTAATTGTCTTAATGTTCTACACAAGTTATGTGCTTCTCTGAATTTTTCCATAATTGCCTTACTCTTTTTAATAATTGACCAGTGTTCAGTAAAACTGACGACCGCCCAATCGGTGTAGAATATTTTGTACCAGTGCACTCCACTACAGCAGAGTACAGTTTCTTATAAAGATACAGTTTGTGGAAATGTGTATATTAAACCTTATGCTCATGCTTTACCCATCACACATCAGAGCTGATGTGTGCAATGTCAATAATGTTTCCTAATGTAAACTTCAACACAAATGCACCAGGTGGGTGTTGAAAGTGTTTTGAATTGCTGGAATAAGCTTTTTAAAACTGGTTTACGTAAGAAGGTAAGACCATAATATTAAATCCCATCATGTGGAAAGATTTTTTGATTTTGTAATTGTTCCATGTATGTGTTTAATTTAAGAGTGAAACATGTTTAAATCCGTCTTACAGGCAGTTGGACATTAAGCAATACATTTGTGTGGGAGTAATGCTAAAATTGGTCCATCCCATTATTTTATAATCACATATTAAGCAAAGCTCTTTATGTCTGAATGCAGTTGTACAGAATTCCAGCATTTTTTTAATAATCTGTATAAACCCAATGTCTTAGCTCTTTACCTACTTAGAATTTGGCAGGATTTTAACAAAGCAGAATGGACTCAAGTTGTTTTTATCATTACATAACCAGACCATGATTTTCAGTGGAATGTGTTAAGTAGCATGTTCATTTCATTTAAGCTCAATTTGATAGTTCTTCAGCAGCTAAGGCTCCTGATTATGGCTGTGAACAAAGCATGTTATTACAGTGTTAGGCATAACGTGTTGGACTTGTTTAAAAATACACTGTGAAATGATGTGGAAATTTCTGTTAAGGTCTAATGTGTCTTGTAACCATAACAACTATTCCACCACTGTGATCAGGTTTCAAGTAATGGCCGCTAGGGAAGTCCTGCTTCCTTTCCTTTGTTTAACATGTCTACTTTTCTGGGCTTGATATAAGTAACGCAGCATGAATGCACGTGTCTTTCAGCACTGCAAATGTTGTTCCAATGGTGCTAAAAGGTTTCCCCCTTTCTCATTCCTGTTTGTTTATATAAAGGCATTTGCTGATTCCGTAAGCAGCCAGAAGCGTGCAGCTGCTGATGGAGAGTGCCGGGAGGAGAGCCTCCTGCAGGAGACTCTCACCAAGGAGGCTGCCATGGCAACCCGCATAGAGGAGGTCCAGGCAGAACTCAAGCAAGCACGCCTTGCTCTGAGCAATGCCCATGCAGAGATTGATAGACTGGGGGTTCTCTCTGGTCAACTAAAGAAGGTATGGTGTGCTTGAGTATGCCAGTAGACCAAGTTCCAGGTCTTAGTCTTGTCCTAATCATACATTTGATGAAACCCTAAATAATTGGAAGCTATATTGACTGTGTACATCATCCCTGAAATAAAATCAACTCAATTTGGTAAATGTGCAGCTAAATGTTTGTTCTCTGGGTTGTGTTACACAGGAGTGTGAATGTCTCGAGGCAGAGAAAGGCCATCTGAGGGACGAGATGAAGGAATATAAAGTACGTGAGCTGCGCCAGTTACAGGATACTGGAGAGCTTGAAGAAGAGAACATATCTCTGCAAAAACAGGTGTCTGTGCTCAAGGAAAACCAGGTCAGTTATCACTCACGTGGGGGGATGGGGTTAAAGAGACTGGTCAAATTTGTATGGGTCATCCTGACATAAAATTTATGATTTTGTCTCATTCCAGTAGTCAACTGAAATCTTTTTCTAAATGTGCACAAAACACTCAGCAAAAATGTTGTGCCCTACATGATAACAGATGGTCAGTAGTTATGTGAGTTATATGAAGTAGTTATGAGGAACTGGTATTGTTTGAATTTTTGAAGGTGTCAGAGAAGTACTTTTGAATCCATATAGGTCCTCTGTGTACACTCCAGTTTGTCCAGGACAAGCTGTCCTTGTCTTGTTCTAAACATAACTGAGGCTTGTTAGTTTGTGCATGACCTTTTGATTTTAGATAAAATCTGTCTTGCATCAGCAGTCCCTGGTGTCATAAACAAATTGTTGTTGTTTTGTATAAAATGCTCAAAATATCTAAAGTACTATCAGTCTTGCATTAAGTTGTATTGTAAGAAGATGATCTTATTGTCTTAACATTTATTGTTATTTATGTAAGCTATATATATAAGTACTAAGGCAGTTAAACAAGCTGTTGAATATCATTCCGCATTTCTACTTTGTTGTGTTGAATATTTGATATTAATAACTTTAGGAAACATGTAAAGAGAGACACAGAGGGCGTGTCATGTTGGTCAGGCGAGGGCTTCTTAAAAATATTGAAAATATAATGTAGTGAAAGCACTTTGTACAGTTTTAAAATACAGTGGCCCAGACAATATTATTACTATGTATATATAATTACCAAGGGAAAGTAATATTGTTGATGATCATGAAATCATAACCACTGGATTTCCATTTGTGTACCCAAGCCATCTACACCAGGTATGTGTCTATAATACTAAATTGCTGAATGCATTGGTGTATTTGTAAGTTGAGGTGGAAATTTTCATTCATGTTGGTTAACTAAAGTACAGAGAAACATTTCACTATAAAGAGTCATGTGGTTGTGTTTATTCTGACTTTTCAGATTGAGTTTGAATCAATAAAGCTGGAGCTGACCCAGAAGAATGAGGAGCAGGAGGAGCTGAGAGCTCAACTGGAAGAGGCAGCAAGACTGAGGGAGATAGCAGAGAGGCAGCTGGATGAGGCCCTTGAAGCCCTGAAGGAGGAGAGGGAGCAGAAGAACAGTCTGCGGCGAGAGCTCTCTGCCCTGACCCTTAACCCCTTTGATTCTGTGGGGAACCTGGAGCTCCACTTGGAGCAGCTGGATGACAGCCAGGAGGAGGGCCAGGGGGGAGAGGGATTAGGTGAGGGAGAGGACCAGGACAGTGGCTATAATAATGCTCCTGGTTCTGGTCCCAGTTCTGCTCACCCTCCTCACTTGGGCAGCTCCAAAAGTAATGGCCTCATCCATCGCTACTCTACTCCACGCAACAGTGATGTATTCCTGCGTGCTCCGGCCTCTGGGCTGGTGTCAGACCTGCTGAGTGAGCTGCACTTTTCAGACAGTCAGAAACTAAAACAACAACTCTTACAGGTAGGCAACAGTATGATGTTCCTATGTTGTTCCTACCAGTTTCAGTACTAATCATCATGTCATCATTAGTCCACTACAAGGTTGATCATCCTGTAGACATGAATGTTAGTTTTAATATTACTCTCTTATGGTTTTGCAAAGTAGCTGCTTTATGGTTAAATGTAAACTGTAGTGTTGCAGTGATTAGGGGATTGATATGGCCTTCTTCTCATTCCAGTGATTATATTGGCAGGTTCTCCAAAATAATTGGGCTTAATTGTTAAAATCACTGAGAGCCTTAAGCAGTAATGAATCAATGTGAAATGTCTAAAGTACAGAGTAATGTACTGTATGTAGTAGTGTGTCAGAACTACCAGTCGACCAGAGACACAGTGTAAATAGAAATATCTGTGATTCACAGAGCTGTATCTGTTGTGACCAGGTTGGCTTTAAACACTGCCACATTTTGTTCGGAGCACTGAGGTTGTCAAAGATATGTGGCAGAGCTGCTGACAGGGATGTCTGCTACTTCCTTCTGTAGACCACATCCGCTGTTAGCCGGTGAAGGAGTCTGTCTGCATTAATGAAGCCACCTGGCACCCCATACTGTCAACTGTTCTACTAAACAATTTAGTCAACTCCCTTCTGAATAATGAAAGTTATGCTTCACAAATATAGAGCACTTAAGAAAGCAAAGGGTTGAACTGTCATCCCCCTGTGTCTGAAGGAAATCTATTATTCATGATGTCCTTAAGTTGGGGGTTGGGAAACCCTGGCCAGCAGATGTTGGGAGTGTGGAGTGGAAAGGGGTCAGCCACTGTTTTACATAAAAAATGCATTAGTTGTAAAGATGAAAGTGGGAGAAGTTTGTGCTTTAGAGAAAATAATCAACATATAGCATTGGCCTATTACCTTGGCTTGATATAGGTAATTAGGTAACTAATAGCTCTAAATAATCTCAGCAAGTTTAAGACATGTATGCTCATAAGATTTTTATCTTTTGTGTGTGTGTGTTTGTGCGTTCCCAGGCAGAACGAGAGAAGTCCAGTCTGGCTAGCAAAGTGGAGGAACTTCAGATGCAGTTGGTAATGTCTAAACAGGCACTTAGTCAGCAAGAAGATAAGGTCGGGTCTCTCACCCAACAACTGGAGGCCGTGCAGAGCAGCCAACAGCACAACCATGAGGCAGAGGACAGGGGAGATGATGAGACAGGGAATGAAGATGATGGCAGTGGTGTCTTGGACTACGAGGTAGACGCCAGGAGCAAGGAGGATTTAGAGGCCCACATGCGTTCAGCCAGCGAAGAGCTCCTGAAGCTACGAGATGAACTGTCTCAGGCAGGAGCTCGTTACAACACCCTGGAGCAGCGATACAAGCAAGAGAAGGATCGCTGGAGGGCAGAGGCCCAGGAGCTGGCTGACAAGATCCGTCAGTGCATCAAGTCTAGCAAACAGGACCAGGAGCGCATCAGTGAGCTGGAGAAGGAGATAGGAGCCACACGGAAAGTGGCAATTGATTCTGAGGGGCACTTGAGTGTTGCCCAGGAAGAGCTGCTGGCCTTCTCTGAGGAGCTGTCCAACCTCTATCACCACATCTGCGTGTGCAACAATCTGACACCCAAACGGGTCACCCTGGACTATTACCGCGATGGTGCCAGAGCTAGTGGTGGAGGGAGTGCAAGAAAAACACACATTTACTCCCAGCACAACCCCCAGAAGAAGCCGCGAGCCAATGACATGTTCATCTCTAAAGCTGCAGCACTGCAGTTAATGGGAGAGGTGGACAGCTCAGGAGCCAGCGGAGACTCTCCTAATTGCCCTGGATCCCCCACCCTGGATTTCAGGGACCCTTCCAATGTTCGCAACTTGGTAGCAGTCATCCGTTGTCAGATCAAACATCTCAGGGTAAGATAACACAGCATATCACATATGTCAGACTTTTATATGATTATTTTCTCTGTGGTTATTGCTGTCTGTGGGTATTAAAAAAAAAAAAAGCAAAGAATTTTCCCAAACTGAAAGGACACCATTTTTTCTTGCCAGTGAAAAAAACTAAACTTTTAAATTAAAAAAAATAACAATTTTAACTATCTATTTTTGCTTACATTTCTATATAAATAAATTATTGAGCTTATATTTATATTCCTTCAGGTGGCAGTGGACCTCTGTCGTCAGAGAGGTGCGATGCCTTACTCAGGGTTCAGCAGCAGCGGAGAGTCAGAGCGGGATGCTGAGAGTCTCCTGGAGGAAGTACTAAAACTCAAGTCCCTTCTTAGCACCAAGCGAGAACAGATCGCTACTCTCAGGACTGTCCTCAAGGCTAATAAACAGGTAGGTCACAGCAAGCACTGGCTAAAATACAGCGTTCCCATTTGATCTCTTTGCACTGTTTTAAAACAGCTGCAGTCTGGTAACAGCATACTTTTTGCATTTTAGGACATTGTCAACCAGACCTGCTAGATGTTTTATGAATGCAGTCATCTCATCTCCAAGCTCAGCATGCAGTGCGTTTTATAGGTTTCCACTTAAAAAAGGCTTTTAGAGATTTTGGTTTTGTTTTATGCTGGTCTCATCAGTTTCTTTGTATGTACCGAACAGAAAACAGATGCCTTGCTACATAGTGGTTGTCTGGTTTGCATTTAGTCTTCCTTCTGCTGTCAATATATTTGATTTTAATTAAGGTGGTTGTCCTAATAAAGAGAGAGAGCAACATGATTATATTGTATTGTCAGTGTCTTGTCCAGACAGACATTTTGGTTCACCTGGTTCTGCACCTTCAGGGCAGTGTGATGCTGCACTCCTCATAGATTGATCTCTCTTCCTCCTCGTCTTTCCTGTGTCTTAAGCACTACATAGCCTGCTTCTGTCTTTCCCTGAGCTGCCGCCCTTCCTTTTTCATACACACAAACACGCCTGGTAATCTGCTTGGCAGGGCCATGCTCACAGACAGTGCTTAACTGTCTCAAGTTAACCTGCTCTAGAGCTGTGTTGCCCCCCGTTTGTACCTCAAGTAAAATCATGGTATCTGCATCTGAGAATTCTGCACTGATGGATGTGTTCAAGTTACAGGGACAAAATGGGATTTTGACTGAATGTCCTTTAGGAGAAAAACTCACAGTACTGTTCTCATACTGTTATCATTATCAAAGCAATGATTGTTTTATTGCCCTTCCAATCGCTGATACAGATGGCTCTTTGACACAGTAGTTACATTGAAGAGGAATTAAGTAGCAGTAGTGATGACAATTAAAGCTTGTTGAGTAATATTGCATTTGGTTTATTAAAGTCTACAAAAGTTGTTTAAGTGCCGTAGCAGGGGTCTCAGGGTATGATAGTGCTATCAGTATTGTGCATTTGTGTTTTTTTTTTTTTGTAATTGCAGACAGCAGAGTTGGCCCTGTCCAATTTGAAAGCCAAGTATGAGACAGAGAAGAGCATGGTGTCTGAGACCATGATGAAACTGAGGAACGAACTCAAAGCACTAAAGGAGGATGCTGCCACCTTCTCTTCACTCCGAGTCATGTTTGCCAGTCGGTAAGATTTCCTTTTTTTATACTTGAGGCAAAAATAATAATAATTCTGTGCTAGTGTTCTTCGTAGTTAGTACTGGTGCTCATTTTGTGGTACAGTGTCTGCTGCCATTCTTGTACTAAGCTTGTCACACTGATTCTGCCTGTGAACAATCCACTAGTTCAAGTGAAGATTACAAACCACATGTTCTGCCCTGTGCCCATGGGGGAGGAGGCAAGGACAGATTTAGCCCATCAAGCCAGGTCACCTTAGTGAAGGAGAAGCCGAGCGTTTGGCGGGAGATGAGTGGGAAGATGTTCTTTAGGGTTGAACTTACAGACCACAAGTTTTCACTCACTAACCACTAACTTCAGAGCAACAGGCATGAATAATTGTTTGGAGGATTTTTTTTGTATTGGGTGGAGTGAGTAAACTGTCTGTTTGTAATGGACAGTAGACATGAGAATCTTAGACTGCCTAGCCTTCTCCAGACAGTTACGAGCTGGCACTTGATAATGATTATCCTTAAGAAGGACTGGAGAACAGACAGTGGATAAGGACTACTGTCTGTTGCAACAGGCCAAGGAATACTGCTTAAAAAAATCGCCTTGCTAGTTATTAAGTTTTGTGGTGCCATCATGTGGACTCCTAGAGTGACTGCATTTGTATGTGATAAGAGTAAACTCTTATCAACCACAATTCACTCTTATTGTCATTTTCACATGCATCCCTCTGTTCTTGCTTTTGAAATTATTTTAAGTGGTTTGTCAAGATCAACTTAATTAATTGCTCAAACATCGATGTTATTTATTGGCAGCAGCTTCTCAAACACTGAGCATAGGTGGATTTTCTGTTTCTTATTCATTTAAGTCCAGCAATTTTGTGATTATTATCATGGTACTCATTTAGGAATATTTAATCAATTAAATAATCAGATTAATCAATATAAATAATAATCTATAGGTGCTGTCCTCTTGTTTGGTCACAGCTGGAGTTTAAAATTGAATAACGTTTCCAGTGTGTCGTGTGTCTTTTGCTTTGCTTTAATTTGTCCTTGCCTGCTTCTGCATGTTGCATATTTTCACTGTGTGTGCATCAGGTGTGACCAGTATGTCACGCAGCTGGATGAGATGCAGAGGCAGCTGGCTGCAGCCGAGGATGAGAAGAAGACACTGAATTCTCTGCTACGTATGGCCATCCAGCAGAAACTGGCTCTTACTCAGCGCCTGGAAGACCTGGAGGCCCCCGCGTCTCCCCACAGCTTAAACAGCAGCCCTCGCCGGTCCCGAGCCAAAGAACTGGCTACCAAGTCAGGACGGGCCCCTCGAAGCCCCCGAAGCAGTCCTGCGCGCCCTTCACTTAGGAGCAGTCCAAGGGCCAGCCCAGTTTTTGGCAGCAGTGTTCCTGCAACGGCCACACATCACCTGCGAGCTCTAACCCGAAGCCTCCACACAAGCCCCGTAAGAACCCCACTCTCTCTTTGTTCTGACAAACCCATCCATGCAAGCAGCCGCTCTCGCAGAGGCAAAGGTCTGGCACGAGATGCCACTTTCATTAGAAGTCATAGTGTCAGTGATGTTTTTAATGCAGAGAGGAGTCCTGGCTATCCTCAGACACGTAAAGACTCCACTAGCTCTGCGAGCAGTGAAGTAATGGTCAGAACACATGCCAGCAATTCAAGAAAGGGTGCAACAGGCCGCAGAGCTTCAGTTCCTGCACGTCAGGATACCTTCATCACAACTCGCTTTGTACCTGCCACCTCCACTGGGCTAAAGTCGTCTTTGTTTTCTTCATCCACAGATAATCTAACATCTACTGATGCTTTGAGTGTGTACGCTAACATATCTGAAGCATGTGGTGAGAGTAAACAAAAACCTGGTCTAAAACCAAATGTAGATACTGCTGTGCGGAAAAAACAGCCATTGGCTTATAGGTCTAATTCTGTCAGAGCAGCAGCCACAGGCCGTAATACAGTTCAGTCTGACCCGGTCTCTTCTCAGTTCAACTCTAAATCTCCGGGGCTCCTGACAACCACATCTCTCTCTGTTCACAAGCCACCTGGTAAGACCAGGATGGCTGGGGTCTGTAGAGAGTCCAGGCGTAGATCATCCACCTCCACAAGTAGAACCACTGAGGAATCACACACTAATATTAGTAAGAGCTCTGATATTCAAGCTCGAGCCACATCTGCCAGAGCCCAGAGCTCACATTCTAAATCCTCTCGCAGACGATGAGATGAAGTAGTTAGAGATTCATGTTCTGTACTAAATACTCTAAACTGTGTACAGTAAGTATAATAATCATACTTCACTATAAAATATCAAGCTACCATAAATAATTGGTACAGTTGCATGTTTTTGCACAAAGTAATGCTTATTAGGATTAAACATTTTTTTTATTTATACATTTCTTTAACAGATCATTCCTAATTTGCTGATCCATTTTATGTTGTATGGATCTGTTTATCCTTTCAAATTACCCTCGCTTTCTTTTAAGTTTAAGTTGAACTAAATGTTTTCTTTTGTCTCTGTCTCACCCTGTCTCTGTAGCGCTGAAACACTCTTTCCATTACTCCAAACCCCCTCTTCTTCATAAGGACCTGTCTCCATGTTGACTCCCCGGCTCCCTCCTCCTTTCCTGACTCAAGACATCCTGTCCATCCCAGATATGATGCCTACATTCCCCACTCTACCCACCAGAACCAGATTTTAAAAAAGAAAAGGAAAAAAAAAATCTCTCATCCCACCTTCTTGGTCTTCTCTGCTTGGAGTGGAGAAACCTGCATGCAGCCTGGAGAAGGATGAAGAGACAGTTGTGCTGCTCATTCCTCTGTGAAGTCAATGACTGTGACTTGTTTCCAGTTGTTCTGCATCTGGTTTTGTTCTAGGCGGTGTGTTGTGGTGAAGCATTGACAGTATTTATTCCAGAATCACAGACTCTTCATGTACATTATCACATGTCCTCAGACTTTGATTTAAGGCTATGATCTGTTTTAAGACTGTATATGCCTGCACTCTTGCCTTTAGTCTGGCATCCTGGTTAGGCCTGTTTGGCTTTTACTGTGCTTAGTGTATGTATGCCATTAGCTCATCTATGGTAGCTCTACCAGGTATTTGTTTTTCTAGAACAGTGCAGCCTTACTAACAGAATTACTATCCTAAAAGCAGAGAGCTTGCTATTGTCTTGAAGTTCCTCCCTTTTACTGGTGGTACTGTTACATGCCTTTTTAAAATCCAGTGATGTGTTCGGCTCCTTGGCTTTTGACGTCACACCCTTTAACAAAATGTTAGTAAACCTCCTATTTCATTGATGGAAGTAAATACGCCAGAAGTTCACCACCTCAGGTCAAACATGGTGTGGCAGATCTTTAATGTGCATCTTACTTTTGCAAACTATGCAGACTAAGTCGGGACAGTGCCTGACGGGCTACTTCCTGCTGTGTCATTAGAGTGGCTCGCTGCCGCTATTTTGCTATAGCCATTTAGCCTTCCTGACAATGGCCAGTTTTCAGAAGTCATCTGGGGGTGCTAAGTGGTTCAGTTTCAGTCATCCTATTGGCTGATAATGCACTCCTATGTTTGAGCTAGGAGTTTAAAAAGACACACTCTTAATATCATTCAAGAATTCCAGTGGCTTGGTGTCCCTAAGGTTAATACTAACATGCTCATGTTCATTTCTCTTGATTACATAGTCATAATAACCGCTTCCATTCAGCTTCTGCTTTTTCTCCCTCTTTTGATCAGCAACAATGTTCATGTTTTGAATTTCATCATTTGATGTTGTCATGCTTTTGTGTGCTACCAAAGTTAAGCATGTTGTAATTAACTAGTGTGGCCCTCTGCAAGCTCATTTCTTCTCCTGTGGCTAAAGCATCTATGTTTTAGTTAGGAATGCTAGCAAGCTGCTGTCCAGGTAACTGTAAACAATAATGTACTATAATTGTTAAAGCATTGCAGAGAATTTTACATTGAGCAGCCTGCTACAATTTGAAACAAAGGATAAATTATTTAAGAAATGAATTTCCCATAGATGGCCAGAACATGGGAGTAAGACCAGGGCATTGATTTAAGGACACTATGTCATATATAAATTCAGATTGAACTGACCTCACGTCACGTGACCAAATGTGAGAATAGATGAAAAATGGGAACTTTATGTAAAAAAAAAAAAAAGAAAATTAAAGTTAACATTTTTCTGAATTCATTTGGTTGAATAGGAGAAGACACATCCTACTGATTGTTTTTGTTGTTATTTTTGGTGCCTTGGTTTTGTTTTTTGTTTTTTTGTTTGTTTGTTTGGTTTTTTTTTTTTAGACTTCATTTGTTCTAGATAGAGGTTATTGAACACTGTAGTTGTGACTTTTTTGAAGCTATGTTTTATCTGCTTTTGAGGAAACCCATTGAGCAATGTTAGCACTGAACAAAATTTCATTTTGGGAGAATATTTTCACTTTTTAGCTAGCATACCTTGTATGACCTCATCAGTATTAACTAATGAATGATTTGACATTAGCTTCACCTGAAATTAATGATCAGCAGCTATATTTATTTTAGAGAACTGTTACTATGAGAAAAACTGCTGTATGGAGATTGAGAATGGAGAAAATGAGAAACAGAATGTTTCAAACAATATAAAATCACAATCCCAGTTTTTTGCACTGCTGTACTGCTAAAAAGTGAAAATGTTTTAACTTGATGTTGCATTACTTTGAAGGATGTAAATAGATTTCTTAATCTATTTAAGTTGTTCTGTGCAGATTTGTGTATAATTTAATTACCATTGTTGTATAATATTTTAACTGTATTTATGTGGTTTGCGTTCTGTGTAAATTGCTCTACATCACACGCACACATCTGCACCTGTGTAACATATGACGGTCGTCAACTTTTTATGTGTATGCAACTTGACTTTTCATTAACCTGTGAACCACTTTTGTCATGAACAATAAAAACAAACCCACACTGTACAATGATGCGTTAAGGTGTGTTAGAGGAGACTTGAGATGCTTTAGCTCATTTTATGGGATCACTGAGCTTTGTGTCAGCTTTGTGTTTTTCCAAATAGAAGTTAATAAAGTGGGAGAGTGTAGACAAACCAGTAGTTGAAGTGCTTAGGCAGCTGTTCTGCTGCGTCACAGAAAGGTGACTCAGCTGAACAGTTTAACTAATAACAGACTTTCCAATTTGGGGTCACAGCTACGTGATAAACAGCCTGCTTCAGAAAAAGGGTTAATCTTCTGCAAATGTTCCTCAGCATTTTTTTAAAAACTAGTACAGATAATCTTATCTGAGGTACACAGCACAAGATGATAAAAGCTGCAATGTGTAAGAACAGAAGACCTCTTGTGCATGACAATTTACATTTTACAAATAAAAAAATAAATAATTTGACATAAATTCCAGTAAAACAAGCAAAGAACTGGGTGTATTAAAAAAGAAATATATTAATAAACATGACCCCTAATCTGAAATATTTACAACAAAGATTAAAGCCCTAAATGAGTTCTGAATTCTCTGAAAACATATTTCATCAGAGGATCAGACTATAAAGCTTCATAATCTGTTTCAAATGGACTTTTATCTTCCAGCAGGCATTATGGCCTGTCGGACCTGCATGTGAAAGTCTATTAAAGAACTTTACAGAAACCAGAGACCACATTTTAATCACGAGTACAGTTCTGTATACAGAGATACACAAATGGGCTAGACATCTTCGGTTTATACATGGATATAGATGATATTAATGTCTACAAAATCAAGTATTAGATATGATTAATTCGTAAGTAATTAAGTATTATTAGCCTAATTAGTATTAAGTATTAATATTTATAGGCTACCTGAAGCTCATCATCGGTTGTAAATTTTGTCAGTTCCCACTCAGATTCCCTAATGAGAGACATTTTAAAACTGTGATATTTAATTGTTATTGACTTGGGCTATTTAGCAATACTTTGATTAATTTGCATTTAAACGTTTTAGTGCTTACAGCAATAGGAAGTAGCTGATAAGCAACTAAGCAGTTTCACAAGTTAGTGATCGGACAGTGTTCAAATACCGGTGATCGATCTGGGAAACGGATGACAAGGGGCTGATGGAATCAGGACGGAAAGGACATGGGAAACACTCCTCAGATAAAAGCTGATTATCAGCAGTGGGGTTTACAACATGTGATCGATGTCAGCAGGCATAACAAAGAATAGTATGCTCATTGCTTAGGCAATGGTTAAAATGTGATTCTACATCCACAAAAAACAAAAACAAAAAAAGAAAAGAAAAGGAAAAACTGCAGATGGACCCAGCCTTTGGCCGCAGGCAGTGTTTCACAATATTTATGTTCAGTTAGGGAGGGGTCGGCCATGTTTTTGTGCTGGTCTCAGAGCCCTGGAGGTATGCATGTGTGCATGTGTTAGTGAGCTATTGTTTAGCCGGTCTCATCGGCTGGAGAAACCTGTATTTAACCACCTGCACCTCCCCTCACTCCAGTCCCTGAGCATTTATGGGAACCTGCAGTTTGTCTGGTGCGTATTTGTATAAAGCAGTGTGTCACTCTTCCACACTGTTGGCAGCAGTCCTGCATATATTCATAGCAGTCAACTAGAACCGAAACACACATAAACATCCTCCTCAAACTAACGGGACACTTATGCACTGCGGCTCAGAACAAAATGTTCTTTTTCACTCTGCAATTTGACGTGCAGCAAAGAAGTAGCGCCATTATGCAACTACAAACTACTCACACATTAAACCAAAAACTGCATTTTGCAGTTAAAGGTAAAATTGTGTACTTTTACTAACATTACTAATGCATGACTTTTACTTGCAATTTGTTTTAGTATGATAATTCATTTACAAAGAAAAGACCTGAATTCTCCTTTTACCACTGCATCTCATATACAATGTCAAATAAACTAATGTAAACAAAATCAATGTCTTGAAATCTTTCAGAAAAGTAGTATAATTTATAATATAATATAATAGGAGAAAATGTTGTTTTGCCAAGGGTGTCAGATGTCAGCATGGATACACGGTTGTGATTGGCTGCCGCAGCCACGGACTGCCCCTTGGGCGTGGCCAGGCAGGGCGCTGTGTTGGAGGCGAGGGTATGTTTATTTGTTTGCAAGAGTGCGACCTGTAGGAGTAGGAGTCTTGCAGTGTATTTACAGTAAAGATGTCTCTTAAAACAGTTGGAACAGTTTTAACCCGTACCCTGTGGGCTACGGGAAACAAGAGTCCCCCTGCTGCAAGGTCGCCTCAAGTGAACAGACTTCGTAGCACTTGCAGTGAGTCTGGAGCTACGCAGCAGGGCCGCGGAAAAACAAAAGAACAAAGTTGGAGCTCGGACGGGGCCAGGCAGAATGGCGACGTGCCAACATCCAGCGAGCTGCCTCACAGATGTACGACTGGAAATGACAAGCGATCGAAGGAGCCCGTGGGTGCTGCCGGTGTAACTGGTGTAAGAAGACGGTCATACACTTCCACCGCCGCTCCCATGGACACGAAGTCCCAGCTGTGGGCTCGTTACAATGACACGAAACGGCTGGTGCACGGTAAGAACAGGGTCCCCCTTTCACCCACGTCCGTCCGCTTTAGCAGTGGAGGACTCCCTGTTCCCAACGGCGGCGGTGGTTACCCTCTAGCTGTTAAATGGTAGCGAAGACACTGTGTCCATTGTCTTTCCAAGTCCGCCAAATGTCACAGCAGCTACACGGTTCTCCTGCGAGCTGTTTTAAATGAAGTGATAAGTTAGTAAACACCAGGTGGAGGTTTCTTATCCCGCGGTTTGATCTGAACAACAGATCAAACCGTTAGCTAACTCTTCCCGCTAACGTTAACCAAGACACCAGCGGTAGCTCCGTGTTAGAGGATGTGACTAACGTACAGTTAGTTAGAGTACAGTTTTAGTTAACCATGACAAAGTCTTATTCGGGACAAACTACAAATGTTAGTGTAATGTCTCTGAACTTAAAGTCGTCCACGTTATTAGACGGAGAGTTCAGGGCTTAGCTAGGACATAACAGCTAACATTGGTGTGACTTTCCATTTAGCCAAAGTTATTAAAGCTGGTCTTTTCCAGCAAAATAAAACATGAAAACACAGGGGGATTTAATTTGAAACATGCAGTGACCTTTTTAACACAGTGAAGTTAAATGTTGTCAGTCCTGTTTATGTAACAGATGTTGATCCAAAGCATTTACCAGTCAGAGTTAATATTACTCTGTCCACATGACCCGGCCCAACTCTGAGCGTGTTCGTACAGGAGTGGAAAGAAATATTCAGCTTCTTCTTATTAGAAACGACTAACAACACAAGTAACAACTGGAAAATCAGCTGAGAAAATGCTCCGTAAAAATGCGCACGCAAAATATACTTAATTTGAAGAAAGTGGTTCGCCTCAGTGCTATTATTATTATTATTATTTTTTATTTTTAGTACTAATGCATTCACGTACAAACATTTAAAGCTGTCTGACGTGCTACTTTATAACCTGTTGAATTTTTACATTAACTTTAATCATCATAATTTGTGATTGTGTAATATGTCTTGATAATGTTTATGTTTATGTAAAATCTGAAGGGTGTGTTTTTTAGAGTTCAAAGCCCAATGTTTTATTCTGAAGTGTGTCGGAGTTGAAATATCTAATAGCATAAAATTGAAATACTCAAATGGTGCTTAGTTTTGTTTTACTACTTGTTAATTTGCATATTAAGTTTCTCATATGTTATCAATGGTTCATTCATATAGACCATTTGCTCATTGACTTAGTGCAAAGTGTGACTTCTTGTCTCACGGTTTTACTCAAAGCTGGTCATGCATTCTCACTTAAATTCCACAGATCTAATCTTTTGAAATGTGACTCAGCATGGGAGAAAATAGGCGGCCTAGCAGTAGGGTTGCTGCAGGGGAACTAGCCTCAGGGTTGGCACATGCATGTCTCCTGCCCAGCTGCAGTCCTGTTTGAAGTGTCCATAAGGCCATGACCTGCTTTCTCCTATGGACAGGGAGCCCTGTGCTCATGTTCCAGCCGGGGTATTAAGAGAAAACCCCGGGCAGGCTAGCAAGTGTTTGTTTAATCTGTGTGCATGCGTTTGCTGCGTGCCTGCTGCACTAGTCAAAATATTGCAAAACAAATTCAATAGACATTGCAAAGAATCTCAATTACATGCAGTAATAAAAGTTCCCATTCATACATTAGATTCCCTTAGTTTTATGTGATTTGTACAAAATGTTCTATTTGGATTGACTTATTTCAGTGAAGTGTCAGTTGACAACTTGGGAGCACGCATTACGCAACCTCTGGCGAACATGACAACTTGACTAGATTGAAAACAGCAGTAGAATTCCTTGTTTCCTCACCACAGAAGTGCTTAATCAGCAGGTTTCATAGTAGAAACATTACAGCATGAGTCTGACTTTTAGAAAAGCCTCATCCTATGGTGACTTGTGTTTTTTTTCTCCTTTATCTTGCTTAGTCATTGATGTCTGTTTGATGTTGATTATTATTTTGCTTGTTTAATTTGAATGCGTGTTTCCCATCTGCTCTCCCTGGATCAGTGCTGATCCCACCAGGTGCGTGTCACCTACTCAACTCCTCCACTGTCTACGCTAACAATGAGGTCAACCTGGACGAAGTGGACATTTACGGCTTTGACTATGACTACACGCTGGCTCTGTACTCAAATGCACTCAATCCACTCATCTACAATACAGCAAGAACCTTCCTCATTGAACACTTTAAGGTGTGTTTAGCTTTTGCTTCGATCAGATATATTGGCGTGACAGTTGCTATTAGATTCAGATGAATTCATCCATTTTGTCCTCCCATTTGACAGTACCCCGAGGCCATCCGTAAATATGATTACATTCCCAACTTTGCTGTTCGGGGTCTTCACTATGACATCCAAAAGGTAAATTCTTTAGAATGACAAAGAAAAATGTTTCAATTTTTATGAATAGATATTTACAACTGAGACTTGTTTTTTTTTAACCTGGCATAGGGTCTTCTGATGAAGATAGATGCGTTCCATTACATTCAGCCAGGAACAGTGTATCGGTAAGATGTTGATGCTTTCTGTGTCTAGATTGCAACAAATTAGATGGCTATATTGAAATGCAATGTAGTAATTATGAACCATCAACTTTGATTTGTCTGTTTTTATCCATGTATGCCACATTCATTTTATCCAGCTTCTTTATCTCCATTCCTGCTACTAAATGCAAAGTCACTGTTTGCATTGTTTGATAATGTAATATGTTTTTAAGGACTACTGCATTCATTCGTGTTTGATGTTCTCAGGGGCCTGAGCCCGGTGCCAGATGAGGAGGTCCTTCAGCTCTATGGAGGGACTTACCATGTCCCTCTGCAGCAGGACAGTGGCTTCTATGGAAAGGTAAGGCATATTGTTTTTTTTTTTTTTTAAAGGGAATATAATAGTGGAATATAATATTAACATGAATGCAACTGGATAATCTTTATAAGGATAATTAGTTTGGTGTTTTTGAATGTTTAAAATAACTTGAAACCAGAGCTGTGTCGTGAGAACTGGCTGGCATTTGTTACAGTTACTGCACTCTGTTGTCTTTTCTGTGTTGTTCCTGTGAAATGTGGCACAGATGAGAAGGATCCAACACATCTGTTAATCTCATCTCATCCTATCTGTAACTAGAATGTAGTTCAGGATTTAATCTGTCACTTTTCACTGAGATTTCAAGAGATTTTACTATTGCATAAGTCCTGATGGCAAATTTTGTAATCTCATTTGTTCCATTGTCGTCATGGATCAACTGGAAGGCAGTGTTCCAGTCCCTAAAAAGCGTACCACAAGAGCTGTGTCAAATTAATTTGTTTTTTACAAGCTGCACTCAGTATTTCATTAAAAGTTGAAATTTGTATTGGATCTGGCAGTCACAAAGATTAATCTGACTTGTTTGTTAATCAGGAGCAGTTTGGCCTCTGATGTTTTGAATCAGCTTCAAATAGTTTTCAGTCCATCGGGTCTCTTTAAGTGCTTTCCTGCAGCAGGAAGTTTGCCTCTCTATCTTGTAATCCTTCTCAAAACAATATTATCCAAAAAAAGTTTTGGTCTGGCTCTAATCTCATTCAGGGACTTGGCTATGTTTTCAGGGTGGTTTCTTAGTTGGTAGTGGTGGTAGTGGGGAAATTAAAAGAAAACTTTATTTTGAAGTTGGTCCAAACAGTGCTGTTTCTGTCAGGGCATGTCCACACATGATAGAAAGGATTTCTCTGTGGTACTTCAGATCGTCAGCTCTGTGTCTCTGGGCCTGAGACATAGAGGCGTCAAGATGTAAATGAAAAGGTTAGACAATAGGTAACAGTACAAAAGAGTTGTCCACCATTGAGCTCCTAGTGACAAATTTACAAAACTAAAAGCAGTAGAAATCTTAAAAGTAAGTCTTCAACAGTTCCAGATGTGATTGGGAAGTAATTAAAAATATCAGTGCTGCTGACGCTTTCCAAACATTTCCTGCATTGCCGATAGTCAAGTAGAAGTAATATTCAAACATTAACATTTATTTCCTCTCATAGGGACCGAAGGTGAAGCAGTTCATGGACATCTTCTCCATTCCTGAGATGACTCTCATGGCTGTGGCAAATGATTTTTTCATCACCAACGACATTGAATATGATCCACTTCACCTCTTCAAGGATGTTTCGGTTAGCATGCCCCCCGACTGTTGCAGTGTTAAACATTACACGCTGAGTTTTAAGTTCTGGCCTTGCCCTTTAGCTCATACTGAGAATCACACAGATTTGACTGTTTTCACATCTAGCAAGTCTTCAGCAGGAGGCTCAGGAATCTGCTGAGCTCAGTTAAAAGGTTGCCGTGGATTGTCATGGGCAAAACTCACAACCACCACTGCTTTTCCGCTTGGTGCATTCCAGCTAAAGGGCAGTGCAGTGTACGCATTCATGATATCTCCTTTGATTAAAAAAAAAAAAAAGAAAACAAACATGCAAGCATTTTCACATCATGGATCAGTTCTTTGAGTGACTGTAGTTTGGAGATACCACTCAGCAGAAAATACCTGCTAGATACTAGATACAAAAAAAGGACCTTGACATTCAAACAGTACAGATCTGCTGTTCAAGTCTGTTAATTTATTGTAACACTTATTTAATCCCCCAGGAAGCAATTGGCATGGTTCACCTCAAAGGCTACATGTACAAATGGATCATGCAAGATCTGGGTAAGAAGTCAGTTTCTTGTTATTGTGCTGACTCGTGACATTGCTTTGCAGCAAATGACATTAGAGTCAGACTATGTGCTTCAAAGTTTTCCTTCCTTCTCTTCACAGATAAGTTCATTCTGAGGGGAGAAGAGACAGATGCTGTTTTGCATCGATTGGTCAGTCATGGGAAGAAACTTTTCCTCATTACCAACAGTCCCTTCAGCTTTGTGTAAGTTGTATCCTGACTTATTATGAATGCAAACAGTTCTTTTACAGTCTGGCACAATAATGTTTTTTCTGCCCTCAGGGATAAAGGAATGACACATATGGTGGGGAAAAACTGGAGAGACTTCTTTGATGTTGTCATTGTACAGGCGGACAAACCTCACTTCTTCACTGATTGCATTAAGTGAGTGACTATTGCAGAAATAGTACATTTCAGCACAGAATGACATTGGTTACTTGGTTTGGAGAGTGATGTCAGCAACATCCTTCAAAACTGGTACTCTTACAGCACAATGTTCTTTACCTTTACTCTTCCAGGCCTTTCAGGCGGTTGGATGGTAACGGAGACCTTCGATGGGAAAAGATAAATAGTTTAGACAAAGGGCAGATCTACAAACAGGTCAGTATTATTACTTTGAAAACTAAATATTGCCTTATGTTCACACCACTTTTCTCTTTCACTGTGTTTTATAGCTGTGCTTTTACATGTTGTACATCTTTTTACATTTACTCTATTTGCCTTAATGAGCTAAAAAGAACAGCCTGTGGTTTGTGGTTTCTTCTTGTCTTGCAGGGAAACCTGTTTGACTTCCTCAGATTGACAGGCTGGCGAGGATCTAAGGTTCTTTACTTTGGAGACCATCTATATAGTGACTTGGCTGTAAGTGTCATGGAGTTTGTTGATGTCATCAGTAATGAATCAAGAGCTGTGATTTACAGTGCACCTTCCTTTTCTAGTGTCTTCAGCATTTCATCCTCAGTGGGGAATCATACAAGAAATGTAATTTTTCTAATATGGAAGCAGTAACTAAAATTTGTAATTTACCATTATGCATTATTTACAGTCCAGACCCTGTCGGACAACACAGTCAGATGCATGCACTGCTAGATGCTATCTCCATCTATTGCACAATAGATATTTTTCAGTTTGCTATTTAGGTGGGGCTGCACTGTGAAAATTTCAAATACCAGATGGCAGTACTATCTGCATGATATTGGTCTGGAAATGTAGATTAAAAGACATGGATTACTATCTAGAAGGTATACAATCACATCACATGTTTTATAGTCTTCAAGCAGATGAAAAAAGCATATTTGTTTTTGATTGTTTAGGGTTCTTAAGTACGTGTAAGCACACTGACTCTACAGGCTAAAGCTTGACAAAGCTATTTCATTTTGCTGCAGGACCTGATGTTGCGACATGGCTGGCGTACCGGAGCCATAGTACCTGAGTTGGAGCAGGAAACACGAGTAGTGAGCACAAGCCGGTATGCGCTGAACCTGACCTGGCTACAGGCTCTGACCGGCCTGATGGAGCGCCTCCAGGTTAGATTTTGTTCAGAGCTTTTGCTCCATTTTCACTCATCTAATGGACACTCGCCAAAATAACAAGAATGTGTCAATCCAGTCACCAATAGACAAAAAAAATAAAAATTTTCACTACAAACTGCGTGTTCTCATCTATGAACTGCTGATAAGACTATTGTTTTCTTATGTCCGGGTAAATATTATATACTAGTGTAGTAGGTGATTTGTGCGTAATGTTGTTTTTGTCCTTATCATAGGTACATCGGGACCCAGAGTCTGTACAGATTCTTCAGGAATGGCAGAAGGAAAGAGAAGAACTCAGGTAAGTTCAGCACATGAATCAGTGAACACAGTGGCCCTGCTTTCATCATGTGTATATCCTGTGTGTATTTAATGAAACACTGGGGTTATGTACATTTACTTGACTAGTATTTGGTACTTTTCTACTCCTACTTGTTAAAAGCCTAAGCATTGACTAAATCAAATGAAAACTTCCCATTTGTGTATAAAAGAGGATGTTATTAGATGTGTTCATGTTGGAATGAACTCCACCTCGACCAGTTGCAATATTTAAGTAAGAAGAAGAAGTACTTTATTAATCCCCAAGGGGAAAGTCAATTGTTACAGCTATTCTAATTTAAAGTTATTAAATTTAATATTATTTAAATTATATAAATTAATAAAGTAATTAACTTGTATGTAGAAAGGTAATGTAATTATTTATTTAGGGGTAAAATACTGTTTAATTGTTAATGCATTGGTACCAGGAATTTAATATATATAATGCAGACAAGCCATCTTGCCTGGTACATTTGCTTTAACATAAAAGACATTCAAGAGAAACCACATTTTATTCACACAACCCAGTATCACAAATCACAAATTTGCCTCAAGGGCGTTTGCAATCGGCATAGCACACACCACCCAGTGTTCTTCGACCCTTGAACTGAATAATGAAAAACTCCCTCCCAAAAAATCTTTAACAGGAACAAAAATGGAACAAACCTAAAGAAGGGCAACAGATACTTACTTGTGTTATTCTTACTCTGTGGTAGTGTTACTCTTGCTTAGCTAAAAAATATGAGTTCCAATAATAAATGTCTGAATGCATATGTACCTACAATCATAGTAACTTTTACTTAACATTTTCTGTCCTAGGGTGATGACAAAGAACATGTTCAACCCTCATTTTGGCAGCATCTTCAGAACATGTCACAACCCCACCTACTTCTCCAGGCGTCTGTGCCGTTT
This sequence comes from Mastacembelus armatus, assembly GCF_900324485.2. Lineage (NCBI taxonomy): Eukaryota > Metazoa > Chordata > Actinopteri > Synbranchiformes > Mastacembelidae > Mastacembelus > Mastacembelus armatus. Next base: position 7,637,850 of record NC_046639.1, on the reverse strand, counting down.
CTCAGACATCTACATGGCCTCCCTAAGCTGTCTCTTGAATTATGACCTCACCTACACTTTCTATCCTCGCCGCACCCCTCTGCAGCACGAGGCTCCTCTGTGGATGGATCAGCTTTGCACAGGCTGCAGGAAGACACCTTTCCTGGAGGAGATGTCTCAAATACGATGAGAGTTGTGCTCTCCCTCAGACTGATAGGATTTCATATTTTAGGCATGGTAAACACTTGATATAAACTGGGTATTCTGTCATATGGCAGGGTTTCTTTTTAGCCAAGGTGCAGCGCAACTCCCTCCACTGGGCAAAGCAGCCCTGTTCCACATGGTGACCCACTTACTCAGTCAACTCACTAGAGGGTGCTGTAGATTTAGCTGCTGTCTGGAGTGCATGTCCTTCAATTAAACATGCTGTGGTACAAGACTGGGACACACACTGGTTTCTGTCCATATCAAAGCGATCTTGAAATGCAAAGCAGTATTAAGCTACCGTCGCACAATTATAATGAATAAAGAAATAAAGTCTTAAAACATGAGTGTTGGATCTCTTACTAACTTTCTTATACAGTGCATGTATAAGTATATGTTCCTGCAGTAACAGAGCAGGATTAACACAGCCTGGCACTGAAAGTAACCTTATCCATAAGATACATCTAGTGAACTGTGCATATGCAGGATGTGTCTCTGCTGTCCCATTTATTTCATTGGTCGTTTGGTTGCCAGGCAGTGCAGCGTCCATTCAGCGTTGTACCCACACCATCACACTCATTCACTGCAGCCGCCTGCCAGAAGACACCGGCTTAAGGTACCGTTCATTGTGCATGCTGTAACTCAGGGACTGGCCAGCACAATGTTCACGACGGATGGCTGCTATTATGTAGTAAATGCCTGCAACAGTTACAAGTATCGATAAATCCAAATCGCTGGCCTGTCGGGTATTGGAGTCCTAGTGAAGTTTTACCGTTCTGCCCCGTGGAGGGATCAGTTGTGTAGCTGCTACTTCCATTGCTGTACGGCCGCTGCTGCTGTAAGGGCGTTTGTGTTGACTAAAACAGGCTTTAATTGCTTCATCAGTTGTTGTTGAGCTTTCCGTATGTGCTTCTTTTTTTGTTTCTTATTGGATAGTTAGCCCCACGTGTCACGTGTGGTCCTTTTCGCCCCACTTTGTCAAAAAAAAAAACGAAACAGTGTTGTGCTGCACCTTAGGGTCCCCTCAGTGTGAGGCTGGGTCAGAACTAACTGGAACTGGAAATTATTTTGTTGTTGTTCTTGTAGTTAAAAAAAACAAAAAAAAAAAAACAACCTCAACTCTTTTATAAATATCGATTTTTTTTTTTTTTAAACTTCAAAAGTCATAATTTTGTTTTTTAAGTGGTTTCTCCCCAGTGACAGCCCCTGGGGCCTTCATTGAGGAACAATTGCTTTTGTTTTTTTAACCACCTTATGACAGCATATGGCATTCAGTGATAACCTGCACCTCAGTAAGGTTTACTGGCGTGTTTTTTCCTTCGGTCAACTACTGTCTATCCATTTGTAGTCAGTGTTCTTCCTTCAGGTTTCCTGTTTGCTTTTAGCAGCCCTGACTCTGTTGTTTCACCCTCTAGTGAGTGATAGGCTGCATGTTTTTGCACATCATTGCCTCTTTTGGTCCACTGCTTACTGGCTGCATATTGCATCCAGTGGTAATGCTCATTTATTTATTTATTTATTTTTGGATCACATTGTTTGTTATACTCTGACACCGTCTGTATACGTTATCAACTAACAAAGTGCTAGACTGAGTGTTTGTGCCGTCCAATGTTTTTCATGGACTGAAAAATGAGAGAGTTTAGGTTGTGTTGAATAAAACTATGTGAGAGGAGGTTTCTGGGAATTATCTGATACCTGTTTTCTCTAACAGTGAGGGTCACCTTACATCACAGCTGAAACTGGATCCGCCTCCTTTTCTGACAGTATTGATTATTTGAGGTTATTTTAAGTTTGTTTTTTTTTTTCTGTTAGTGAGATATTACTTTCTGCATGCAGCATGTGATCCTTAGTGGTGCATCTGTTTCTCTGCAGGGCTGACTGTTGTTTCAGTCCATTTCATGGCTCTGTGCCTTCAGTGAATAGACTTGCACATGGGAAGCAGAAGCTTCCATTTCTAACTTTTTTTCCTTGTGCTGACCTCTATAAATGTGGTAATGGATTGGGCAAGACAGCCAAAAGACTGTGTTTACTCTGAAACCAATGTGCAGGAATGAATACATTTAACAATTTACATTTTATTTAATATTGATATAAAGCCCTGCTTCAGTGGATAGAGGGATCTCTATAGACAGTCCCTAAAATGAAATGATTTCATAGATTTCAAAGTCAGACCTTCCTTTCCCAGCAACTTTTACCAACCTCAGTCTCTCATCCTTCACTGTCATCTAGGATTTTTCTACCTACATTGCTCTTTGCATTTGTGGTTTCTTTTCTTCGTTCTTTTCCTTATATTTCTCTGCCCCTACCTGTTTCCTCCTTCCATCTGGACACCATCATTTTCTCACCTCTAAATCTCTGTTCTTTTCCATGTACAGCCTCCCCTTTCTTCATTTCTTTGCTTCCAGTTGAGTGCTCCACTGTCTCTCACTATGCTGGCCGGCAGCTGTGCGCTCCCCTCCACACATCAGCCTTTTCTATTATTAAATATAACCAGGCCTTTACTTTTACAGTAAAACTGTGTCAACTTTAAGATGATTTTCTTATTACAGATGATGTTACTTCATCTGTGGCGAGAAATCAAAAAACAACAGCGAAAGTAACCCCCACACTGAAAACACCAACTTACATTGTTTTGCTGTATGATCAGTCGTGTTCTTCTGCAAAAGCATTATGAAACCACATCTTTGATAATTCATGAGCTTTGTGTTTCTTCTGGCCCACCAACAAAAAAAAAGCAGAAGCGCTAGGCTTGCTGGGTTTAGAAATCTACATTTCGATTATAACACACACAGTCAGGAAAGATGAGCAGTGGCAAGAGGCCTCGAGGCAGCAACTAATTGGCCTCTGCCAGTATCCTGGAGTGGGACACTTTGTGCAATCATTAATCAGATCTCACATGATGAGAGCAATTAGTCTGTATGAATAAGGTTAAATCATCATTAGCCCAAATTGTTTTTGCAGCAATTTTGTCTTTAGGCTTATAGGTCAAACCCATCAAGATAACTGATTTACTTGAGTTGGCAGTAATTATGCAGCTCTCACAACAGGATGTATAGTTCTGAGATACACAGTATACATTCTAATATGAAGTAATAATCTGCCTGTATTGTACTTAAGGAACCTCAAAGTGCATGAGCGAAAGATATAAAGTAAAAACAAAACCGATATCTGATGGTTAATGAGTACTGATATAAGGTATGTACTAGAGATTTTGAGCTCATATTAAATAAATAATTTTCTGCAGTTATATTTCATCTCTGAGATATTGTTGCAACTCTTGTGTAGTATAACATGGAGTGAATTATACATGTGTTTATCTTCCCTCTTCTTGGCTACTGCTTTACACCTGGACTATTATGAAGCATTAAAATGGTTGCAGCATGCCTATATCCAAAACTAACAAACAAGGCCATTTATCCTTTTAATGTCACTTCACTAGCTGACTCTTTGTTTTAGAAGTGACCTCAGTGTTTAGTTAATTATTTTTACAAGCTGGTCTGTAAAGGTGTCTCCTGACTCTTGAACCTGCACTGTATGAACGGGGTCAGGGTCAGTAGGTCTTATAAACACCTTCACCCTCTGCTTTTTATTCAGGTCGTTCTTATTGTCCAGTTTGCTTCTTATGACTGAGCTCATAACTTACTTTTTGCAGTTTATTCATTTCTATAGCCTATTAAAAGTATGGACAGTTTTGCAGTTTCTCTACTCACAACTGTCTCTTTAATAATAAAGAAACCAGAGGAAGCCATGGAACCCACCCAGTCAGTTTCTTCACAAGCTTTGCCAGATTTCACATGGATTATTTATTTACACTGGTCTATTTGAGGCCATTGGTTACTCCTGAGAAACTCCGCTCTTTCATCATCATATATGTAGGATGCCCCTTTGGACTGTGACAAACATGCAATTTACTCCCTCCTGCTCTTTTATGCTATAGTTTGATGTCTAATACACTATTGGATGCTTTTGTAAATTACAGCCCTGTCTGTGAAGTCTGAAATACAAGCCTGTGCTATAATTAACATAGTCAGTGGGCAAAGGATGAGAAGCTGCGTTAAATGAAAGCATTCTGTGTCATTGTGAGGCTGGGGACGCCTGCGCGACTAATGGGAACACAGAAAGAGAATGGTTTATGTGATTGGACAGCAGTGATATTTTGTTAGCAGCTAGATTTTTTTTTTTATTTTGTTTTTCGTATCACTCCCATATTAAAAGTCACTGTTGTTTCTTCGTACATGACATCTTAATTATAGTCATCCCAGTGTTTTTGCACCCTCACCAACCAAGCGAACAAATTTTAAAACCTCATCTTCATACTTAAAGGCCTTTTTTAAAGAATTATCATTCTCCTCCCTGTTGAATTATTCATCTGTCGACTGCATTTGTGTGTGTTCTCTGTTCAGAGGAGGGTGGCAGCTGGACCACATGCACACTGAATGTGTACTATTAGTTTGATGGGCTTTGAATGAGTCACCCCCTCTCTGCCTCTACATCTGTGAGGTTTCTATATTTATTCTTGATTTTCACCACAACTTGACTTTGTACTGGTACCTACAAGGGTGCAGGGTCATAATCACTGAGTTTGAGTTGATTTACTCTCGGCTATACACCTTTTGTCCCCAGTCTATGTTGTCACCCATGTTAATATTCAGAAAAGTGGCTTATCATATGTATAGTACTTTAGAATTGAACCTCTATAGTTTAGATTTTTATTTCCTTGTTTAGGTGAAAAAATGCATATGTAAAGTCTATTCTCATCACTTACCTCTTGAGGTGATTGGAGAAATATTGTGTGCTGTTCCTCTCTATAATGATTTCATATTGTTGCACCGCTGAGCTGAATGTCAAATAGTGAACAGACAGTGGAAAGGACCCCACACAGTATGACGTGTCTGAGATGCTTTTTTTCTCTTTAAACATAGCTGTGAATCTGCCTTTAAGGCAGACTGGGAAGGTAACTTGTAATAAATTGCATTGCATAAAAAAATGTTCATTTTAGTATAACATATAATTTTAATTTTTTCTTAATTGAATTAAGCTCCGACTTACAGTTTTGTTTTTTTTCTGCAGTAAATTTTGGAGCTGAGTCTAATAACGTTTACATCACAGTGCCCAGGAGAGGGCACTGGTGCTCCGTCTTGTCCTGTGCATCACTTCAATTTAGTAATAACGTGCACTCATATCGTGTTACGCTTCATTACACCTAAAGGTACTCATATCATATGCCCATTTTAAACCTTATCTATTAAGCGTTTTGGTGCAAACACTTTTAGAATCCACAAACTGCTAATATTACATTGATCAATACTGCAGCAGTGGTGGGTATAATGGAAATGAAAGCTATCAAATGTATTATTCCTACTCTGCATTCAAAGCAGAGGGTTTAAAACATGCCCTTATGTTGTCTGGCATTTCTCCATTGGCTGAGGGATTTAAAGTTGAGTGGTGTCAGACTAGGTCTGTCTCTGCTGTTGCAAGTCATCTATTGATTGCCTGGCATGGAGACAAAGTCCTTCTCAGCCGCAGAGACCCATCCATCATGGAGCTGCCTGGGATCTAGCGGAGAGCTGGCATGGCACTGAGGAGCCATTATAACTGAAACAGATCTTTCTCAGCAACAACAATCAACGAGCAGCATGCCCCTGTAGTTGTCACTGTCATATTTAATCAGGTCTTAATTGAAAGAGGCGGACTGCAATGATTCACTGATCTCCAGGTTGATAGTTCTTCCATTATTAGTTTATTGGTAGCTTTTTAGAAAATTCAACATGATGCAGTTGTAAATGAGGTAGATTAATAAAACCAAACATATGCATAGTCACTATCTTGAGTGTCTTGCTGATAAAATGACTACAGAGAAGTGATAAACCTGGATAGAGTGGAAAGTAAACAGGGACAGTGCTCAGTCAAGTTGAGCATGTTGCAACAAACACATCTTTCTTCTGCTGTGTCCACTGTAATATCCTGCCCCTGTAATGAGAAGTTATGAAAGGCCACAGTGTGTGTGTGTGTGTGTGTGCAAGGGGCTCCCAGGGGCCTGTGGGGCATGTGACCTCACTGGGAGGAGGACGGTTCAGTGCTCACTCATTCCTCTCAATCAGGCAGTCAGCAGCTCTCACTGATGCTGCTTTTCATATGTGTTATTTTCAGTCATTCGCTAGAGAAGTCTGCTCTCCATATGTGTCTTCAAATCCAGCAAAGGATGTAAAGCTGATGCAAATTCTCCATAAACTTGGGAGATAAGAAGGAGTGCTCCCTTCCAAAGCACATATACCATCAAATATTCCTTTATTGCCCTTGAGGTGACAACAAAGTAAAGAGGAGGGAAGTAAAAGGCCCTCCTCTGTTCAGTGTGATGTGGCAGGCAATTTGAGCCCCAACACTAAAAATGGCTTTAAATAATTCCTTCTGCCATGGCTTCAGTCAAGCACTCTTACACTCAGTCAGCTAGTGAAGTTGGACAAGTGTAATGAAATTGAAATGCCTGCAGAGATAAGGCCCAGGTTCTTTCCTCATGCTTCAAAGCACAACTGGCTTTTGAATATTCACTTTGAGCAAATATTTGTGTGGTACCCCTTCCTCCATGAACTCCCACTCTCCAAATATCCACATATATGTGCACTCCTTGTCCCGGCAAGCATCTGGAAAATATTTACAGTGTATAAATATTGTGGAATGATTTCCCTCATTCCAAGGGTCCGTTCATTAGCTCAACTTCTACCCTTTTAGAAACAAAAACATTCACCACTTGACCCTTTCACCTTGAATATTAATTATCAATTAATAATTAAAATAACTTCTAATTAATGAAAGTGATCAATTGAAAACAACATATGCCATTTAGAGATGTGAGTGATTGTGGCCTGGAGCATCACTCAGTGGTAAGGGTTATTAAAGAGGCAGTTCCCTGAGCTCACCAGCTTGCCAACAGCCAGTTAGCTGGCCAGCTTAGCTTGGTTGTTAACGTGGACGATTAATGAACATGTTTCATCAAAAGATTTGACTCCTACCATTAATTAATCCTGAATCCTTAATAAAAGCAGAAATTAAGCAGTAATTGCTTTCTCCTTAATTTGCATTATTTCTGAAATACTTGACACATTTCTTTATTATGTGTTTAACATTTCAGTGGAATAAAGTTCTTTTATAGTGAACTCTGAGCTCAGAGTTGTAAGTTGTTGAAGGACATAGATGCTCTTATTTTCAAATTAATTGTTAGCTATTCTGAGTCACTTTAGCTGGTTTAATATAAACCAAAGACTTGACTAAAGTAAATGTCACATAGCTGCTTGATTTGATTTGAGAAGTTCACTGAGTACTGAGCAGTCAATTCAGATTTTGGGCATTCCACCATGAATATGGATCCCTTAGCTTTTATTTTTCATTCTTTCTGTCTTTCTTCATTAAAATGGGGACATTAATCTGTAGTTTTAATGGATAAATTAATGAATTAAATAAACAAATTACTTTATAATTGTTTTTAAGGGAAAAACATGAAAACCAACCACATTAACCCCCAAGATAAAGAAAATTAGATTTCTTTTCAAAAGAAGTGAAATGATAAACAATGATGCAGCTTTTTAACAAAAACCTTTGCACGTTTCCTAATTGTCGACTGCTTCTCTTTAGACAGTTACAAAGCTGATTTATTTCTCAGGGACATATTTCCTGCCCCATGAAAGCAAAGCTGAGGATGAATGAATGATCTTTCCACCCACTCCTCACTACTCATATACCACGTCTGCCCTGCTGCTACTTCTATTGCTACTGCTGCTGCCCTTTCCCCAGCCCAGACTGAAAAATAAATGAGTTCATGGGGCAGTATTTATAGATTGATTTGAGTGGGAGGAGACATCCCACATCTGTTTACACTTCTAGTAATAATAACATCAGTGTTTGTTGATGGGATAGTGATGATTAGAAGTGTAAGATTATGATTTTAATTGTAATGATAATTGTTTTGATTGTTATTCTTCTTTAGTATAAAACAGGGGCATAAACAATGCACCTCTTCACATTTGGAACATATTTCCTGTAAAAGCTGGTATGCATCGTCAACTGTGGGGTCTGGTTTTTGTTTTCGTTTGAGTGGGTGCTTTGTTGGTGTTGCTGTATCAGTAGCTTCTGTGACGCCGATGGCATGAATATTGTGGAGAGATTTTCTTTTGTCCTCTTGAGGGTCTTCCTGCCCCTCCGCTTCCTTTAAGACAAAAGGGGAGCGGGGGCTGCTCGGACGGCTGGGCCTTGAGGTGATATGATTAAAGGCTTCTTGTCTGGGCTGCTCCCATTCAAATGCCTCTCACATGCCACAGTTGCTTTAGTTAAGTGCATTTTCAGGGAAGCAGACAGAGCTAAGGTAGTGCTGAGACCGATTCACTGAATCAGTAGAGTGGCACTTGTCCCAGGGAGCTGAATAATTGGCTGGTTGTTCAGATTAAGCAAATGTCTGATTTTAGCCAATTAAGGGTGATTGAAGTGCTGGCTTGGTTTGAGATCTTTTTTCATGTTGAATAAGATGTAGACAGGTTGGTGTTTAACATTTTCACAATCACAGATGACTCTAAAGCAACATTGTATTGATGCTTATGGAGATTGGAAATCTTTGATACTATGATTTTTTCATCAATGGTCATGGGACCAAAAAGGTAAAGTCAGAGGATCGCCAAAGTCAGCAGGATTCATCCTCTGACAACATGAATGTGTGTACTTCACGGGAGATCGGGATTTTTCAGTCTGAGCTAAAATCGATGAACTGAAAAACATAGTGAGCACACCTAGAGCCACGCCGCTAGCAAAACCCCCGTTTTCTCAAAAATCTCAACCCAATCAGTAATTACGATGACGAATGCAGTCTGTATCAGCTGCAACAAAGCCAAGGACTGTCATGCCATGCTGAAATGTTTTCAGAAAAGTGCAGTCTCAGAGGAAAGGAGGAAAGGCCTAATGGAATTGCGGAGACATGATGTAACTGATTGTTTGGTAGACTTATTGATTAATTAAGTGCCTGTCTGCTGTGTTACTTCAGTGCGTGTGCAGTTAATGTGATGAAGACATCATTGGCCTCTGGGGAGGTTATTCTTGATTTTTGGGCAAAATTAACTGTTGTCATCTAAAAGATACAGCTTTCCCGTTGCGCACAGCTGACTGTGTGCTGCCTGACACTGACCATGAAAACATCCAACATAGTGCAAATGCTTTGGAAGTGAATGTGTGGCACATAGCTGGCTGATGCTTGAGAATGCAATCCTTCTTTATTCAATAAGCCACTGCAGCATTAACACATTGTTGTCACTGCTGCCAGTTTATCAGACTGAAAAGAAAAGTCACTATATCCAGACATGTACTGAGTTTAGTCAATGCAGCTAATGGTAGTAGAGGATAACTCTACATGAACCCTCCTCTCGTATGCATACCAGGCATGATAGGTTTACAAAAGAAAGAATTAGGAAGGAGACACATGAAGAGATTAGAGAGATTGTGTCCAGAGGTCATTATCAACATTATGCAGGAGTGGAGCTGCTAACCCAGGGCAAGGCTCTGTGATTAGGACATTTGTAAAGAATGATGAACTGTTTGTGTGACACCCACAGCTTGTTTGACCAGCTGTCTTCCTGAGGGAGAACTTGTGTTACAAGGTTTGGTCTGAGCAAACTCTCACAATTATTAAGAACACCTCCTTGTTTTGCCTTGAGCTATTTTTTAAAAATGATCAGGTAACCAAGAACTGACTGGTGTGGCTTATGCGAGTGTTGCGTGCTTTTAGGAATGACACCTGCCAGTGTGTTCTATGCAATCGGTTCATGAGAGTGAGGGTGTAGCCTGTACATGAGAAAGGCTGCCACCAGACTCTCGATTCCCTTGGAGACTGGCATTGTCAGCAGCCCTCAGTCCAGCCCCCTCCCCCTTTTCCTCCCTCGTCCTCCTTCATCCTCTTGTCGTTTCTCCCCCTGTTTGTGAAGGAGGCATGTAAGTAAGGAGGAGGCAGGGCATGTTAGTCAAGGCTGGGGGTGTGGAACTTACACGGCAGTCAAGGCATACAAACACACACACGTTTACGCACACATGCTCAGTCAGCACAAGTGACACAAGTGCTGGCTCCATTCAGCACTGAGTTGACTGAGTCACTGCTGTCCATTAGCCGGCATGCCGCAGAGAAAGAGGAGTTTTACTTTTGGAGCCTATGGGGGGTAAGAATTAAAATCCTAATAACCTCTACAACAGATCTCTCCACAGTTCGTATTTGTGTGACTGTGAGCCTGTGTGTTTGCGTGTCTCTTTCTCTCTCCCTGTTTGATGACTGTCCGTATCTGGGTGTGCATGATTATGCCATTTAGTCTGGAATGCCAATACATTCATCACAACAACTACTGTCATTGACATTGTGTGGCTTCTAATTGTAAAGTGGACCTCGTAACACTGCCACTGCTTCATGGTAAATCATCAGGGTTGTTCTGTACACTAATGATGATGTATCAGATGTAGAAGCGTTAAAAAGAGAAAGAGAAAAGCAACACTCAGGTTACAGGAAACTATTACTGACGAACGTATGATGGGTGCGATGTCTAATGATGCTCTCATACACACGAAAACGTCACTGATTAGTTCATGTCTGCCATATTTTGTGTGTACAGTATGATTCATGTGAGTGTCTTCTTTACCTTCTGATATAGCATTCTTTTTTTTTATTTTTATTTTTTATGTGAAACAGAATTAAAATGTTGTCACCAGGCACTCATCCCCACCCTGTATTTATGTAACCCACTTCGCTAGGTACTGAATAGTGGACACACAGTCAGCAGACTTGTTAATAGTCAGAAGGTGAGCAGGTGCCTCAGTGCTACTGTATGCCTGACTGCTTTTACTCACAGAAAAGTATTGGAAGGTCACCTCGATTAATTCTGAAAATATACCACTAGCAAACAAGTAGTGGAGAGTAAGAGTTAAAGCTAAACTGGTGCTGTGCAGTCATTTCAGTGTAGTGGCCACAGTAGTAATTGATATCTGTGTGTGAGGGCTGGTGGAGCCAGAGACATTAATGCACATAAATTCTGGTTACATGATAAAGGGAACTTTGTAATGTTTTATTTTACATGGTTTCCTAATAACTTCCTTCAAAGTCACTGTTTTTAGTTTTGGTTCTGATTATGAGTAAAGTCCCCATGAACTAAAATAGAGCTCATGTTGACGTAAGATTTTACTGGATTCATCATTTAGTGTGAAAAACTTGTGACGGCCCCACCTTCTCACCTGCAGCACCAGCAGCAGCCTCCCAATAGCTATGCTTTTAATGAATTCATTCCAGTGACTTGCTTGTGTAAACTACAAAGTATTTCCATCAGTGAATGTCACGTCAGCTTAACATGCAATATAGTGAGACTTGTTTACAAACAAGCATACAATTCAAAACATGTAGAGAAGAAAGTTTCCAATAATAATGAATAATCGATTTAAGCTTACTTGTGATGTTCTGTAAAGTAAATCCCTGTTTTTCCTGTAAGTAGTACCAAATGAAATAGTCCTTTGCAGAAACCATTCTATGAAATTATAGAGATATTAGAGAACTGCAAAATAAAATGGGAATTCTAGTTGTACTGAATGGTCCAGTGAGTCTGGATTCAACAACCACTGTTTAGTTTTGATGACTGGTTTCAAGACTCTGGGGGAAGCTTTCTATATAAAGCAAACAACTTGCTTCTCTGTTTTTTGTTTCGTAGGGCCTTTGAATGCCACTGCACTTGACATTTCCATAGGTCAGTCTGATTGCTCACATCAGTGAGTGATCTCTAATAAATTCTGTCCTCTGCATCCGATTGGCATTCACTCAGGGGAACACAGCCCCAGCCTTCTCTGCTGATATATGTCTCTTTTAAACAGCATGCTCTATAATTTTTGCATCAAATATTAATGGAACTGCCACTTAATTTGAGTTGTTATGTGTTGGGTAAGTTATGGCCCTTTTTTTTTTTTTTTTTTTTGCTATCACAGGCAGACCACTTCTTACTGTCTGTGTTTAACCATGATTTTGCAACACTGAGCTTTCATATCCTTTTATTGACAAGTCTCTTAGGTATTTGTTCTACTTTTTGGACAGCAGGGCTTCTATGTACATTATGTAGCCTGGGACAAACTGTACCATCTTTATATCTATGTATTTTTGTTTGTTTGTCAAAATAAGCTTTGCTATGGACTGTGCCTTATATGAAATGAATTCTCATCACCACCATACTGGCAAGACCGTCAGACAACATAGAAAGATAGGATGAATGCACATCAGGTGGAAAACCCCATGTTGTTTTTGAAGCCGGAGGAGGCTGGAACTATAGTTGGCATCTCTGCTAATCTGATTCAAAAATGTCATTTCTTCAAGTAAACAAGACTGCAGGCTGTTTGGTGAAATGGTGTTTCACAGTGTTAAACAGAGCACTTGGGGCATAATAAGGTTGTGTGGATACGTTGATTATTGGTCCTACATCTGATTAAGACCCCTCTGTTGACTATGATCCAGATTGTTTGTGTAATTTGTGGTGCCAACAAAAAATGCATTTGAAGCGCAAAATCGTTTTTAAAGAACTGAAGGCTTTCTGTTAATGAAAGCCTTGGTTATTTATACAATTCATGTTGTTTTTCATGAAAAAGAACCATTTGTCTCTTCGATTTTTGGTCATTCTAAGGCTTATTGTAATGAATATTGACCCATGAACAACAGAGAGACGACAGTGAGAGTCTTCTTGTTGGACAAAAAAATGTTTACATGACAAAAGATGATTAGATCTCAAGGCAGGGCTACTTGAGAACAGGAGGCCATTTAGGTGACTTTCCAAGAGCAGCTGTAAAACAAACATGAGATGTAGGGCGACCAGAGGGCTCTTCAGTCCCTACTCACCTTGCATATTTACTTTGACATTCACATTCACGTTCATATTCACAATGGCAAACCATCTGTGGAGAGCAACAGGGGCAAGCCATTATGCGAGCTTCTGTTAATTACTTCATGCTCATTGTGCTACCAGTCCTTATTTTTCTTAAGAACAGAATGAAGACTTTTTATCGTAGTCTTAGACTTTGTAAGTCCAGCCTGGACTGTTCCAAACAGGTGTGCAGCTGCAGTCATTTTAGTCGACACTTCAACACACAGTGACTCTTCAACAAATGGTGTACAAAATTAGAGAAAAACAGAGAAAAACGATGGTGGACTATAGCACAATAAGGTAATTTACCTGGACATTGGAAATACAATAAAAGAGTCACAGTATCACTATATAGCAGAGCTCTTACAGAGCACGTTTGTATTTTTAGGTTGAAGTTTTTAAGATAAATACCTGCAGCATTACCTGTTCTTTTTCTCACTAGTTCACCTGTGCCTGCTTCTGTTTTTGTCAAAATGTCTTTATCTCGATATATACTAGACTTTATCAGACAAGCAGGTCACAATGAGTCATCAAATTCTTGATCTCGGAACTAAAGGCCTCCAATGGTGTGCTGCTGCTGATAAGTTGTTCGTGTGAGGCAGTCGACTCGTCCCACCTGTGGGACACTTTGGCCTTGGTAGAGCCACTTTAAGTTTTAGTTTGTAGTGGACTTTAATTCTCTTGATTCTGTTTACTCTGCTAGACAACACAGAAAGCTCTTGTTTAATGTGACACTTTGACACAAAATTAGCACCAAAGTGTTTTCCAATTATGGCACACCTTATTTCCTCTTTATTATGCCAAAAACTATTAGGTGAGGCAAAACAAAACTCGCATTTGAGCCATGTTTATGCACCTGTAACCTTATTTGTCAATTAACACACAGATTCATGATGGTACAGGAGAAGGAGAGCAGATTATAGAGCTACAACTGAAAAATACCACAAAACTACTGAATACTACAAAATAAACAGTAATCATGGCACTGACAATCTCTGTCACAGCCTGATGTTTGCTGGTAGATGTGGCAGTGACCAATAGCAGCATAGCTGTGGTACCAGCGTGTGCGTGAGTGTGTTTTCATATACACTGTATCCAACTGTACTGTTGCTAAATGAGGTCATTCAGCCACTTCAGGCTCATTTCTCTGTCAATAGGCTCATTCAGCCCACACTGGGTTGAGATACAGTATACCATCTAGATCAGGTCATGTTCAGTATTGTTTGACAATGTTTCTTTTCACTGAAATTGGTCAGTGTTGCTCACGTCCTTGTGTATATCTCTGTTAATCTGTTTTTGACAGTATCCAGTTCTTCTTCTAAAGCATGTATAGCTAGCTGCACAACCAGACGTGTGATGCTTTAAAGTGAGAAAGACCTAATTCAGAATCCACCAAACAGGCTCACATACCGAATTGATGCAGTCATCCACCTCTCTTGTTTTTGCTGAACACATGTTGGTCAGTCCAAAGCTTTAGTCCCGACTGAAATATCTCAACAACTACAGAAATGGGTTGCCAGACATGCATGCACTTCTACAGGTACTGGACAGAAGCTATGAAATGTGATAATGAGTATGGCAGAGCGTGTGCGTATTTTAAACCGAACACGTTCTTCATTGGGTGGAGCCCAGGTAAGCTATGTGAACCTTTCCTCCCTGTTTTGATTGCAAAGTATAAAGCCTAAAGCTGGATGGTGATAAAGGACTTAAATCAGTATGTTCTCAAGTCATGCTGGGTGAATTATAATGCTGAGCAGCACCACCACCCAAGTACAGTATATTGTAGCTGTAGGGAAGAGGAATAAATTCTGTTCAAGCTGTGTTCACTTGGCTCTAGTTCACAGCATGAGTTTCGCAATATTAGTTAATACAAACAGATCTTATTTAAAACTAACAGCAATGACCTTATGTTGTTGTATTATTATTATTATTATTATTCCCTAATGAATACTGGTGTTAGAAGGTTATTTTCCCATGTGTTTAAATTTGTTAGTGCATACTGACTAGCTGTATTGAAGGTCCTGAGAGATCTTTGAGGTATTCTAAAATAATTTGCTGAGAGATGTATAGGTCTCCATCTGGACTGTGGCAGAATTAGCACCACAACATCATGTTACTGCAGCAGACCACCGGCAGAACAATAGTCTTCTTTGCTTAAAGCTGGATTTCCTCTGGTGACACACTCGCCATGAGTTGTGCTGCTGACCTGATGTCTACCCCAGGCCCCAGGTTGGGAGAGAAAACTACAAGCTTCACTTAAAGTCAGATAAAGTCGATATGTCTCATTTATAAGTGTCATGGCTGCTGAAACTTTACTGAGGGTTTTGGAGACCCACCTTGAGCTTCCTTGTCCCTTGCTGATGTTTGCTTCCATGGCAACCAGGTTGCAGTTGACGCCTAGCTGACAGCACAAAGGAGGCACGACAAACAACGTGATAGTATTTGGCTGTCACCATTCCGTGCTGCGTTTCTACATGCACTGTTAGGGCTACACACTCACAATGTGAGGTTTGAACGTGCGTATGTGACTAATGGCCCATGAATGCATTAGCACAGATTTAAAATTACAGCCCATTATGTCTGCTCAGAGAGGGACAGAATATTCTTTGTTTTGCTGATAACACTGAGTTTTCCATGTCTTGCTGTTGTTATTTCTTCTTCTCTGTCTTGTTTGTCCATGTTTGCTTTATTCTAGAAATGTTCTTATCTTTCTCAAGGATGAGTTTGCTTTTAATAGGAAAAGTTTTAACTGAAAGAAAAATAACATGCAATACTATCAGAACTATCACGAGATATACAGATATTGTACTTAAACACCCCAGAGGGTATGCCTGAAAAGTTTACAAAATGATCACATTAACTGTGGAATGTAACAAAAATGATGAATGATGAGCAAAAGAAGGCAAGCAGCTTTCCCTGTAGCTTCTAATTTCATTTTCTGTGTCATGCTATCTGTCCCTGATAATATTGATATGTTTTTTTAATATATATTCGTTTTTCTGATGTTTGTTTTGTTTTGATGTAAAAGCCTAACCAGGGACGGAGGCTGCAAATTAGCCTTGTGCTATATGCCCCATGTATATGCAGCATCTGTTGCCTATGAGCACCAATGCTTAGTGTGCGGTCCCTGATTAAATAAACAAAAAAAAACAAAAAAAACAGCCTGCTGTATGTAATCAGACAGCTCATATAGAAAGAGAAGTACTATATTTGTATATGTGTGTAGCCACACTGTAACAGCTAATATATAATAAGCAGATAATGTTCATTACATAATCTTAAATCTTTATAAAGTGTATCCTTACATAAGTATCTTGATGACATCTGTTTTGCAGCTAAGTGTACAAGTTTTCCGTATAGGTTTCGGTATTTCAGCGCGGAGCTTTTATTCAATAATCTCGACACACCCTGGTTGGCTTCATTTTGTGGCTATTCTGTGAAACCTGAGAATGGGTGAGCAGATGAGAGTGAGGTTTAGAAAATGTTATTCTTAGTGATGCAATTCACTTCGAGAACAGCTTTCCCCCCCCTTGCGCCCTGCTTTGTAACAGCATAACTGACAGCCACTAAGTATCCTGGCTCCCAAGGCCTGGTATGCATTGTACTTTATATGGAGCACTGATATATCTGTACATCTGTCTGTCAGACTCAAACAAACCAACACTGGTGATAGATATGGGCTAGACCAGCACCACCAAATCCATCTCACTGTTGTTACACGTCACATGGGAGGGTTCAAAATGATGACTGAGCTTGTGTACTGAGGGGAATCAGAAGACAACCTACTGTAAAAACACAAGTCAGCTGATTCCTGACTCCACAGTACGTTGAACAAACAACCAGCACCCCTGAGGACCTGTTTCCTCTCACTAGCACAGTTTTCTCAGAAGAGGAAGCTTCAGACTTTCATTTATTCTTTGAGAATTTCTCATAACAAAAGAAGTGGAAATATTTTTACATTTAGTCCTAATGTTACCTCATTAGGATTTTTTGAAATCAGTGAAACTTTTTATATGAATTGCAGAAGCTCCTTTCATAGTCTGATCAGTGAGCTTCTGTTAAAGGGATGACCCAAGTTCTCACTAGACATGTATGTTCCCTAAATATTTGGGTGATCCCCATTAGCACTATTGGCAGGTTTGAGTAATTTATATCTCAGCAACTATTGGATCAGTTGTGTTTAGCATTAAATTAGTACATGAACTCTAATAGTGAACATGGTAAATGTGTTAACATTGGCATTGGGTGCGTGATTTAGTCCTGATTTTATCTGTATTTCTGATACCACATGAGTCAGTTTTCTTTCCGGAATTGGAAGGATGAATACTCTCATACAGATGAGGTCAGCAGAAAAAGAGGAAAAATAAGTTCAAATCAGCCTATATAGCTTGGGGGGCTGTTTGTATTATGCAGTTCCTTTCTTCTGTCAGGTGCTGAATCATCTTGAGAATTTCAGAGAGGTCAGTAAATGGCACCAGAGTCAGCTGCATGAGGCCTGAGAGACATACTAAGCATTCCCTTACCCCACTGTCACCACCACCAGCTATCACAGCAGCCATGAGTCACTGACTGGACACGAGTTATCAGCATCAAATATCCTTATTGTTTAAAGTATACTGAGGTGAAGTGCTGCTATGTGTTTGTGATATTTCATATTAACTCTCATAGTCTGTCAAGATCCTGTCCTGTGGCCTTAAATATCATAATGAATGGATTTCTGGTTGGTGAGCAGAAAGCCCTCCAGACAGACCCCACACTGGTATTTCTTCTGTACACATAGTGCCATCTATTGGCAGAAACAAGCATCTGCATCCTCATCTGAGGACCTCCCAGTGCTGCATCCTCTGGTTATTGTTTCTGGTGCTCAATCTGTGAATTCAGAGTGACTTGAGGACAGATGATACTTTATTCTTAACTGTCACTGAGTAATGTGCCACACAGTGGAGAATCAAACCAGGACAAGATTAATTTTGTCTCAGAAAGCAACAGGCTAGTAATCATCCTTTCATCCTGGGAAATGCTACTTCAACAGATGGTAGGAGTAATTCCAGGGCAACCCAGCCAACTGTGTGACCCACCTCCAGCTCAACTTTTTGCAAGTGGGATCAATGATCCACCTTCCTCTGTACTTTCCACACAGAATAAACAAGGGCATGAAAACGATTAGTGAGCGCAGGGTTCAGTCAAATTTTGTTTTATGTCATTCACAGCGTTATAAAATGAATGTTAAGTTGAACCTGGTTCATTAGTATGGATTAAAACAGCTCTATGTCATGTGTTTTTGTTTCAGAGTGGACAAGACATTCGCCAAGACCAGAAACATATGGTGAGTTTTTCTTTTAATTTTATTTTTAGCAATAAGTCAGGTAAATTATAATGGGACGGGACTTTCAGACAATAAAAAATGATATCATCTAAGGTCAAAACAAACAGTGAATTACAGTACAATTCACATAGCTTATAGCTATCTACAGTGGTTTTCATGTCAGTGGCCCTGTTGGTTTAAAGTAATCAGTCCACAAGCAGTGTGTAAGTTAGATGAATGTGCCAGTGAAAGGTAGAGCAGATGGACAGCAGTGGGGAAACAGATACCCAGTCCGTCCTGCCATCTCTGCAGTGCTGGCAAGGTTGAAGTACTGCTGTGTGTGACGCTTAGAGACAGGCAGCGAGCTGAGCACACACACCTCCTGCCACTGCAGATAGACCTCTCCAGCTCTGAAAGCTTTGAGTGTGGCGGCAAGGCTATTTGCCCCTCATTCCCCCTCTGTCTGTCTGCAGCAGGTCAAACAGGGCATCACTCCTTCCCTCTGGAGTATAGACACAGGAGGATCTCTCTCTTACCAGATAGGCCTGCATTACTCAGCAGTGGCTGGGCTTGTTTGCAGAGACTGCAGTTTGGGTGTTGGGCTGCTACTGCAACAGACTGCACCGCATGGTAAAGAAGAAGATGACAAAATAAAGATGAAGAGGAGAATCTAAAAAAGGGATATGAAGCAGCACAGGAGATAAAAAAAACAGCGGGCATGATGAAGAGGAAGACAGATAAAGGTTGTGGATGTAGATGAGGTGACGTGAAGAAAACAGCAAAGTGTGATTTTTGACTTTAGAATACAGCAACACTTGGTCTTTTCAGTCTAAGCTGCGTGATTAATATGAAGGATCCTTTCCAGAGTTTTAAAAGAACTTGAATTATATTGCATGGTCATCAGTTTTCACACCCAACAGGACAGATCAGGGTCTAACAACAAAACCTGTGAGGCAAGGATGAAGAAATGGCAAGAGATATTTAGCAAACAGCTGCTGTTAGAGAGGCTTCTTCGCTCTACAAACCCTAAGGTGGACAGTTGGATAAAAAAATTAGGCTAAACCTATACTGATTTTGAGAGCCAAAGTCTACAGCTTCCTGCAGCAGAGGTAATTAAAAATTAAAACTGTCTGCTAAAATCTCCAACAACAAAACCGAAACAGAAAAGGCCTGCAAAATGCCGTGCTCACCTTTCCGAATTGGAAGGCCACGGAAATTTTGGTGAGTTTCTTTATAACCTTCCTTTAGACAGTTAAATAATAAATGCATGACTCCACAACTCAACGGTACATAAAAATCAAATCTACTTACATTTAGCATGCTTTCCTCTAAATTATTAAGGATTATTATTTCATTATGGCTCTCTTGCAGTGATAATAGAGGCAATAAGTTCTCAGAACTCAGAATTGTATATGTGCTGAAAAAGCGATGGCGCCTAATCTGAGTCATATATTGGTTAATGTCAGGGATTGTTCAGTTTTGATCCATAAACTGCTGTAGTTGGTTAATCGTTCATCTGGTCATTGTCTGTCATACACAACAAACAGATGATTCTTAGACCCTGTGTCAGCTCTCGCCAGGGGAGTCTTGTAATTGGATGTAATCCGGTTTTGCCAAGCTCCCCTGATGGGACAAATGGGAGTGGAGGGCTAGTGTGGATCATGGTTATACTGGGATGATACCCACAAGCAAACATACATCCAGACACAGTGTGCACTCTGCTTCTCTGTTCCGGGAGTAGGATGGATAACTGTGGCAGGCTACCTGTTGTATAACATCCTGCTCAATTTTTTAAAACAACCTGGTCACTGATCCCTCTTATATCCATGCTTAAGCTCATTTGGCCTTCATGCATGACAGGCCTGCAGTTTTATACCACTGGGAAGGATGAATTGAGTCTGAACATTAGGAACCAAGAATCAATTTGGATTTCAGTCAGTCTGTGTTTTGAAATGCAGCTAAATGGAAAAAAGATCCCTTTCTATAACCCATTACACATCCACTACTGGTAAATATTCATAAATAAAACAATAATATTATCTAGTAAACCAAAGAATCTGGCAACATCTAAGTCTCAGAAGACTTTCTCATGTGGTTTTTAGTTAAGAGGAAAGTATGAAGACTTGGTTTAAAATTAGGGTAAGTCTGAAGTGAAATCTGAAATGAATGGAAGTGAGTGAGAAGTCCCCATCAGGAAAGAGTGATCAGTGTTGCATGATGGGGTCTGAATTACAGAAGGGTATTATTATTATTACTGCTGAATGTCTTTTCCCTTTAATCACAATACTGTGACATGTTTCTTTATTTTATTTTCATGATGCTGTTTAAACAGAAGGACATTTTTCATCCTTTGTGTCCTGCATTTACCCATAAACACTTAAAAGGTGTCACTGGAAACCCTCCTCTATTTGTGTTCACTGATTTCCCACGAGATGTCACTCTGCATCATCCTCTGTCTGCTTCATGTGCACATGCGCTCACCGCTGCACTGTGAAGCCAGGCCTGGTGTCACTCTGCTTGTGCATGCTCATCTGTGTACGTCAAGCTGAGTTGTCTGGAAGAACGGACATAGTAGGAGAACCAACTGTCAAGCCCGATCAGGCTAAAGTGTCTCTCTGAGAGTCTCCTGCTGTCTGAATATAAATAGCACCAAAGTGACAAGCTCGCCCCTGGTTTTATCCATCTCAGTAATCCAAATCCTTACATGCCAGCCACCATCCAGCAGTGGCACAAGATGCCAAAAAACATAGATTTCAGATGACGGCAGGATGTCAAAGGTGAAAATAGTACCAAGCAACTTTGACAGGACATTTCCCTTTTACTAAATCTGATTCTTCTGCAGCAAAAACATTCTGCAGTCTTTTTTAGAGTTCACTTCTTTGCCTGCAGACATCTTTGCAGCAGCAGTGCCTTCTGGTTTGGCAGACAGGGCTTCAGGATTTAAAGAGGCAGCTGAGGTCTTTATTCCTTGTGTTTGTGTTTATAACCCACATGGAATCTGTTTTTTTGACACTTGGCATGCAAGAGGGTGGTGTGGTAAAGAGGCAAATGTTGAGTCTGGGATGTTGCGCTTGGGACTTTCTAATCTCTGCAAAACAGCAAATAGAAAGTCACTTCTTGGGTGATGTTTTTTTTGCCTAGTTTTGTTGGCTGTTCTCATATTGTTTGATAACAGGGGTGTACACATAGATCAAACAGTATGAAGTTTATACTAGTACCTGTATTTCAAGCAAACAATGCTTCGGTGGCAGGACAGTGGCATTTGGAGAGAAAACCAAGCTGTATCTGTAGGTAAAGCGACCATGCCTTACTGAAAAACACCTGCTGTACCTGGCTTTTTAAAGCATTTGGATTATGACCAGCTGTCAGGGGATGTGGGAAACCAGCAAAGAGGCTTTAAGAGTCTAGATAAGAACTACTGAAAAAGATTTCCATATCAGTTTATATCAAATGACTTTCAGAGCTGATGTTCCCTGGGGAACAGGCAGGCTTTCTGACTTATTTGACTTTTGACTAATATTTACTTACATCTGATTGTGGCAGCAGCAAATTTTTAATTTGAGGACAAAAGGTGCTGATGATCTTGTAGTTTCCAAAACAGAGTAGAGAAGGTCCTGGAGAAAAACTTAAGATACTTAAATATAACTATGCTAAAGATCATATAGAATGTTTCATACTACATGTAGCTAACATCCCACAGAAATAAACCTTTCCATCTTGGAGGATTGCCTATTATAGGGCTCAACCTGCACATACTCATCAGACTGGGGAGTAATATAAGCACTGTTCTGAGAAATGGCTTTACACCAGAGACAATCATACTCCTATTTGTTTAAAGGCTTCAGCTCAGTTTCAAGGGGGCTGGGGTGCATAGCCCAGAGAACAGAGCAATTCCAGGGTCTATTTATGTGGTAATTCGTAGCGTATGTGTTTCTGATATCTTTGGCTGTTGGAGAACAGGTGGCAGGCAAGGTGGCAGGTGCTGCCAATTCATGATGAATTTGGAAAAATCAAACAGGGAGCTGATGTTTGAGCTCTTCAGTGTCATCACTGTAATATAATGACCAAGGGGAAACAAGATCACTGAACAGCACAGCTGAATGTGTTGGTGTCTGACCTCTGCAGTAAACATTCACACACATTATGAAGTGTGTAAAGCATAAACAACTTGCTTTTGGAAATGGTTGACAATGCTTAAAACTGAACTGAGGTAATATCTGTTGTTAACTAGGCTGATACTAACACGGAAGTGAGTGACACGGAAGTGTTGTATTACTCAGGAACAATGGGAGATAGCAATATTGACCAATCCTTTTTTAAAGCCACATTAGTGTGGTCATGTTGAAGGTCAGTTTATTACTTGCATTTTTGTGCAGCCCATGAATCTTTTTGACTTCAGTGATTCCTTTCGTCACTATTGACGTTTTAGTGAAACTATTAAATGGATCGCTTATTGCTAAAATTTAGATACTGAAGAGTCTCCAAGGATGCATCTTGTGTGTTTTAATGAACCATCCTGACTAATATTTGGATGGATTGACATTCATTTTGGTACACATGATTTAATAACCTTGGTCATCCTTTTACTTTTCATATCCATCCATCAGGACAAAATATAGAGTACATTTGTTTAGTGCTTTTTATTCATGATCAAATTAACATTTAACATTTCACAGTGTGTTTAGTGCTATTAACGAAATGTTAGCATGCTAACACAACACTGCACTGTACAGTCTCACAGACCCAGTTTTTAATAATCTACATGTAGCATATTTGTGCAATTAGAAAAACTACAGTTAGAATGAGTGGTTATATTATATCAACACATCAGACTTTTTTTTTAAACAAAATTGAAAGATCCAGGGCTGGTGTAACTAGCACTAGCTGTGTACTGTGTGTCTCAGCTGGGCTGTAAGCAGAAGTCAATCTGCTGTGAGAAAAAGAGGTCATAGTCGATATTATCAACATGCTCACCTGTTGTATTTGTTATAAGGCCCCCGCTAATGTAGCCCCATTACCCAGTTCAAAACAAGGCATTTTAAGAAATGCTGCTTGATTATCAAACCAGTCACAATCACAGCCACAGTGGGGTTCAGATGTACTACTGAGAGATCATAGTGGGGATGTAAAGTTTCTTCAAAAGTTAGGAAGCCGTCATGCTCCTAGTTTGCCTTGCAAACAAACTATGGGCTTGATTAAACAGTCAATTTGTTTAAGAGTGATTGGAGGCGTGTTTTAGCAAATCTGAAAACAGCAGGAGAACCTCCAGACCTCCTACATTCAACAGTGACTGCTATCTCTAAAAATTGTATTACTTTGACAAGTAATGCCAACAGAAACATTTTTCATAAAAAAAAAAAAATGCAGTCTATGCAGTCTCAGTAGGAAGAAGTGACAGAGGAAATCTTAAGAATAGATTTGCCCCCCACTGTTACTGTGTTTGTAAGGAAATGCTGTTAAAGTAAGAACGGTAAATGGTGCGAACAGTCGGTATCTCATGAATTCACTGCTCCCGCCTTGAATGCAACCACTGCTAATTAAGCCTAAACCTGTGAGAGACACTTGATGGTTATGCATAAATAACCATTCATTCATATTTCAGACCTCTGACATGTTGCTGGGGTGTAATGTGTGAGCCCTAAACCACAGGCTTCCACACACATCATGCACATGACATTTTTAGCTGCTTTCTGGGCTCATGTTACTCAGCAGAACAAAAGAAGCTGAGAGATTACGTTTGTATTTATATAAAATAAATATATTAATAAAAGCTGAAGAACAATGAATAGCAGTTGCTGATTTTTGATTTGCTTTTCTAAAATCCTTTTGAAATTATACAGTAAGTCTAAGTCTAACTTCAGCCATTATTTGAGCTTGTGTCTCAAAGGATATAGTAATACTGTATAACTCATCTGGGCTGAGGAGTATTTGCTAAAAAGCTGAAAGTGACAGAGACAGAGAGAGAGATTTTGGTACACAGGCAGTTCTCAGAGGATATCGTGTTGGGGCAGGAGAGGGGAGCGACCACAGGACATTTCACCGGGCTAATGGGATGGGAATCTCTGGCAGCAGGGCTCATTGGAAGGGATTTACTCTGGGATTCTGCAGAGGACACTGGGGCAGGGATGATACTATGAATTTAAAACCAGCTATCTTCTTCCACTCAAGATTAAAATAAGGCTCTCTGCGGCTTTGGGTTGTTTTCTTCTTTTGCTATTATTTATTATTTTGTTAGCACATGAGAATATTGAGCGCAGACTGTCAGTCTAAGTGTGATTCTCTAATTTAACACTAACCAACTGCAATGTCCTTTGGTATAAAATGCCACCTCATCGGGTTTTGAGGAAATCTAATGAAAATCTGCCTGCTCTTATGTGATAATGTGTTTTTATCTATGAGTACCACACTTCCTTATTCTGAGTTTTAAATACATATATATGTATTTGCAGTCTATGCACAAGGATTTAAACAGCTGCTGTCTCTACAAATTGTTATTCGGTGATACAATATTGCTTTCATGTGTCTTCTTTTAAGCTTGAAAGCTAAGAGTGTTTTTTAAAAATTTTTTGTTTATTATAATATACTACTTTAGAAGTACGAATCTGCTGAGAAGCTGTCAGAGGAAAGGAAGGATGAGTTGATTCTGCATCGTTTAGCTGGGATTTAGCAGGCACTGTTGGTGGCATTAGTTACAAGTCTGCAGGGAGCTGTGGATGGTAGCTTAGTGGAGGAAATGCACATGTTCACCGGGGATTGAATGGGACTCATTACAGTAATTAAAAACCTTTCCACACATGCTTTCTCATCCTGCACAATGAGCATTGAAACTACATTACCTGTCCACCTTTGGGAGCTTAAAGTAGGACATAATCACCTTGTTTAAGTCATATCATAATGAACATGAATGTGCATGTGGGAGTTTTTTTTTCACGTGTGGCTGATGTGGTTGCCACAGCAACAGCCCTATTTGGCTTGTTCTGGCACTATGGGGATCCCTGCTTTCCTTTCTCTTTCTACGCAGCAGACTTCAGTCGTCCGCTATAAGGATGATGGGGGAAGGGTCTCCTGCTTTGAAGGGGATAAGGATAGTGATGATGGTGTTGGTGTTTGGAGGCGGGTGCATGGTTTAGAGTTTGGGTTTCAGACAAGTACCAGATAGTATGTGTATGTATGTGTGAGTTTGAGAACAGACAAAGAGGATAAAGGGGGTGGAGAAGGAGGAAGTGACTACTAAAGAGCACATATGCATGTGAGATACTTAGGGGGAGGAGAGAGAGAGTGAGGGAGGAGAATCAGTGGTGGAGTGGATGCTCACCGAGAGTGTGTGACAGTCTAAGGAGATGAGCGTGAAGGCAGCGGGTGAACAGCTGATGGGGAACAGCCAGTGAGCTGAGTGGAGCTGGTGAGAGAGAGAGAGAGAGTGAGAGAGATAAAGTAAACTGAGACAGGAACACAGAGAGACAGAGATAGAGGAGATAGCTGTGAAAGAGAGCGAGTGAGAGAGGGAGTGAGACTCTCAACTAGAGGAGAAGTGTAGATAGTGAGTCATCTGCCTGAGTGCTGGTCACTGTCCGGACTTCCCAGAGCGCCCAGCGAATAGCTGCCACTGTTTGAGTAAGTTTTGCTTGTCCGCTGTACACAGTACAACGGGTCGTCCAGGTGACATGCTCTGACTTCTTCACTGATTTCTATGGTGCATCGTTTGCTGGGGTGTGTTATGTAATTTGTTGTGGTGTTGGGATGAAGCTGTGGCTTAGTGCTGCAAGCTGATCTGGAGGAGGGCTTATGTGGTAAAGCTACACAGAGCAGGCAGGTGTGTGTGAAAAGCAGTAGGTAATGTGTTTTGCACCACATGCTTGTGATAAGGCTGTTTGTAATGGGCTGCACATTTCCTCTGTCACCTTTGCTGTGATTTGTGGTTTTATCGCTACTTGTTCTTTGGCTTAGTGGGATATAGATCACCAATTTATGCACCGCTATAATTATTTAGGATATCGTACTAAAAAAGTACTACCTCTAATTTGTAATGCAATACAATAGCTTTAAACCAGCCATTTATAATAGCATTTCCTTTCACATAAATAAACATGTGTATGTGTCTGTGTGTGTCTTGCATCCATCTATTGTGCATTAGTTCTAATTAAGAGTTCAGGGCAGCTGATGCTCAATCTTATCCCGTTGTCCCATGGGAGACCAACCACTTGAGCCCCTTGTCTACTGAGCCTGCTCAGAATAAGCTCATATTCAGAATTGTTCCAGTTTCTTCTGGCTGAATCATGACTTTCCTTGACTGAAGAACCACTTGTCATATAACAGCAGACAGGGAGTGTTGTGTGTCAATGACTCACACTCTCTTTTTTTCACCTATATTTGATTCACTGAGTACCCTCAGTGAATGTGAAAACAGATTTTCACCTCGGTCACTGTTCCTCTGGAGCAGCTGTTTATCTTATCTTCATTCTCAGGGTCAGAACACAGGAACTGATATAACTAAACACCGTGTCAGTGTGGACACCCCCAATATAATCTTGAAAAATATCTTCTTTTTGAGCTGATAAGTTGTACTTATCGCAACCCTGAGTAATTGAATGCATTTAATAATATGTCTCTGCATGCGCAACATGGTGCTTTGTTGCTGCTGGAGTACGCTGGATCTTGTAGATACAGAGGTATAATAAATATTTTATTAGAGTCGCTGTAGGCTTCTTTGACAGCACATCACAGACAGCAATATACATTTTTCATATTGCCTTATTGCTGCTTCATGACCACTTCAGATCCAGTTTCCTACTGATGGATCACATTGTGATTTGGAAATAGCCTGAATTACTCAAACAAAATCTTCTGTGCAAACTGGTCAGTTGTTGATGTCAATAAGGTACCATATTCAGCATGGACATCGATCAGTGATCCTGTGGTAATGAAGTTTTCCTGGTAGAAATATTGAACTTAGAGCAAAGGATGTGTGACAGCGGTATTGCTCAGTTTTGCATTAGCAATGCATTACTCTACTGGGTTAGACAAGATAGATGCTCTATTTGAATAAATGTGAAACTATGAATATTGTGTCTCTAGGTCCCTGAAGTGTTTGTGAATGGCTGCATTTTCAGCAAAGCAAATGAAAACCATGCATAGTGGAATATGAATTGGAGAATATGAATTAGTTGTTTTTTTTGCGTAAACAGCAAAGAAATAGTACATTTAGTCATTACAAGTGTCAGACAGTATGTATATACAGTGAGTTAATTCCTGGTCAGACATTAGAAAGACTTTAGACTTAAATACATTGTGAGGTGAAGAAAGCATATAGACCAGGTTAACGTCTCTGTTGCTAGAGCACTGTAACACATCATTAAGTTAATGAAAAAAAAAGATAATTACAAGGAAAACTCGAAAATGTAACATTGCTGAATGAGACCAGCCACATTTCCTGAGGCATTACCTTTTACTGTCCTCTTGCTTCATCTCAAACAGAATGACCTTTTCTGACTGAATGTTGTCTTGTCTCTGTTTGATTGTAGGAAACAAGATGCGAGTGACCCCCGGATTCCTGCAACACTAGAGCCCCAGCTGTTCCAGCCATACACCACCTCAGCATTCAATAAGGTAGGAGGAGATTGGGTTCGCACTTTGACCCCTGACCTTAATTCTGTGGTCTTTGTTAGCTGTCCCTTCTCATCATGTTTCTAGACCTGCTTCTGGCCGGGTGCACTCACTTGGGGTTCTGTCTGTATTTATTCTCTCATGACTGTATTAGACCCAGAGTTTGCTGTGTTATTGTGATTTTTTATTTCTGTCTTCTTTTGTTTAACTTTAGTAGTTAGCACACAGAGAGCTCCATGTCTGTTTCCTTGTCTTTGCCGGATTCAATTAATACAGATCTATTTTTAGCAGGAAACTGTCAGTTTGATGCCGACAGTTTCTCAATACAAGCCAAACAAGTCTGACTTAATCAAAGCAAAGAGAATACAGCCTATCTGAGCAGTTGTCATTTTCAAATCAAAAGACAAACTTCTACGGCCTCACCATCATCTGGGATGTGTCACAAAATTGGAAAGTCACTGATGTTTAATAATCAGTTGTGTGGGTATCAATTATTATCCAACTGTGTTGATGCCATCCTTAATAAGCTGGTTGACTTCAGTGTCTATTGTAGATAAGTCACCATTTTGCAGCTTTTTAATAAAGGCAAATAGGAATCTGCTAATTTCAGCTTTTCCAAACTGTTTTATTTTAGCTTGAAATAAATTTTCTGCCACACTTTGTTAGTTTCTTTGCAAGAAAATCTCGTTCACTTTGTGTCCATTCACTAAAAAGGATTTTTCAAGGTTTTCAGCATTTCTGAATCAGCTTAGATTGATTTGACTGTCGTTGTTCCTTTTAGCGAGGAAAGACTAGCTGTGATTGTAAACAGACAAATAAAGGACAAAAAATGAAAATGATTATGGGACATATCATTTCAGGAAATCTATGTTGACTGTCATTGTGCCTATCCTTTCCATCTTTCTGTTTGGATTTTCATGACTATCTATGTCACGTCCTGGCGTTATGACTGACTGACAACTGATGTGAAAAACCTGCCAGGCATATTCTGGGAACTAAGAAAACAGAACAGAGCCAGGCTCTTTGGTGTTTAAAGAGGATACAATCTCACTCATGTCGCATGGGTTTTCTAAGGTCTTTCACACTTTGGATTGGGTTTACACTTCTCCCAATCTGACTTGATGTGAGGAGAGCAGAAGGAGTGAAAAGAGAAAGGGATTAAAGGAGAATTTGGAGACTGGGTTGCTTAACAGTCATTCCTGATCCTCTTCAACACATACAATCTGTAGATGCCCAGACTTACTAGTTGCATTTAGTCAGACAGGAGGAGAGGATTTTTAAAACTTCAGTGTGTCTCCAGATTTGCATAAAATGCAATTCAAAAACAGCTGGAAAGGGCAGCATTTCACTTATTCTTCACGTCATAATATTTACCCCATCTTCTACCTCAGGAATACCAGATGAGTATATTGAGGGACAGCTTTATAATGTAAGGCACTGTAGCATAATAAGAGCTTAGTAGGGCAAGAGTCATATTCATATTGATTTAATCAGAGCCCTGGGAAAACCAGTTCAATCTGCAATTAACTCTGCCTCATCTTATGGTCACAATGTAATTCAAATTACACTATTGTATCGGTGAATTCATGAATTTCTCTGAGAAGCAACACAAGCACAAAAAACAATCATTTTCAGACCTCACTGCAACAACAAAGACATTCTCCCCCCCCCCCAGACACACACACACACACACACACACACACACACAATGTTGCCTCATTACGGTGGCACCATGAACTTCAACAGAGCCCTCCATGAATTTGGGTTGCAAGTGAAAACAACTCTATATTAGCTGGATGAAAATGCAAAACTAAGAACTAAACCTACTGCACATCAAAGAGAGAACAAAATAAACCAGTGGACCCATCTGTTTTTCTTATGGAACTGGTCAAAGTTTAAATGAGCTCTCTGAGAATACACAGAGTGGCAGCTGACAAGGCTGCAGGAGACAGGAGGTCTTGCACATTTAATTTGCCTCTTGCCATGATGACAATCTTATTACCTCTCTTAACGAAAGGTCTCAGCTCTAACACCTGCTCTGCATAATAGCCTTTGGAGTCTCTCTCTTCATCCACCCAGTTCATTTCTGCAAAAATGTTGTTTCCATTGCCGTTTGCATAAAGACCATTTGAGTCTATCTCCATATTTTCTGCTTCACTTTTCTTCACAACTCAATATCACATAAGTTTGGATGTTATTTAGTCATCTTATATTTAGGACTGCCCACACAGCTCCTCTGTAAACAGAAGACTGTTGAGACTAGAGGAGTTGGACTTCTGGCTACCTATCAGCCTAAGGCTGGAGTGAGTTAGTGATAAGACAGAAGCCAATGACAAGTCATTCGGATTTCCTCTGGCAGTACTCACACAAGAGAGTCACAAAGAAGGATCAGCAAATAACAAGGCACCTCTGCCTGCAGGATTACTTCTCTAAACTTCAAGCAAGAACAGCTGTCTCTGCATGCAACCTGAGAAATACCTGCTGGTATCGTATAAGTTTAGAGCGCACATGGATGTTGCCTCCAACTTTGTCTGATCCGACACTTTGTCAGTCATGATTGCAGTTAGCAGGGATGTTGCTTTACCTTGGATGTCACAAAGTGGGACACAGTTAGTGTCTACCATTTGACGGTCATAGCAGTCAGAGAGAGAGTTTAATCCAGACCTGTTGAAATCAAGCAAGTCGAAAGAGGTTTTGAAGCCACAGGAACTAAGTTAAAAATGGCTAGAAGTCTGGAAAACTACTTCCATGCACCGATGGTTACGAAGACACTCTGGAAGAAACCCAGCCGTGTAAGTAGCTTTACTTTAGAAACACGCTGGATGGAAATCATCATGAAAATGTCAAATAGAAATTTGTCAGCATTTTTATCAGAGGCTTGGAAAAGAAGTTAGGCATGCAGAACCTGACAGGTGATATTTGTGTATTGAACAGATGAGCTTAAGAATTATGGTGTAGTTCTAACTTCAAATGTTTCCTTGATTGTGAAATTTAAAACAAAAACAAACAAAAAAATATAACATTAGAAGATGTGGTCAGACATGACTTTGTTTGTGGGGCATAGAGACAGTTTTACAGCTAATGCAGCTGTTATTTAACACACGCACTACACTACAGCTTCTCTTATTCTAATCTCTGGTTAATGTCATTGAAGCTTTGTTGAAGCTGAGCTTATTTACTTTCAGGGTTTGTGGCACACTGTTGTTTGCACATGGTGGAGGACTTTACTCATACTGACATTGAAAGCTAAGGCACAATTGCTCTGTACACAGACTGTGTCAGGCTTTACTGGCTGGACCTTTTTGCCTTCACCTCCTCTGCACTGACGTCTTCAGCATTTTCTGCAGTAGTTAAGAGTCGCTGCAGTCAACAGATGCATACAGGTTTTGCATGTGAAAATTTAAGGGACGTGCCCCAGCAGCTGCGGTTGGGCTCTAAATCATTAGGGCAGCAGTGACAGGTCAGCCTGTCACACATGACTCTGTAACTGTGTGACAAACTACAAGGGAGAGGTAAGACATCATATGCTACACTCAGGTTAAATGTCAATTAAAATAAATATAGTTCTGAATTTGGCAGCGTAAATTTCGCAAACAGCTTTACCACCTTAATATCTACTGTGCAGCGTGAGTACTAGGACAGCACTTATCTTTAATGAAGACAATGACAGAAGTGATTTAAGCAATTAACCATGATTTTCTATGTTGGGTCCTGGTGACCCTGGCTCCACTTTTGCAGCTAAAAAAAAAGCTGTTAACAATATTATCAAATAGCTGATAAACACTACAGAAAAAGTCACATTACATTGTCACTTCAGTTTTGGGGGTCCAAAAGATACCAGCTGTAAAATCGTACTTAAAATACAATGCATATTCATTTCCTTTATGTCTGTGATTAGAGCTGACTTTTTACACAGACTGCCTGCACAATTTCAAACAAGTCTGCTTGCATTCCTGTTTTTGAAGTTTGCTCATAAAGAGTCTAACAAAGAGTTGACTCCAAACATGTGTAGACAACATGTTGTGCTTTTCTTTGAATAGGAATGACTTTTTGTCAAACAAAAGGACGCTGTTTGTGCATAGTGTATATAAACACAGTGTTTATTTGATCTAATAATGCTTTAGGGTCATCATATGTGCAAGTCCAGATTGTGGCAAAGACATGGGTTGCTTCACTACTCCTCTATGTATTAGCTTCAGTGATGCCTGTTCATGTATGGATCAGTGGAGTCCGTGGGACCTTAAACAATGAAAATGTAAAGCCAGTGTCAACAAAACACAAGGGCTGAAAATGTTTTTCAGGCAGTGGATGGAGTGTAGATCAGAGTTGAACCATAGTAATCAGATTCACCCAGATTCTGCATATATTAACCTATGCACCAACAAATGAACTCAAAACAATGTCATCTCACTCTCCTCTCCACAGACCACAGATTTATTTGAAATGATTGAAAAGATGCAGGTAAGATGATGCATTGATCTTTGTATTTGTCTCACTCGTTTAAACTAAACTCACTAAGTGACTAACTAGTCTGTGTGTCTCTTCCTAATTGTGCAGCAATTTGGCCCTCTCCTCTCCTGGCTCTCTACAATACTGTTCACAAGAAAGATATTGAATGTGGTGGTTTCAGAGGAGAGATGTCAGAGCATTATGGCTGTAACAACGTAACATTTTGGCTCTAACAGTGGCTGACAGCACTGTAGGCTTATTATCTGGACTTCAGAGAAAAAAAACACTTTCTCCTGGTTTCTGAAGGCTTTGGAAGTTTGTTTTAATCATGGCGCCACACATACAGTAACAGGCTAAGAGTTTCAAAACTCCAAATAATGTTTTTGTGTAGATGTATTAGCAACCGGTACATCAGTGATGGTGTATACGTTCCCCATTGTTTTCAAAAATGTTAAATGGTTCCCACTTAGCATTGCATATTGGTATTTGGTGGTTTTTCTAAAGTCAGATAATATAATTGTATGATGTATCATCTTCCTGATGCCCAGTGCCATCACCTGAATACTACTGCATTGCTCTGCACCTCAGTGTAGCAGCATCACTTAGCATCTTTTTAATCCCCTGGGTCTTATTACCACACGTCTTCTGTGTGCTAACAGGCTTTTTCAGCTAGTCCCAAATAGCTGCTTTTTAGTATCCTTTATTCATCTCTCCATACGCTCTGTGCATATGTAATGCATCTCTGTCCATCTGTCACTCTCTGACTTCGCTTTACTGCCTTCTGCACAACTCTTTGGAAAACTGTGTTGTTATGTAATGAGGTTGGCCGTTCTTCCCCGCTTTGTTTTGTTGTAGTTGTTCAATTTCAAATACAGTTATTACACTGCTTTATGAGCTATGTGTGCAACGGCAGCTGCTGTGTGACTGAGCATGACTCCTCTGTATCTTCCTCTCTGGTTTTGCTATCTCACCCTCTTCTCTCTTAGGGCAACAGGATGGATGAGCAGAGATGCACCTTTCCTCCCCCGCTCAAGGTATCCAGTTCTCCATGTATTAAAAATGGCCACTATATGATTTACATCATGTGGCCACTGTCTTGTGACTGCTCCACTATTCTTTGTTCTATCAGATTGGTTGATTACTTCAGTATTATTGTTATTATTAATGCAGTGACATGTTTACCATACACGATTTAATTAGTTATGCTCTGCAGCCTGAAATACTGCAATCTTAGTAACAAAGCATTTAACAGGCTAGAATGATAATGTTAGTAATCCATGCATGATTTAAGTATATCTGTGTTCTGAATAAGGGCAATGCTTTGATCAAGTCATGCACTGATAACTAATTTCACTGTAGCTCCTAAAATGATGTTCATTGCATAACAGTTATGCAACTACACCGAAATAGTGTTCTTTAGATTATAGAGTTGATCGGTGTGGTTATTTTTATTCTTTGACAAGGAAACTAAGCTGTTTTCTCTCCTTTTTAGACTGAGGAGGACTATATACCATATCCAAGTGTCCATGAGGTGGGATCATATATGTAACCTAGTTTTTAACTTATTTTCTGCTGCACCTCTGAAATGATTAAATTGGATTTTGGTTCTGTATGCCAGCTCTTTTATAATTTGTATATTTTGGCAGGTGCTGGAAAGAAAAAGCCCCTTACCTCTCATCCTACTGCCACAGTTTGGGGGTTACTGGATTGAGGGGACCAACCATGAGCTGAGGGACACGGTGGACACAGAGCAGCTTCAGCCTCCATCCCCCAACACCCGCACCAAGCTGGAATGTAACACAACAGCCATGCTCTACAGGAAACACTTCTTCAGCAAGGTTAGAAACTATGTTCACCACTTTTACCATCATGTCATTTTTTTCTTATAAAAACACAAATTTTAAGATAAAGACATGACAGACAAACAGTATTAAGCAGGAAAAATGGGATGGGATTGGGTGGTGCTGCCACAAATCCAAAATATTTCTTACGCATAATAGTTTTTTTTATTACTTTTGTAGTAGTTTTACTTGTATTTCCATCCCATGTTAGCGTAGCTTGGGTATTTGTCTCTGCTTTTAATTTGATGTCTAAGGTTCCTAGTTTTTCCCCAATTAAATATAATGATAGGAACATCAAATAACCATATTTAGTTACTATTAAAGTCAGATCAGGCATATTCTAATGCTGCTTTCAAAGTGATATTACTGGAGTCATACTCTTGAATGCTCTCATAGAAGCCTCCCTCTTCCTGAAATGAATTTCATTGCCTTCATAGAATATTTCACAATCAGTTTCACTCTCTGCTCATTACAGTAATGAAATGAATCAGCATTAAGCAAATCCCAGTGCAGTAAACTATTAACTGTGACCAGCCTCACTGTTTGGCATCTTATAAACTGATGCCAGTGAACATGCATTAGGCTCTGCCACCTGTTCTTCCACAGTATGAACAAATTTGATCTGCCTGTGTTAGAAGAGCAGCAGAAAATAAAATGCTACTCAGATTGGGTAGACATGGGTAATCACTGGAGCACACACACATGTCAAGCGCATGTGTGTATCTGTTTATGACAGGTAGTACTAATGACCGTATCCTTGCACTGTGCCCTCAGGAGCATTTTAACTACTATTCAGTGGACGGTGCCCTTGGACATCTGGTGTTCTCTGTAAAGTACGATGTGATTGGTGACCAGGAACATCTCCGGCTAATGCTCAGGTAGCACTCATTATGAATAAATGTTGCAGTATTGTCACTTCATTTACAAAGAAAATCAAATCTGAATTGTACAACAGTAGCAATGGGTGTGTAGGCTTATACAAAATGTTACTTCTTTCATGTTCAACAGGAAACAGATGCAGAATAATCCACTTTTTTGATCGTGATATGCCCAGCATTGACTGGATAAACATATCCTCCCGGCGGGTGTTATCATAAGAGTCATAAAGCTAGGGAGAGCGTCAACAGCAGTGTCATTTCCACAGCAGAGTAACAGATGGACTATTTAGGCCAGTGAGTGGGAGGGGATGAAAGGGGGAAGGCAAAGAGACGTGAGAATAGGGAAGTTTGATGATGGTGCACAGTGAATTGTCTTTCATCTGATAGGTTCTCAGAAATGTTGCATCACATCATTTAGGCGACACTGATTTATTACTCTTTTATGACTTGACCAGGACCAAACTGAAAACCTACCATGATGTTATCCCCATTTCGTGTCTGACAGAGTTTCCCAATGTGATCCAAATGGCAAAGGTGTGTTGAGATGTTTTTTATTATGCAGGGATTTGTCTGTTGTGTCTCTCTGTGTCTAAGCACATTCTTATTGTTTGTTTCCCCTCTTGTTTTTGATCCAAGCTTGTCTGTGAAGAGGTCAACGTGGACCGCTTTTATCCTGCCCTATATCCAAAAGTAAGAGCTGGACTGGTTTGTATATTTGCAGCTGCTGTGTGTGCCCTTTTCACTCCCACACATGTGATGGTTTAAAGGACAGGATCACAATCTTTCAGATATTGTCATTAAACAGTCAGGAAACACTATCTGGGAAAGCAAAAAGAGGGAATTATATGCTAAAATCAACATGCTGAATCAACTTAGACTGTGAATACATTTTCACACAGATTGAAGTGTGTGGACTTTGTCTGTGCTACTTTTTGAAATATGTCAGCAAGGGCTCTCTTAATGTTAAGTAAAATATGTTGTAGTGTTCATATAGGCCCTTGACTTAAAAAAAACACACACATATCCATTATTATCTATGTTTATTTACAGGCTTCAAGACTTATTGTCACCTTTGATGAACATGTGATAAGCAACAATTTCAAGTTTGGTGTAATCTATCAAAAGTTTGGACAGGTGAGTTAAAAAGCCTGGCCATGAACTAAATAATAAGGTGCATTTTTAGGGCGGTTAGAGATGGTTCTGTAGAGGTGCATGCATCATTTATATTCATTGTGTTCAATTCAGGAACACTGGGCACTATTCACTGTAATTTCTGATTTCCTCAAGTGACTATGCTCAGTCCTCCTCAGTGTTAATTATGGCTTTCAGTTCAGCCGGCCACTGTGGCCTGTCTTCACCATTCCCTGTCATTTCTGAGGCAATCACAGCCTTCTTGTTTACTATGTGCAGAAGAGCTATTCAATACTTTCCTGAGGGTATTTGTACCTTTCAGTGGAGACCTCACCATGTAGAGATCTGCACAGATCTGCCCTTGAACTAAAATGTAAATGAGGGCAATCTCACAAAAGCTGCGATTGCCCTCTGTTCATCCCCAGGAAGGATGAAAGAGGAGAAATGCATGATGGTTAAGTAGGCATCTTGCATACAGGAGAGAAAAACAGAAATGCTTAATAAGCAAAGGAAGCTTTTCCCCAGGCATTATTTCAGTTGAAGCAGGATTTTGTGCCGTCATTAGATAATCAGTTCTCTGCTCATTAATGCCCAAGCCTTCCTAAAACCTATCCCTAACCTTTGCATTAGGCCGACTACTATAATTGACTCAAGCAACATAATTGACTGAAGTCCCTGCTGCATATGCATATGTGTTTGAATAAGCGTGCCAAACGTACAGCAGCGTCCAACTTTACAGTCCTGCTCCCAATTATTGTTGCAGTAAAAACAAGCCTTATATTAAACTTTCTTTGTGTCTTTGCTGGCAATATATTATGTAAATCACATATCATTTTCACTGTGCTTCTTAGACAACTGCTTTGTTATAACACAGGGGACACTATTATTGGACACTATAGTGTACAGCACACAAACCATCCTCAGAATTTTTACTTGTGGGTGCTCAATTCATTCTCCTCCAAGCCTTAGGATTTTTTTTTTTTTTTGTATTCAGACTTCAGAGGAAGAGCTTTTTGGCAACAATGAAGAGAGCCCTGCCTTTATAGAATTCCTGCAGTTTCTAGGAGAGAAAATTGAGCTGCACAACTTTAAAGGGTAAGGACCTGACCATGTCATTGTGTACTATACACTGTACCATACCCTTTACTGTACGATGCCAACTGCAGTCTACCTTATATCATACCAACTATAGGAATGTTGTTGCAATGATGGTGGAGAATAGCCTGTTAGTCGTGGTTCTGTGTGCTTGCAGGTTCCGCGGAGGGTTAGATGTGACTCACGGGCAGACTGGCTCTGAATCTGTCTACTGCAACTATCGTAACAAAGAGGTCATGTTCCATGTGTCCACAAAGCTGCCTTACACAGAGGGGGACACCCAGCAGGTGCTGTAATATAATACCAGAGTAACACACCTTTTATGATTCATAGCAAGCAGTCAGACAGGTTCCTTATGGCTATTGATGTACCATATTTTGCATTTACCTCTTGTAGTGCCAAACAACTGCAGCACATTTGCAAAAAGAAAAAATCACTAGTGGAAAACATGAAACACTATGAAAGTATACGTCAGTGTGTGCATGTGTGCGCATTAAGTCCTCCCTAACAGTGATTTAAAGCTGAGATTCCGCATTGCTCAGGCAGCCTCCTGGTCTCTGCATCTCAGCATCATGTTCCGCCACATATTCACACAAACACTGATTAATTATCACAAGCTCACACACCATTTGCTGTCGTAGTTTAAACAAACACAGTCTTCACAAGAGGAGCCAGCCAGTCAGTGATTGCTCCGGCTGCCATCATATGAAACAGCACTCCCTGGTGGTATTTCCCAAGTTGACATGGTTTCTTCTGCAAGCCAAGGAGAGGGAGGAATGAAGAGTTAACACGCCTTTGTAATTATCTCTAGTGTCTACAGTCTGTATACAGTCCAAATTTTAGCGCTTAATTTATAAGATGTATTAAAGCAGTTTAAAGACTTTTCTGAATTAAATAGGGTCTCTCTTACTGTAATATTCATACACAAAATCCAATGCTTGGCATAAACATTCTCTCACCCCACCATTACTGTCGTGAGAGAAGTATAGTTTCCATTTATTTGTCCAAAAATGAAATGCTTAGTTTGGTGTTGTTGTTATATTGCAGTTGCAGAGAAAGAGGCACATAGGGAATGATATTGTGGCCATTGTGTTCCAAGAGGAAAACACTCCCTTTGTGCCAGACATGATCGCCTCCAACTTTCTCCACGCCTACATTGTGGTCCAAGTGGTCAACCCCTGCTCTGACAATGTTCTCTACAAGGTGACCTACTTTACCCTCTTCCTCACCTTCACTATGCTTTCTCTGTTAAATAATTATTAAACTTCTTCTATTTACTCTTAAGGTGTCAGTGACAGCACGGGACGATGTACCTTTCTTTGGCCCGACCCTTCCAAACCCTGCTGTTTTTAAGAAAGTAAGAGAAAAGAACAACTGGTTGAACGTGAATTACTGCAACCTCAGCCATTGCACTTTCACCTCTTTCCCCTGATAGTTTTTTCATTTCCAACACGAAGCTTTCTCTCCGTGCTCCTCTTTTTCCAGGGCCCTGAATTCCACGAATTTCTTTTCACTAAGCTCATCAATGCAGAGTATGCCTGCTATAAAGCTGATAAATTTGCCAAATTAGAGGTGAGTTGTTAAAAGCATTTCTGTCATTTAGCAGTTCTGATCAGAGCTGCACAAAATAATGTCTTCTTTGTGTATCTGTGTGTGTGTTTAAGGAACGAACTCGGTCAGCTCTGATAGAGACCCTGCATGAGGAGCTCCATGTGAACAGCCAGGCCATGATGGGTATTGGAGGAGAGGATGACAGACTGGAAAATGGGAGTGGAGGAGGAGGGGGCTTCTTTGAGTCCTTCAAGGTAACTCTCAGCAGAGGCTGAAACTGAAAGACAAGAGCGTGAGAATCTAAAATGTGTTGTTGTGATTGTTCTTGTCTTTGTGTAAGATGCGGGCTGTAAGGGCTTTATCTGTCTCCCTCTGCGGAGAATCTGAATGAGGAGAAGCTCTGCTGCTCTGTTCAGATCACGCCACCGTTGGCTTCCCAGCTGTTCTTCCTCATGTGTCCTGGCTGTGTTGTGCTGCTGTACCCTGTGCGTGCTCTGGTGTTCAGTCACTTCTTTCTATGATGCTGCCTTGCTGTCATGCATAATATGGATTTCTTTCACTATTATATGCCTTCACCTCTGCACACTGTTACATGCCTACAAAGATGTGCACTGGGATTCTCCCTGCTTTAAAGTCATTGTGGTCAGCCATCTTTGAGCCACTTAGCCCTTCTACTTCCTTCCTCTTCTCTTACCGCCTATCTAAACGTATTGACTCATCTGAACCAGCCTCCAGGCACCAACACTTAGCAGTGTTATCTGTTGCTTCCTTGTCTGTCAGGATTAGCATCAGGCCAATTCTCTCTGCCTGTAGTGGTCAGTGTTCAGGGCCCGACAGCCCCCAGGTTCCACTCAGCCCGTGACAGCATACAGTGATGCTGAGGGGTCACAGGGGTCAGTGCCATCTGAATGTATCTCCTCCTCCTCATCTCTCTCTGTAGCGGGTGATCCGCAGCAGGAGCCAGTCTATGGATGCCATGGGTATTGCTTTCAGGAGGCCTCACACAGTTTCCACTAGCCAGAGCGGAAACTTTAACCACAGCCCCGCAGACAGCCCCAAATTCCCAAGGATAGTAAGTACAGACCCACGCCACCTGGTGCTGAGTGAGGCGAACCTTGCTTCCTCTGCCTTCCAAAGCAGGTCTACTAGCGTTCATCGCCCCTCTTCCCTCACTTTCCTGCTGCACTAACTTCTCACAGAGAAGGTCTGCACACTCAGTCAAGTGGAGAATTTACGCCTGGGTCTTAAACTTGGCTCTCACACTGCAACGTTTGACATAGTCTACCACCACAGGTTGGAGTAACTGTACACTCAATGACATGTGGGACACAAATTTCTCCCCTGGGTTAAAGTGGCTTCATATACTTACACTTCTTACTGGTGTTCTTGTATAAATCCACCATGCATTTGCTCATTTTAATTTTAATGAAGGAGGCTTGTGTCTTGTTTGTGTGTGTGTGTGTGTATGCATGTCAGCTAAAGCTTTGTGGTGATCACACAATGTCTTTGACTGTATTTATGACCTAATGAATATTTCTTCAATCAAGTGAAAGCCTTGTATCCTAGTTGCATTTTAGACTTTTTTTTTTTATTGTGATTTCTTCTCAAATCTTCTCAAAAACCTTTTTAATCAAAATTGTCATCCTTTAGTTAAAGGTAAACATGAAACTCACCTAAATCTGTAGATACAAGGCTTTTACTTACCATTTGCTATGCATTTGGTGGTATGTATGAAATGTGCTGTATATTTTGGCTGTAATAAGGTACTTTCATGGAAATTTTTATATGTTTATGAAAACCAACATTTTATTTTCATGAAATGGGACCTTTTTGTCTTATATGCAGTATGCAGACACCTTACTGCATTACTGTTGATATGTCTCAAGATTACATTTAAGTTGGCCTTCAGAAATTAACTAGCCTCAAATCATTGTTAAGCATGTTACAATATTGAATATAACTGAACCTTTATTTATGCCCCCAAAGCTAATCTAAAACATGCTGTATGTCTTCCTCTGCTGTTTTTATCTCTTCTTCATCCTCTCTCTCTCACAGGCTCATGGCTCACATTACTGGCTCATCATTTGTCTCTCCCATTCAGCTGCTGTGTTGCCCCTGTGGAGCCAAAATGTCTTACCTTGTATTTTCCAGTTAACATTTGTATTTTGTTTGAACAACATGACTTGCTACATGGAAATTCATATATATTTGTATATATCTCATGTTTTCTCTCCTGACCCCCATCCCCCTGCCCTCCTCTCTTCCTTTTGTCATCATCACGCTCTTTCTTACTTTGTCCATCTCTCTCTCTCTCTCTGTCTCTCTCTCTCTCTTTTTTCTGCCTGTCTTCCTGTGTGGCTCAGTCATTGCTTGTCCCAGGCAAAAGTCCCAGTAAATATGGACGTCGAGGCAGTGCCATAGGAATAGGAACAGTAGAAGAGGTTCATGTCTAATTCTAACTTCTCTCTCACTACTCACTTCTCCTCTTTGCTCATTTTTTTGTCTGCATTGCTCTACTGCATCATGCGACTGCCAAAGTCTTTTCTCTACATATTTTAATATCCTAATGTGTATTTAACTTAGTATTGTGTAAGACAAAAGCAGATATATGTATATATGTGTATATATACATATTTTTCTCCACATTATTTGATTTTTACTCATGCTATATATAAAAACTATCCAGATTATTAAGAGATAAATGTCTCTGCAAAAGAGTCAATAGTAATACTGACATTAGCTGGTTCTCTTCTGCATATTATTGTAGATTTTCTTGTTTTCTCACTGTCCTGTCTTATACCTGCAGTATATATTATCCTTCCATAGTCTTTTCTGTTTTAATTCCAGTATGCTTAAATTTCTGTGTGATTAAAAATGATGAATATGAATGATTTAATCACTGTCTTATGGAAAATCTATGGGAAAAAAAGAGTCCCCTTCTTGCTCTTTGAAGCCACATTGATAAAAGGCTTTGTCAAGTTCTTATCTTGAGAGCTTAAAAAGGGAGATTGAACAAAGCACTCAGTGACAAAGCATATTTTTTGGTAGAACCTGGAGTGTTTAAATCCATCTTTCATCTCCCACCTCAGTGTGCTCTGCTCTGGCACCGGGGCTTGACGTTAAGCCGCCAAAAGGCATAATTTAAGTGCCAAGTTCATATTTCTTATTCATCATACCTGCAGCAAGCAGTCACTCTTCAACCTGAAAAATTCGTTTTTTTGAAAAGCATTTTTTCATATGAATACAACAAAAACACAAATAATATAGGCTAGATTACTACTCAAAGATATTCAAGGTATTAGAAGTATTTTGACCCTAACTGCCTTTCCTCTCTGTCTGGCAGTCTTTGATCATTCCGGGGAAAAGCCCTACCAGGAAAAAGTCTGGTCCTTTCAGCTCCAGGCGAAGCAGTGCCATCGGTATTGAAAACATTCAAGAAGTCCAGGAGAAGAGGTATGTTTCATGTTTGGCCTCATTATCTTGCTATCTTTATTTATTCCGTACCCATACACCAAGTATATTTTTTATCTGTATCTTTTGTATGTACAGCTTTTATAAAGCTTACAATATATACATTTATGCCTCATGTTGCAGTAGAGAGAGCTCAAATACCCAGAAGACACCTGACAGTGGTCATGTCTCTCAAGACCCCAAATCTGACAACTCATCCAATCAGAGCTCACCAGAGGTTCTCACAACCACCAAGAACAGGTGTGTATGATAGACACGTTAGAGCCATATCACATGGATATACAGATCCACACTTTGCGCTGCACATTGAATGACTGTCTTAGACATGAGCAAAAATCAGGTTTGGCTATGTTGGAGAGTGGTTAATCCAGGGTGTAGTTCTTTTCTCGTTGGCAGGGCTCCATCTATCCCCGAGGGTCATGACCTCTCCCGTTCCTCCTCCAATGCTAGCAGCTTTGCCAGTGTGGTGGAGGAGAATGAGACAGAGGCCACAGAGGACTATGACACGGGCATGGTGAGCAGTCTGTTCAGTATGTGTCACCGTTAGACAACACGATAAAATACATTTAAGTCAGCCACTTGTCTTTCAGTCTAATTGGTATTTGTGTGTTCCTGTGTCTACTCTACTCTTCCCTAGGAGAGCTTGTCGTCTGCAGGGACACCACACAAGCGAGACTCTCTCACCTACAGCAACTGGCTGGAAGACAGCATCAGCAGCACCAGCACCACCAGTCGTGGTAGTTCTCCAGGTGAGAGATGTGGAGTGCTTGGAGATGCAGGTCCAGTAAGTTGTGACAAAGGTCACAGGACATTAGAAATGCTTTAAAAGAAGGCAGCACGATTTAAAAGACTAAAGCAGAGGACAATACTGTAAAAAACAAATGCACCATAGAAAAACGCAGTGAAACTGAATTTGGACATTTATGGCTGATTTAACACACTGTCGACCTATCCTTCAGGGCCTGCTAAACCTGAACGGGGAAAGGCAACAGACATCCGTATCAAACTGGAAAGACCACACGATCACCAGTCCTCATCGGTTAGTCAACTTCACACTGTAACAAACAAAATTCTCACCTAATTATCAGCTATTCTGAAATCTTCTTTGTTGTGCTGCCTGGTAATTTTTTTCTTAACGCTGGCTTCACCCTGGCTTTGAAACATTTACTTGTCTGTAAAAGTTTCTCATTACTCAAACAAAAGGTGCTGCAATGATGCTGTACAGCACTAAAGCCACTAGTGGTCCTAATGTTTGTTTCTGATGTGTTTGTTTCAATTGCTGTTTCTGCGTCTCTGTGTGCAGAACTGTTAGCTCCACCT
Organism: Mastacembelus armatus; assembly: GCF_900324485.2. Classification (NCBI taxonomy): domain Eukaryota; kingdom Metazoa; phylum Chordata; class Actinopteri; order Synbranchiformes; family Mastacembelidae; genus Mastacembelus; species Mastacembelus armatus. The sequence goes on along the minus strand of NC_046639.1, from coordinate 7,594,115 downwards.
ACCTGGTTACGAACTGGATCTCCATCTTCAGGTTAGACTTTTTCTGTTACCTTCTCGTGTTCCTTAGGTTCATGGATTTAAACCAGATGGACCAGATGCACTGATACCAAACTGAGTGTGTATATTTATTATGCAGCTATTTTTTGCATAGCTTTTTAAGTCATAATGCATGTCAAAATATAATTATTAGTCATAGCTTTTAAAGAATTGTGTGAATAAAGTGCATTCTGACACCTACATCTTTATCAGATGTACCAGTGGACCTGCATCTCAACCCTCTTTACCAGATGTCTTTCTTATTCCCAAAGCATTCCCATAAGTCACAATCCTTCTGGGAGATGAGACGGTGCAGGTGTTGGCCATGGCTAGTGAGGAAAAGGAAGAAGATGAGAAAGAAGGCCAATCAGCTGCTCAGTGAAAGCCAGAATGCAGAAATCCAGAAACCTGGAGGACGCTGGAAAGAATGACCCACAAATATGGGACAGCTTGTAACAGTGCTGTTTCTTTCTAATCTTTTCTTTGTCTTTTTACACACATTGCCTAGTCATATGATTTTTTTGTTTATGTTTTTTTTTTATTTATTAATTTTTTTATCAGACCTTTGTAAAAAGATTGTTGGTGGTGTGCTGGTTATAAAGGGTAACTGAGAAGGACTTCTGCTGCTACTATAATGTGTAAATTATCTGTTGGATGCTGTAAGATATTAAATTATTCTCTTGGTAAAATCCAGAATTGAAGGATTCTATAGCTGCAGCAAAATAGCTGTACTCCTTGCTCTACCACCCAAATCTCTACAAGATCAGATTTGAAACTTAACAAAGCAATGCATCTTACATAACACAAAATGGCCTTAAAAACCTATCATTCAATTTCATTGGCCATCAGGATTGTTTTACCTCATTTCTGTGACTATATTCTGCAGCCAAAAATGGAACAACAGTATTAGTTTAAGATTAACAGAAATATATGCAGAATGCTTTTTAAGCACACTAGTGTCTAAATGGTGACTTCAGCACTGTCTGTATTGTGTACTAATGTATGGATATACTATATCCACCATCCACCACTTTGTCTTTTCTGCTGGTGTGGAAACCAGTCTGTACAGTACCTTATATTCTGAGTTGCTTTTTTTCTCTCTGATATATGTTTTTATTTATTGATTTGATTCTTGTTGAAGGGACATTTGTGGTGTACATCTGTTATACTACACTTCTATAGTGGGTACATTCAGCCCTCTGTATGCTTATACTGTATGTGTTGGAGTAAATTATGATGTTGTCACCTGTCAAGTCCTGCCTAATTCAGCAGTCAGATCTCTTTCAGTGCAATCAAAGTGAATATTTTTCTTTGCTAGTGAGAAAATCTTGAGATAAAACTACTGATTTTGTAAATAGATATTTAGTTGAAGTACATATTGTATAATGTGTAAGTCATAGATTTAAGATGGAATTGACAAAGACATCATGACTGCCAAGCTAAGAATGTATTGTTTTTTTTCTGTATACCCTAAAACTTAAGCATTATTTTAAGAGACTTTTGTAAAATAAAATTCTTTTAAAAGCTATCTGGGATTTTCTGTAAAGGGGAAAATCTTTCAGTACATCCTGCTGATATATTTCAGTTGCCTTATCATCACAAACTGATGTCGTATATATAGATGGTGAAGCAAACAGTTAAGCAGGATTTACAAAGAAATGAATGTTTTGTTGTTTTTATTGTAAATAAATGCCCTGAGAACTTTACAGTCTTCTGTACTCACTCTCTTTTGCCCTGCATCACATCACTCAGAAACATTATTTTACTTCGTTTGTTTATTTTCTATACAAAATCCCTGCTGTGAAATGCGTACACACTATAGATGTTCCATTTCTTACCATCTAAATGACAACTAAGAAAGAAATCCCCATGTATTAATGATTTGATGAGACTGCCAGGAAATATGTAAAACTGGAGCAATCTAAAAGTGGAGGCTTCCCTGGTTATACAACTGAACCACATGGAAGAAAGACATATATTACGTTTTATGAGTCAAATGGAAACACTATTGAATCATGCCTTTTAAAATGCATCTTCTCACAAAACAATAATTCTAACATATTTGTGGCACTTCATGAAGGGGTTTAGAAATTGTGCATTGATCAAAGAACATTGATTACAGGCCAAGAACAAAAAGTACTTTTATGTACAAAGTATAACACTGGTACCACAGACTATCATTTGGGAATTTTAGTACTATATTTTTTTTTCATTTTGAACATGCTGATTAAAGATAACAGCCTAAAAATATAAATTCAACAACAAAAACAAGAATAGGAAAATAAAGAAAGCTATTAAGCTACAGGCCCACAATAAGTTTCAAATACACTCAAGATAAATCAGATACCAGTGATTGTAGACATGTTGATTGTGTATTTGGCCCTGTATGTAATGGTACTCACATTTTGCTCAGAACATCTTCATCCGTGGAGCATTTTCCCCATATTTTTTTCATTTTATGTTTGGAGGTCATACCTGTGCTGCATTCAGGCAAACCTTCCCTGCATCAAACAGATGTTATATATTATGAAAACACTTTGATTTAAACTGCCCTCCAGTGGAGTTATTTAGGCCTCCAGCTTATCTGCTGTAAACTCAAGGCCATATGTGCGGTTTATTTATTTATTTAACTGTAGAATGACTTCATGCTGCCTGTGTACATGAATTATTCAGAATATATCTATCTATCTATATCTACATAGATCTCTCTCTCCCTCTCTAAAGAGAGAGAGAAATAGATAGATAGATAGATAGATAGATAGATAGATAGATAGATAGATAGATAGATAGATAGATAGATAGATAGATAGATAGATAGATAGATAGATAGATATTACCGGCTCCGGCGGAACCTTTGTTCGCTCTAAGAAACCGGAAGCACTTGCATTTTTGGACGCACGAGTCGGAAGTGGGTGTCTGAAGTCACATTGAAAACCCGGTCAAAGAATTTAAGGTAAATAAACAGACCGTTTTTAAACCAAATGAATTAATTGTATTTTGTCACGTGGTTCATAGCAGAGCTAATCTTACCTTTGGTGATATCGCGTTTTCTTGACTGAAGACAAGCCGTGTCGCTGGTATGAGCAACAACTGCAGGACTGCTGTGTCGGCAGCATCCAGAAACTATAAATGAACCTTATTTCATTTTTCTCATGTTGTGCAGAAACTAAGGCTTTTGCACTGGTTCACTAATGTCGCTATGTTTAGTTATTTGTAATGTGGTTAAGTTACCTACACGTTAACCACATGCAGAGACACCTCATACATGGCTAACGTTATAATCGTTTATTTTACTGTGGTATCTTTATAGAAACATCCTCACAGAGCTCACAGCAGCTCTTCAAGGTGTTTTTGTCCTAAACCAAGATATACTGACTTTACAGTGACACAGAATGGAAGAGCTGACAATCTTCACTTTTGAAAAGCTTTGTTTCCTTTGACAAATTTGACCTAGATGTTTTTTCTTTATTTCAGCTGTGGTAATCTTTTCCTTGACTCATTTAGAGCTGCAGCCTGCAACAATCAATTACTTAGTTATATGATGTACAGAAATATTGATAATTGACTGTTTTATATGATTCAATTCAGTGTAAGCCAAAATAATATATAGGTAAAAAGGTTGTTGAAGTTGAGCTTAAATTCATTAGAAATAATAGTTGGACAAAATATGTGTACTTAAAGGTTTTTGTGGAGTTTTAACAGTTTCAGTAAATTAGGTTTGCTTTCATTGAGGAACTTAGGTTTACAGAACTGCAAAGACAGTTTATTGATTAATCCATCAGTTAATCAAATGGAAATAAATCTGTTAAATCTGTTTGTTTTTTTTTTTCAAACAAGAGTGGCCAAAGATCAGATTAATTGATAAAGAGAACTTTACTCTGAGCTCATCTATAAGATTAAACATACAGAGATGATATTCCGTTTCTGTGGGGTGAATGGTGCCACACTTATCTGTTGATCATTAGTTTCAAAGCTTTATCGAAGGGCCATGACTAAAACAGTACGTTTCTTATTCCCACAGGACCAGTTCACCCATTCTTGATGACTTTATTTGGATGATCATTAGCAATGTTTGCTTTAAAGGTTATTCCTCGTCTCAGTCTACTACATAGAGCGACGTGTAAGTATTAAGAAATATCTGTTTAGGTATCTAATCTTACCTTAAAGTCAATTTCCTGTGAACATAATATTGCTGAAAATTACTTAACCTTTTTTTTTTAATGACTAGGTGCACTTCAAGCCCATGGAGAACTTTTGAATGGATTTATTCTTCCTGCTTACTGCTCTTCACCAAAACACACACTGAGAAACTACTCAACAGCAGCAGACAACACATCTCCTCCTCGATGGGTCCAACTGGAGCCAGAACTGGACGAGGCTCTTGTGCCACGTAAACTGTCAGTAAGTCCTCTAGAGACCTGGCTGTCCTTGCGTTACTCCCTCCCCCCCCTGCTGGAGTCCGCTCAGCCACAGGAGGATGTAGAGCTACTGGAGGAAAAGGTGCTGCCATCCATCTCTATTCCTGTTATGGAGGATGGGGAGGGTTCAGTACCACCCCTTAGATGTAAGAATGTTCTGGAGATTCGACGGCGGAAGATGAACCGGCATAAATACAAGAAGCTGCAAAAACGGACTAAATTCTTGAGGAAGAGAGTGTTGGAGGGCAGGGCAAGAAAGAAGCAGGTAAGACGAATTTCCCCTTTTTGGCTATAAAAAGAATTATTTTTGTCTCTATATATTATATATGCAGCCTTTCCCATCTCTAGCTGAATTTGGTGTAAATGTACTTTTCTTGCACTACCATGGCTGACTGAGAGTTTATTCTGAACAGAAACGATTTGAGAAGGATCTGCAGAGGATCTGGACACGTGCTGGACTGAAGAAGGCTCCAGAAGGATGGAGCACACCTAACATCTTCATTAAACACCATGCAAACAAAAAAGACTGAGAGACAGTGACAGTGAATTTGTGATTAAGTCACAAACTCTACACTGGATGGCTCTGACACAACAACACACTGCAGTTAAAGTGGTCAGCCTGCTTTCTGTGTTTTGCAGCGTGATTGAAGCATATCTGTGAACTTTATCACTCAAACATGCTGCAATCAAACTGTTCTATGTGTACAGTTATTTTTTTTTAATAGTGAACATGATCTAATAAACATCTTCCTCTGTCAGGCCTGACGCATGGTGTGCTGTAATTATTATTAAGGGGACTAATGGTTGAATCATTGGACAGCTGACATTTTCTCTATTCAAACGATGGGTGGCAGTATTGTGCAAAGTCTGAGAATATGTAGAAACGGAAATGGTCCCTGTCACCTGTAGATATTTTTGTAACTCCACTCTAAACAGACCTGAATCATCAGTATATTAGTAAACCTCTCCTCTTTGTGTTGGATGGAAAGCTGCAGTATGTTTTGACTTGTGCAGGGTCCGGTGCTGGTATTATCTCTACATTCGGCCTTTTGCCCTAGTTTTTTCCTATGTAATTGCTGAAGTATGTTGTTGGGTTATAGTTCTGCCGCTGCTTCAAGTTGTGCGTGAGACGCGCAGCAGCAAAGGTTTTAGATTTCACTGGGTGGCGGAGGCGGAGCGTGATTCGGCTCCAGACTGAAGGAATCCAACAAAAACCCAGCTGAGCTGCTGTTCGGTGAACTTGGGAGTCTTTTTGTGTTTTTGTCTGTTGACGCACAGGTCACCTCTGACGGGCTTCTCCCTTCGCTGGCAGCACTGCGAAAAGATGCGCCTCCATATGATCCTGCCTCAGAGTAAGTCCTTCACTTGTCTTGTTTTTAAAAGCCAGAAAATAACTTGAGGAAACTTTTTCTTTCCACAGCTCAGAATGACCCATCAGGCACAAAAGCCGTCAGCTGCTCATTTGTCAGGTCTGCTCTGCTGCATATTTTCTCCTTAACTAGTTTTTAGTTTGTTTGTTTCTCAAAATGTCAGTAAAATAAGATGTGGTGTTGATTTAAAAGCAGACTAATCTGTTAGACAGACTTTAGATTTTATTGTTCACTCAGTCTGTCTGCACGATTTTTTTTTTCCAGCTACTTCTACTTGCTTCAGATATTTTTAACCCAGAATGCAGCTCACTTTTTGTGCTGTTTATTTATGGAGGCTGTTTATATATAAGATATCTATTTCTTTCTGTTTTCTCCTAAAATCTCTTTGTGTCTACCAGTCCGCACACGGTAAGTATTATGTTTTAAGATATATTGGCACACATTGAAAAACCTGATTGTCTGTCATCTAAACTATATCCCCCGCGCGTGTAGTTATTTGAGATTACAGATTACATCTTTTATTTTGAAATAATCCCAGTACTGAAAATCACGGTGACGCTGTGTGACTCTGACCATGCCTCAGGCCTGTTGGTGTTTATGTGGGATTTTTTTATGGCCTCAGCCCAAGTGTTTCTAGTTAACTGCGGCCTGAGTAGAGGAGTCAGCACAATCCAGCATCCAGTCATTATATGTGTCAGTAATGAGTGTTTCACCACGAGTGGGCTCCGGACGGAGTGGAGGAGGGGGATTACCACTCTGACCTTGTTTATCATGGGCTCTGTCTTAATGAACGGGCGCCAGCGATGAGGCATGGAAAACATTAGAATTGTTGTTTGGAATAAAATAAGCGTATAAACACGTAGCTACTCATTTGGCTGAAGACAGAAAATGACAGGGTCACAATAAATTATTGGCAGCTGGATATTCAGACGTTTGTAGAAAAAGGTGGCTGCACCCTGAGGTGATGCTCCCAGCTGAATATGGACATATGGGACTCATCAGATAGGTGGAGGTAAAAACATACTTACAGTACCCTACAGGCCATATATATATATATATATGTCTGAATATATATATATAGTCCACCTCTATAGAGAACATATACCTAAAAATGATATGTAATAAATTTCTGACTCATAAGGCAAGATGGGAACATTTTAGCAAAAGTACAAATGCAAAGTAAACATTCTCCATTCCAGGTAAATCCCATATTCAAAATTTTAGTTAAGGTACAAAAGTATTTCAGCAAAATATATTTAAGGTAATAAAAGTGAAAATACATGGTTTGTGGAAAAATGACTTCAGTTTTTAGACCAGCTCATTTTTTCTGCACCAAAGAAGATTTGATGCTATTAATGTTGCCAGAGGCTGAACTGAGAGTCTGAATGCTTCTACAAATGAGATTTAAATGTTTGATTAAAAAAAAAAATTAAAATCATATTTGCACTTTGTCATGATTGGATATTGAGTGTAGGATAACCAGTTTTATCCATTAAAATTAAACTTACAACATAATAAAGTGTAAAAAAGTAAAGTGGTCTGGGTCCTTTTTGAATTGACTCTATATATAGTTCCCAAACTAGGGGCTGGGGTTGGGGCCCGTCAGTGGGTCACAAGATAAATCTGGGGGTGAGATGCTTAGTAGGGTATCAGAGCAGAAGATCTGAGATTTACCACTCAAGTTTGTTTTCTTTTTTCTCTGATCTTTGCTTTTCAGTGAACTCTTCCTTTACCCCATTGTGTTTCAAACAGTCGTTTGAGTGAAACCATCTGAGCTGTGTAAAGATGAATTCACTCTGCTCGTAAACATCTGAAACATTCTTGTAATGGCTCATAGGCCAAAGTAGTTGGAAATCATAGGTTTAATATTTAACAATGTATTTTATTTTAGAAGATTATTTAAATGTAGCATTTGAAAATGAAGAGTAAACTATGTCTGTCAGATAACTGTAGTACAGTGAACTCTTGCCTTAGCAGTGTAGTGAAGTAGAAGAATGAACAACATCAAATGAAAGTGTTTGCGTAAAAAGTTATTACTTGAGAGTTTTGTAGTTAGTTGCTTGGCTACAACAATAGAAAGTAGATGCAAGTGTACTAACTTACAATAAAGCAAGAAAAGTACTCAGAGGACTAAAAATCTTGGCAGACACTTAATGTAATGTGGGTGTATCCATGGGAGAGTCAATAGGCTCTGCAGGTCTCTGAATGTGTCTTTGTGTGTTTAGCTGAGTCTGCAACTGGACAGATTTGTTTGATTAATTCTGAACCTGTGATGGAGCTGTGAGTAAACTTTACGTGGCCACGTCGCTCATGAATCATAGTAACGGCCTGAATAAATTGATGCTTTACGTTTGAGTCATATGTATAAAGCTGGTTTTGCTTTACCCTGAGGATGACATTCTGTTACGTGAGTGTCCGTGTGATTCCTGGGGTTACCAAATGACGACGGTGATTTTTACATGTCGTTTGCTAAATTGCCTGTTATTATCTCTGGTAATTCAAGAGCACATTGTTAAGTCTTTAGCGTTAAATCAGCCTGGTGAGTCACCAGCCTGTGTGTGTGTGTGTCTGGATGGAGGGATGAGAGAAAATTACAGGGGCTGGGACACTTTGTTTTACCATCTGCAGGAAAGTTTATACCCTTCAATAGAAAACCCATCTAAGTTTTCCAGTGTGAGGTCTGCTGTCAGATGCCAGTGTGCATGCTGCAATCATTTCACTCAACTTGAAGTATTATTATATACTACTGCAAAAAAAAAAAAAAGCACAGTAGCAGTACTTCTGTGAAGTATTGTTTGGCTGTTTTGTTTGCTTTTGCTCTTTATTCAGATGTTCTGAACGCACTGAAAAATAACACCACACTGACGGCTCTGTAGTTCCCCCTACCCATCACCAGTATGGTAAAAATATACAGGTGTTTGTTCAGTGGGACTGAAGTGAGCAGAGTATCAGCCTGCTTCTTCATCCCCTCAGGATCATGGCCTTGCAACAAACCAGCAGCAGCTGCATGAATAGAGGCTCTGTGTTCTTTGGCTGCAAGCGTCTCCTCTGGCCTTTCAGCAAACAGTCGATGAAATAGCACAGTGGGAAAAATGCATTAGAAATAGCAAATGCACTGTAGGAAAACAATTATTATCTCTAGAGTGAAAAAGCCCAAACAAACAGCCAAATGTCTTTCCAGAGAATAGTGTTGACATCTGGAATGTTTCTGCTGCGTGCATATATCTGTTTCAAAATCGTGTCCTTACCATTTCTTTAGTTTTCCACTGATTCTGTAAACAGTCCTGCCTCTGAACCCACTTCAGTTCCTGCTCTGATCTCTTTCACCGCTGGTTCAGCCCAGGTCAAACCCTAACACTCCAGATACTTCAGGCTTTTAGAGATATTTCTTGAGACTTAATTGGTGAATGGGTTTATACTGCAGTCTGCAAAAAACCTATATAATTGAGCAACAAGCAGGAAGTATGAATTAAAAGTCTCAGTAGGATATACCGCTAATCATTCTTTTTTTTTTTTTGCCTGTTTCAGTTTTTGCTGTGCTCTTCCTCCCAGGAGGTAAGACCATTTATTTATCTAAGCATTACCTTCATTAAAACTAAAGACATAGTTGCTTTTTCTAGGTTTTTATGCTTCTTTTCTTTTCTATCTTCTGAAACCATGTGTGTTAGTGTGGGGTCAGGGCAGCAGTAACCGTGGTGGCGTGGTGGAGGCCAGGAACATCACCCTTCCTGCAGGGACTAAGGCTGTCCTGCCCTGCCACAGCCCCCGTATGGTATGGACCCGGGACAGACTCAAGGACCGCCAGAGGGTGGTGCACTGGGACCTGGTCCGCAGCAGCCCAGAGTATTCTAGAGAGCGAGTCTTGGACATGTCCCCCGGAGCCCGCCAGAGGGTCTACAATGGCTTCAACAAGGGACGCATTTCTATCCCAGAGTCGGGTTTCAGTGATGGAAACTTCTCTCTTATCATTAACAGTGAGACTCCGGTTCTTTGCCAGTAGCAACATAAACAAGGCGGTCTTCCTTTTATGATTTCATCTTACTGTTGTTTGCTTGATGTTTTAGATGTGATCGCAACTGACAAAGGGGTTTATACTTGTAATCTGCACCATCATTACTGTCAGATTCACCAATCCATCCAAATCCAGCTGAACGTCACAAAGTCATGTGAGAACTGCTAATCATAAAGCCTCTTGTTCCATGAATCCTGATGTATCAAATGTCCTGTAGAGCAGCGCATTTCACATTTTATTCCTCTGTTGTGTGCAGCTCGGAAAGAGAAGCGTTACTGGGATGGAGAGAAGACTGTGTTCGTGGTGTTGCTGGGCAACTCAGTGGTACTACCTTGTGTGAACCGGCACTCCCTGTGGAGAGATGGTCTCCAGGAGGAAAAGCAGCAGGTGGCTCACTGGGACTTCCAGCCTCCTGGAGTGCGTCCTGACATGGCAGACCGGCTGGTGGATCTCTATGCCTCTGGAGAGCGCCGGGATTACGGGCCACTCTTTGCCCAGAACAAGATGAGCGTGGCCGAGGATGCTTTTACATTAGGAGACTTCTCACTGTCCATTTCTGACTTGAAGCCCCATGACAAAGGGCTTTACTCCTGCCACCTGCACCACCACTACTGTGGTCTGCATGAGAGGCGCATCTTTAGGCTCACTGTGGGACCTCCACTTCCATCCACCCCCACTACAGCGCCAAGAATTTTCCAGAATGATGAGCCAGAACTAGGTAAGTCACTTGGAATTAAAAAAAACAAGACAAACATCACCAGAGCTTTGTTTTTCCAGACATGAATAATGGTAAATGATTTTCCCTTGGGCAGAGTTATGTGTAGACTGCCCCTGGGTTTTTTTGTTATATTTATAGGCATAGTTGGTCAGTTAAATCAGTTCCTCAGGTTGCCAAATTCTCCTCCGTTTTCTGTGTTTTTCTGTTGGACTGGGAGGGAGGAGGCAGAAGGAAGGAGCTAGTTGAGTAACAAAGAAAGCCTGGCCGAAAGTTAGAGACAAGGTAGGAGCAACAGAACGAATGGAGGCTTTCTATCAGTTGTTGACTGTGAATTCAGCATTGCAAACTGAAAAGCTGGGGTTTTTAGGCATTTATTCACAGTTCTGCATTGAGAACCTGCCTACAGCAAATAACTTTAAATTGGCTGAAATGAAAGTTGTCTCGTTTTCCTCACAAAAGGTTTTTTCATTTACAGCTTTTTCGTTTACTGCTTCAGACATTTTAATTGTGCTGAGCACAGCAGTTGGCTCCAATAGCTAGTAATTTCGGGAGTGTATGGTCATGTCTTGCATTTTTTCCTCCATTTGACCCTATTTTCCAAAAGTCCCAACTATGTGTCTAGACTGATTCCACTGTATCTTTAGAATCTTTAGCTTCTTTTCTCTCAGTTTCTGCTATTTCTCTCTGCTGATGTATATCAGCCTCTGGTTGAGGCATGGTTATCAGCATTTAAAGGCAGTCTGATACATCTGTGCAACATCTGGCCCAGCTACAGTATGACATGAAAGAGCACAGTAAAGCGAAGGGATGAAGGTATGTGTTAGGCTACAGATCCTCCTTCCCCATTAAAGGAAGGACAGGCTGTTTAAGAACTCTGTAAAGGTTGCTGTAAAGAAATGCAGCCATGTAAATGGCAGCCTGCCCACGTCCTCTGAGCAAACCTCCGCTCAGAATTCACATCTTCTTTATGCTCCGCTGAGCTTGTCTGTTAGGTAAAAAACAGGTTATTTTGTGCTCACACAGGCACCAGCAATCATCTGAAATTGCAAATTTCATGGAAGCTTTTTATTTTAATGCTGTAATTATTCATGGCAGGAACGAGCAGAGCGTTGTTTCTGTGTAATGATGAAGCAAGCTGTCAGCGGTTCTACAGAAATCTTTATCTTTGAGAATGAAGATGCTTTGCTTTAGCTCACTGACTTCCAAGTAGTGCATATCCCTCTGTGCAGCATATGTTAAATAGCCATGAACACATACACACTTGTCAAATTTGTCAAGAAAATGGAAACGTGCTGTTCATGGGACATGGTTCTAGCTCTGCTGGTGACAGTTGAGCTCAAAAGACAATGACCTTGGGCCCGTCTTTGCAGTTTCATGTGTATTAGGCACATTAAAGAGTGACAGGTGATAATTACCAAGCTCCCACTTAGTAAGTGATTGGCTGGCTTCAAAAGCTTGATGGTAGAAATGGTACATTCTATGTTTCCTTCATTAGTCCCTTAACAGTGTTTAGGTTTACTAATGTCCAACTTAGAAGTTTAAATGAGCCAGCGAAGATTAAAGATATACTGAAAAAAAAAAACAATTATTAAGCAATGGCTTAATGCATTTCATCTTCCACTTTTTGTGTCATCTGCCTTCTGTGAATAGACTGCTGCTGAAAGACTCTAATAGCAATGGCTCTGTTAACGTGCATGGAATGTGTTGTGTTGTATAGCAGCATACACTGTAATTTATCATATTGTTTATACTAGCGATAACAGTCTGTAATTGTTATTGTTTTGCATCACCAAGCTCTGTGTGCATTTACTGTGCTTGTCAGATTTGAATAATTGCCGTCAGTTATCTAGCATACACAAACCGTTCAGACTGGGTTATGGCTGCAGTGTTGACAAATGCATATTTAGACTGGCTCGTCAGACTGTTAAGGTGTCACAGATTTATTTTCCATACATGCGTGTGGAAAGCTAATACAGACATGCAGACAAACCATATTACAGAATTTGTCTCACTGTCCTCACACTTCTCCTCCTCTCTTCTGGTCAGCCCATGTTTTTCTGTGGCGAAAAAATGTACCAGCTGCATGACATCAGGTCTGGAAGTCATTACTGCCGTACAGCATTTTGACATTTAACTCCTTCCCTCTCTCCTTCCGTCTCTGGCTTTTAGACACAGATGAAAATGAAGAAGCCTCAGGAAGAATAAAAATTTTTTTTTTTTTTTGGTTATGTTGAAATTCATTTCAGTTTAATCCTTGTTTATTTCCATTAGGATAATCCAGTCTAACAACCCAGTATATCCTATTTACAGTACATTTTGTTGATTGGAGGCTTCCTCGACTGTGTTTGATGTTTACAATACGGATTTTCAGATTTAATTAATTGACTGTTATCATTGACTTTTCTGCCGATAGGGACCAGTGTGGAGGAGAGTCCACGCGTGGTTAATGTCATCCTGCCAGAGCATAAGGGCTATTTTGTGCAGTATCTGGGCTACTTCCTGGCAACTTTCATACTGCTGGCGTTCATTGTTGTTGCTACCATTGTCCTGACCCGACGACGCAAAAAGAGAGGTACTGTATGTGTGTGTGTTCATCCCATAAAGTCACTCTGTCTTTGTTCTTGGCTTCTATCTGACAACTTGCTTGTACTTTATAATTATAAAATGCATTATGGTGGCTAGTGTGGAGCACACCCAGTGAGTTTGAAATTGGGTATTCAATTTCTTTTTTTTTTTTTTTCTCCAGAGATAGAGCATGAGATGGCTAGAGCAGATCGGTAAGATATTACTATGTACTAAACTATCCACCATTGTTCCTTTAAATGAAATGAAATCACATTTAAAACAAAAACACAATTGTTTTTGTGCAGGCTAAATATGATCAGTGGAGGTGACATGTCATTAGACTACACAGAGATGAAGACCTGCAACCAAGAGCCTCTGAATTCTGGTACAGTGAGACTTATTTACACAGAAGCAATACACACACATAACCTGCTCAACAAAAAAGAAAAATAATATGCTTTCTTAACCTGTGTGTCTGTTACAACCCACAGACTACAAAAACAACCTGCTAAAAGAGAAAGAAATGACCAAAGATTGCAATAACGGTGAGTTGATGCTGTGTATTTAAAGAGTTGTAATGCAGTAAATAAACATCCACCAATAACATCCTTACAGCCGCAGAGAAAAAAACATTACATTTTAATGATACAGTGTAACGTCCACCTCCCCCCTCCCCATCCAGATTATGACGGGAAGCTGTGGAAGTGAGTGGGATGTGTCTAAGATGCTGCTGGCAGGTCCAGGGCAAATGCCAGACAAATAAAGGACTAAAAAAAAAAGAGGAAATCCAAGAGAGGACAGGAGGAAAGCTCCCTCTGCTGTAACTCAAGCATACTAAGCTTTTTTTTAAAAAAAATTTTTCACCAGCCATTAATTCATTTAAGTTTAAACATATATTTGATCATTATTCTTTGCATTGATTTATTTTGAATATTAGGCAATTTTATTGCCCTTTTTTAAAAAACATTTTTTATTAAAATGCATGCTGTTGATCTAAGTATGTGTTATTTGTACTATACATGCTTACAAAGCTGCAAGCTCAGAGCTCTTTTTAATTGTCTGACCATTTTCCTTTATTCACACATTCTGCTGTACTTTTATTTGTCAATTTTTTTTTAACACCATGTTTTAAAGGTTCATTTGCTGAATGGAGACAGCCTTTGGAAACATGTGCCACATATTTGTAACTATGGATACTATTTTACAGGTTATAGTACTTTTTCTGGATTTTCTGTAGTTTTGAAATACAGAACATGAATATTTTCTTAAAATATTTCCCCACAAATATATATCGTATCTTGGAAAACATCAGTTTATGGAGTTTTCAGGTAAGAAAATAATACAATTGTTGGATCATGGCCTAAAGTCTCAGTCTACCAGAACTCAGGAAACAAAAAGCTTAAACTGTTTAGTTGGTTATTAATAGGATGTGCAGTACTTGTTTGCATCAAGCATGTACAATATATCCTGGTTTATAAATGACTGAATTTGTATTACTGCATCTGCTGGTTATTGATACAGGTTATTGCAGCCCTGGGAGGTTTACTTCAGGAAGAAATGGGTCTACTAATTCAGTAATGCCACATTATAAACTGTAGTCAACACTTTCCCCCCCTCTCTGTTGCATCCTCTCCATCTTGCTTGCTCACTGTAATGTCGGTCTCTTCTAATAAAATAGTTTAAAAATTCACAACAGTTGTGACAGACCTATGAATCCAAATGTGTTCCAGATTGGGCTCCACAGACATTATCCTACATATTTGCTGTCTGGATAAATAGACAACTATGATATGAACTAAAAATCTATTGAAAAGAGGTTAGTAACATTTGAGGTAAGTGATGAACCATTGTCAAAAAAACACAGTGCAGTAGACTCTTGTTTGAAAAAGGTTAATGTCATAATGTTTAATAACTGGTGTGCAAAGTCCTCTAGTCTATATAATCAATCAATCATATAGCTTCTTCTCCTCAAAGTGCTGCTGTATATATATTTTTTAAACGTTTTTAGATACATTTGTGTTCATATACTCACCCCTGCCACAATTTGAGATATACTGGCTATTTTTAAAATACATGAATGATCAGGCAGAAAGGTTCTTTATAATAATTAGCACCATTAGTCTGTGCAGTAATTTTAAAAGGGCAGACACGCCTGTCTGAACATTTATTTAGTTTTTCCAAAAAAAATGGGTTTGTCCAATTATCCGCACAGTTGTATATTGTTTTATAGGATTTCTTTCCGGATTAATTTTATTTTTATTATATTATATTTTTCAGACAGTTTCACCAATACATTGTATAAGAATTTAATTAATATAAAATCAAATAATAATATAAAATTGAACTAATCCTTCCGGTTTCTATGATATTTACACTGTGATAACTGTAAGTCGAAAATCAGATATCGTTAAAACCAAAATCTCCTGGCTCCATATAAAAGCACCGTGTCTGACCTGTACGGCGCACAGCGCTGGGTAGTGTATTAGACATACACACACGGGCCTGCGCGCAGCTCAGACACACCACTAGATGACAGCACTGTCTAAGCAATTAGATGTGAAAAATAATATTCCCAACTCCGTATCGTAAGG
Source organism: Mastacembelus armatus (assembly GCF_900324485.2). Taxonomy (NCBI): domain Eukaryota; kingdom Metazoa; phylum Chordata; class Actinopteri; order Synbranchiformes; family Mastacembelidae; genus Mastacembelus; species Mastacembelus armatus. The sequence goes on along the minus strand of NC_046639.1, from coordinate 7,578,405 downwards.
ATGTGGACTGTTCCTTCCTGTTTCAGTGCCGAGAGCCACCGCACCGACTCACACTGGAGCAGGAACACAGGCACTCATTAACGCGATTATGTCTGGATTTTAGCTGTTCGTCAAAGACGCGGAGCTGTGTTTCCCATCGCGGACTGTCCGGGTTAGTGTATTGCTGCTATGTTATTCTACGGGTTGCTGGTAACATAGCAGGCCTGTTTATAGCGCTGCCAACCCTTGTTCCTTTCCTGTCAATGATTGTCCTCCCCTCACTCTCATGGCGGAGACTAAAATTATATATCACATAGACGAGGAGGAGACTCCTTATCTGGTCAAACTGTCCGTTTCTCCAGAGAAAGTCACCTTAGCGGATTTTAAAAATGTCCTCAACAACCGACCGGTCAACAGCTACAAATTCTTCTTCAAATCGATGGACCAGGATTTTGGGTAAGTAGCTGCCGTCGGTGATTATTATTAGCCTCTTCGTCTGGCTCACTTGATGTTTTATTCTATTATTGGAGTGCGCATCTAAACAGCTTCTTACAGCGCGTCACGGGAGATATCAAACGATGCCAGCTGCGACAGTCGTGCATGTGTGCAAACTATAGTGTCATGTCTGTTTCCATGCTCCGGCACCTGCTCATTATTACAGGCTGTCCTGTGCGCAGTGGAGGAGACACACGAGTGTTTGAAGTGAGACCAGATCTGTCCAGAGCCCTAATGACGCAGCCCTGCATGCATTGCACAGAGCCAGACCCCCCTGCTCCTCATGTTCATGTCAGTGCATTAACCCATATTAATGTCAGTGTATTAGCTGGAAAATAAACGCCAGGGCAGTGTTGAGTAAGCGTCCACATGTTCAACTTCTCAGGTTTCATATTGTTTTGTTTGGGTTTCCCTGTGTCTGTTTTTTTTTTTTTTTTTTTTTATTAGCAGGCTCGTTAGAGAGTTGCTTCAAAAATTAGGATTTTATTTCCAGCTGCTTATAATATCCTAGGCAGCAGTTTTTCTTTACAGACACACAAAAAGTAACACACAATGCACTGCCTGTAACACCTAAGGGACTATGGCAACTACAGGTCAGTGATTTAACTATTAGACATCCAGTCATATAATCAATGTTTAAATTTACAGTAATTACCCCAAAGGAGGAGAGCTGTCAAATAGCATTACAGCCTCAGCATCAGAGTTTTCTAGGTTTTCAGATGATCACTCTATTTTATAGTGAGCTGTTGCACTTAACACTGGACGTGACCGTTTCGAGCTGGCTGGGTATGAATATAGTTTAGATAATTCAAGTTGAATGGGTAGTTTTTTTGACATCACATCTCACAGTGCATTGCCTATTCAGTCAGGTATTCAGACATATATAGGTATTATTTCCCTGCTGATTAAATACCAGTTATGGAGCCAGAGTAGAAAATTTTCACGGCACATTCCGTGTTGTAGGATGAAAGTGTTTTTTATTGACAATTATTAAGTGAACTAAATCAATGGAATATTTTTTTGTAAGTGATTTTATAATTTAATGTGGTATATTTTATCCCACAGTGTCGCAGGAATTTCCTCCTCTGTCTGGATGCTGGACATCATACTTAACAGATATACTTCCTTCCTTTTTCTCTCTTTTTCCTTTCTTCTCTCCATCTCTCTGTTCGTAATCCCAAACGGTTTTTCAGGAGTTGGTCAGGAGCCTTTTAGTATCAGGCCTCTGATGAGGATGACATATTTGTGTCTCATTCCATCAGTCATACATGGGCCCACGCCCATTAATATCTAGCACTGTAATTTCAAATGCGATTGGAGGAAACGTCTAGAGTGCGAAACGTCATCCATTTCCACTACTGCCTGACCTTGTGAGGAAAAACCGACTCTTCCTGGTGGCAGGCTTGGTCTGCCGCTTTGTCCCCAGCCCCAGCTTCCTGCCTCTCACTGCAGGCTGGGCTCCTCGCTGGGCCTCAGGTGATCGACAAGCAGATTATGGAAACAAACAAAGCATGTTTGCTCTCACCACATGGAGACGTGGCTGAATACACCATAGCGGGCTGACCAACTACTGCATGTGCATCAACAAAGCATGATAAATTGGACATTGTTAAATGACTGTTTCCACAAGACTGTTATACACAGTTTATAAAGGCATCTCGATGAGCTGATTCCTGCCTTTGAGTTAAGGTTGAATATTTAGGCTCTGTGAGCGCCGTATGGCACTGGCACAGTATAGAAGCAAACCCAGTCAAAGGCATAGAGGATAGAAGCGCTTTGTGGTAGTCATGCTGGCTGTACTGCATACACACAGATAGTATGACTGCTGGAGAATTAGCTAGGGAGGAATAAGGCTGCTGAGCAGAGAGGGAAAACATCAAATCCCTTGCAGTTATAGACAGTGTTTGAAATGTAAATGAGCAGTCAGTGCAAGGGTCCTCTGTAGTAGACCCCCTGCCGTGCTTGAAAAACCAGCCATTTTCTTATGGGATTGGTGAAATGCATTTGTGCTGGCCATATCAGCTCTTTAAACATTGGCCACATGAAAATGATAAATGGTTTACCCCCCAAACACCTCAGCTTGCTGCAGTAAACATGTCATTTCAGTCCTCTTTGGAGTTGTACTGAGTACGTATAACTAGGGCTGTAGCAATTCTGTGCTGTCACACAAACTGATCACTGTAAATTAAATGAGGGTTTCTTCATGCGCATTTCGTGCCTCAGTTGTTTTTTTGTTGTTTTTTTTTTACAGCAATATTCATACTTTCATCAATATTCATAAGACAGGAGGCTAATTGAGTCTGGGTTGTTTTTGAAGCAACCCACTTGGCTTTTTCTAAGATTTCAAGGTGATGATATGGCGTTTTGTCATTGGCACTGGTGGTGAGTGGGTTTGAGACTTCACTATAATGCAAGTCACAGAGGCACTCTGGAGCTGAGGAAGCAGCCAAGCTCAAGGTCTGAAAGAAACAGTCTTGTTTGTGCCTCAGAAAAATAGGGGGCTGGTAGGGGGATCTTTTCTCTGCCGAGGAAGTGATGCTAAGCTCCTGTAGTTAGAGGACAAAAATCTGCAGCTTTTTGCACAAACACGCTCCTGCCTCACCTCACTTGTTTTGCTGTTTGAGGATTGTGACAGATTTGAAGGTTATACTGCACTTGGGTGTCAAAGCATTAAGAACAATGCTCTTACTGCAGCACTGACTGTAGTTAATCCTTATAGTGACACTATGAAAGGAAAAAGAAGTAAGATGTCCAAACTGTTATTACTGTTAAAACCACACAGTATTATATGAACCTTTAACAGTATGCATGCTATTTATCCTGCGTTTTCCACATCATTAAAATTGAATCAAGCTGCTTATTGAGTCAGACTTCGTGTCACATTGAAGTGTAGTCATTATCAGTCTTATTTGACTGCAAATATTTAGCTTCCTTGTTTATAGTATCATTAGCATCAGTCCACCGAAGACCTTGGACTGCTGGTCTGTGTTGACTGGCTTCTCCTCTCCCTGTTTCTGGTTTAGGCTGTAACTGCCCAGCCCTCCTCTGTATTTCAAAGTATAAACAAACGTGTCTAATGTTCCCCAGCTATCCAAATACCCTCCGCAGCAGACCATTCACTGATCACCAGGGTAAATCCTGCGTCGTTATCTAGTGAAATCTGTTAAGACCTATTTAAGCTGTCAGTTTTAAGAAGTCAGATCTGTGACAGCAGCCCACACCAGGCACATCTTTCTCTAAACATTGCTCATGGTTTGTGTGTATGTGAGTTTATGTGTGTGTCTGTGCTTGTTAAGAGTTCAGGAGTGGAACTCTTAACATGCCTGATATCAGATGGAATGACTGAAAAGAATGCAGGCCAAGAGTATTTTATCACATGTTAAAGACGTCATCTGTTATCACTGGGAATGTTTCTTAGTTCTGTTGGTAGGCAGAGATATGTTTAAGTGATTTATTTCGCATGTCTCTTCTTTCAGAATTTTTTTCCATTGGTGTAATGTGCAAGCAGAACAGCCAACCTTATTCCTGTCAAGGAAGAAAGTGTTGCTGATATTTCATTTGTACGGGCCACTCCTACATCCTCACAAGTCCTTTTACAGCTGGTCATGCTGAGAGAGAGAGAGAGGATGCAAACACTTCCTACCTAACAAGCAGACGGTCGAGTCGGCCCTCGCCTCCCTCCCTTTCCCTCCCTGAGGTGGAACAGGCCACAGCAGCAGGCTCTGTGGTCGTCAGTTCCAGCCACAGGGCTGTGTTATCTCCGTCGACCACTCCCAGGAATATAGCTCCCACTTCAGCAGCACACACAAAAACACAAGCAGCTTGGCTAATCATTTCAGTAGCAGGGAAGTTCTGGCAAACAAGAAGCTGAAAAAAAGCTGTAAAGTCTCTGTCGGAGACACTCCTGCATAAAATCTTCTTAGGCTTTCCTGCTGCTCTCAAGTCATGCCTCTCCCTTTTCATGTTCTGCGTTCAAAGCCAAGAAGCTAATGTGAGATCTCCATGCAGTTTATGACATGCTTGGTTGTGCCACTGCTGAGAAAAGCATTTGCGAAAAACAAACATAAAGACATCCAGGGAGTTGTGATGGAAATTGCTATGTCGGAGTGTTTTAGCCCCGTGTGTGTCAGTATTTACGGTGTTTGCCAGCTTGTCTCCTACCCCTCGGCTAGCTCCGGGCTTGATCTACACATGAGCCTGGCAGGGGTGGTGACTGGCTGCTGCTGAACTGTGTCCCAGCAGGTCAAAGGGTAAATGGGACATATTTTTACTCACACTCTATTAATACACACTACTGTGCCTTGACGCCCTGTGGTCACAGCTATCAGGGTGTCTCTGTTTACAGTGGATCATCATGAAACATGCACACCCGCACAGGTTTACCAGTAGACACATTCATTACAGTTTTATGACCCTATCATCGCCAGGTCGAGTAGCTCTTATCGCGTTGTTGTGTTTAGTGTAACTGGTCAGACAGCCATGATGTCCATAAATCACTGGTAGAGACTCAGATTGAGTGTGGAATCGCTGCTGCTTATTGAGCTTATCGGTGCAAGCAAGGGGGCAAAGCTCTTTTAAAGCCATGTGGAGAATGTGACCTGCAAAGTGTGGCTGTCTCTTAGTAAGTGTAAATGATCCAGTTCTGCGTTGTGTTGTGTTGTTGAGCTGACTCTGTGTCTTTCTCCTGGTCACTTAGCCTGACTCTGTCCGTCTGCCTGTCCCTCAGGGTCGTCAAAGAAGAGATTTCCGATGACAACGCCAAGCTGCCCTGCTTCAATGGGAGAGTAGTGTCCTGGGTAAGTGAGATGGATGGTGCAGCCGTGCTGGCCCTCTCTCCTGGCTGCTTGCCTGGCTGTGCAGCCGCAGCTCTAACCAAAGATATGTGGAGCACTCGTGGATCACATAAATGTAGTGATGTAACGCCTCCACAGTGCTTTTTAAACACTCTTTACCTTGAGTGATTCCATTAGATATTAACTTAGTAACAAAACACAATCATCTAGTGTAACCTGCAGTATTTGACTGTAGGTGGATTTATTGACATGGAGTTTTATAGTGTTTTGTAATAATAAAAGCTAAATAATTACTTTAAGGCACAATAAAGTATCTCATATCAATCTGTTAGGGAATATTCTATAGAGCAGAAGACACAGGGTAGGTGAAGATATGACTTTACTCTCAAAATTGATAGAAGACCAAGAGCAACAATGTATAAATGAGTTGACACTGTGCTCATTTAATCTTCTTAGTGGCTTTTTCAGAATAGCGTTATACATCCCTGATCTCTATGAGTCAATCCATTAACGGGTCACAGGTCAGAATTAGTCACACAGGTGGCTATAGAGTTGTTACAGACTGTCTTGCTCTGTAGCACTTAAGCAGTGTCAATATTATCCGACAACAGGCCTCTACTTGTGAAAAATTGTGGTCCCTGAATTTTAAACTGGTGCTCAACAACTCAGTTAGCTCAGATTTTTCACATCAAGTGCCGAGTTTATAACATTGTTTCATAACCTGATATATAAGCAACCTGTGATGTAATTAGCAGAAGTATACTGTTGTGTGATGCTGGATGTATTTAGGCTGCTTCAAATAATAGCAAGTTCTTGTCAATGACAAGCATTGCTATCAGAAATACCCGTCATGGATGACACCAGTTTGGCTTTTAATATGGTCTCTAGATATATGCTGGTGTGAATGGAAGATGTATCCCAGAACATTATTAGCTAACAAAGTTGTTGAAATCAACTTAATCTGATTGTTAGGGAGACTGGAGAAACATAAGAAATATTCTGTTGCTTATATATGCACTGAGGAGACACACTAATCCAATCCTTTGTGTCGATGTCTGAGCCTATAGTGACCATATTACTGTATGTGGATCAATACTGTTTTAACTCAGTATTTTCAGTTACAATAATTAAGGCACAGCAGGCATCTACAGCTCTGTAGCAACCACAGGCCTCATATTTATGACCAGACAGAAAAGTAGTCAGTAGAAACATAACGTCATGGGCATGAGCTTGCATTGAAATAATCATAGACCATACTGTTACTGCTCTTGAAACTTGACCTTGGTCAAGCCCGATCTTGTCTGCCCTCAGGAGCCAAGCAGGGTCAGGCCTGGTTAGTGCTTGAACTGTTTCAGAATACCAGGGGTTAGGTGTCCCTATAAAAACCTTGTTGCTACAGAAACTATGGACATCTCTTCTGGAGAAACCTCATTGCCTGATGTGCTCAGCAGCATGGGAGGAAATTGAACTCAATACAGTCTTTTCACGGCTGCTCTGTTTAACTTTCATTATTCTGGCTCAGATGAAAGGAGAGTATCTGTATCTAAAGGTCAACGTACATCCTCCTTTGTACTGACACTCACTGAGTGAAAGCAGTGTGGTATTTCTTTGTTGTGCAACAAAGAAAGACCACACTGTGTCTCTCAAGTTGTTGATGCAAAGCCACCAATCATCTCCAGGCCTCTTTGTGACATCTCATATCATGGCCGTACTTCTTGCATACTAGTACACAAAATGTGTCTCTCTCTGTTGCGCCAGCATCACTGAGTTTACACTTAGTTTGTTGAGGTTGTTTTTGATTGTCAGTCTCCACCCTACTGGGCTTTTATTGTGCAGCAAAATATTTATTAGTGTTTGTGTTTCTCTCAGAGCTGAATATATCTGTTCCAATATATCTGTTCCTTTTCTTCAATCTCTCTCAGTTGGTCCTGGCAGAGAGTACCCACTCTGATGGAGGATCTCAGTGCACAGAGAGCCATCCAGAGCTGCCTCCTCCTCTTGAGAGAACAGGGGGCATTGGAGACTCGCGCCCCCCCTCCTTCCAGTAAGTTGGCACATGCATTTAGGTAGATGTAAATCAAGCATGCAATCCTGCACACTGGTCGACCTTTTCATTTCACAGTGTACCTTCATATACACTAATCAGAATGTGCGCAGCTCATCAGGATTCGTCATCGGGCTCATATAAGAGGTTTCGGCAGTCTTACACGCCTGTGTGTGAATGTGGCATGAAGTATGTGCTAAAGCTCGAGTGTGGGAACTTGCATGGGTGTTGAGTATTTTTCCCACTTGTGTGCATGTTCCCTCCCACCCACTCAGCCATAGAGTAAGTTGTTAGCTTGCTCATCTATATAAATATGATGCAAACACTGCCAGTCCTGCTGATTCTTGAAATAGCCTTTGCTGCATAAACATCTTCAGGCAAATACTGGCACACAGTGAGGTCCATTGTATTCAGGCACTCAGAGCATTCATCCATACTCAGTTAATACAGGCATATATGGCCCAAAAACACATTGGTGTCTAAGAGCTCAGAAATGGAGATTTTCTTGACAGACTAGTTACGGTTACCTGAGCCCAGACTTTGACTTCATACTGGCAGATTAGAGAATATTACAGCATTTGCTGAGAAGTCCCAAGCTAAATATAGCTAGAAGGGCTGAGGGCAGTGGGGGCAAGGGTTGTTGCCATTACAGCGCTACAGCAATATAGCTGAGGCTCTATATTGAGAACAGCAATCTGTCATGTCTCAGTGTATCTCTTTATCCAGTGTTTGACATCTCAGCTCGCGTTTGCCCTCTGTGGGCTGCTCCCTGCTGTTTGGCTGTCAGCTGCCTTGAAGATTTTATTGTTCCCAGCCAGTTTACTCTAGGACTACCGCCACCTTGTGGCGCAAATCACAGTGTGCCGGCCCCTTACCCCAACGTCATTTCCCTCCGCCCTCTCACTCACTCTCTTTCTCTCTCCCTCTTTGAGTCAGACAGGCAGGCCTTTCTCTCAGAGAAACAGCATGGTCAATCCCCCTATAGCGAACCTCCTCTCTTTCTGAAATGAATCCAGTCTCTTCCACCCTTTACCACTCTCTGTAAATAGCTAGAATATTATTAACACTTCATTTTCGCTTTGTGCTTTATTCATGCATCTCATGTGTTTGTTGGTGTGAAAGGCTGTATTTGATGAGCACACAGAATAGGTGTTTTGGGCTGAGAATGGACACGACTGATGTGCTTCTCCCTGGTAATCCGGATTAACAGACATTAAAAGCACCCATCTCCATTTCCCAAGAGGGAGGGGTGGCTGGCAGCGAAAGGGGTGGAGAGAGGTGGGGGGGGGGGGGGGGGGTTGTTGGGGGATTGACTGGTATTTGTTCCCAGCTGCAGTGTAGCACCTTCAATACTCTCCCCCTGGATCAGCGGACCTGCCACCCGGCTGGTCAGCAGCCATCGACAGCCTGACAGTCCAGCACTCACCACCACATCGATCATCACACTGCTTTCCAGTCACTACCAATAGAAATGTATCTGAACTATCCGTCTTTGGTGATATTTGCATACATGCATTGACCTGTGCTGCTGAAGCCTGGCCCAGGTGCACCCATTAGTGTACTGTGTAGCAGAAGCGTGTAAGCATCCTTCATTGAGCACTTTATCCCGCTGAGTGAACACAGTAGACACAGCATCCTGTCTGCACTTGTGTTTTTAATTTGCATTGATCATCAACACATTGCCACTGTGAGAGCATTATTTACAAACAATAGGCTGATGTTTGTGTTTCATGCCTCTTTTGTTCTTTTTGCACACTGTGACACTGCCATTTGAGCCATTTGTTCATGCATGTACATGAATACCAGTTTGAACATTTATGCAGGTGTAAGGTACATGTTGCCCACATTCCTAAGTGTGTGTGACAGATTGACAAGCTTGGGCAGAGTTCTCACCAGTTTTAGGTTTCTTAGATGCCCGGTGGCTGTGTAAGTCCCTTAACCCTGGTGCCTGAGGCCACGACGTCTCCAGGCCTCTGACAGAATAACAATCCATGCTCCAGAACCCCCAGACTCCTCCCAGACTCCTCCCAGACCCCAAGTACACAGAGTGGCTTAGTGCTCAGCCCACACCTGATCTACCACTTCTCGATTTTTTTTATGCAGTCTGTCATTCTGCCTTCTCTGTCTCTCTCCCAGTCGTGCTCCAGGCACCATCTGGGCTTTCAATAGGTCTCATTAATGCCAGTATTGTCCAGAATGGTTCCCTCTTAGGGTATCTGGTCATTAATGACACTTAGTGAAAAACACATCACATACCACAGAACAATGAAACTGCTATTTTGGCTAGAGGGATTGAATTTGAAACAGTCATAATATGAGTTGCATATTCCCCTGGGGCTGAATGGCCAGCATACAGTTATTATAACAGACAGAGGTATATTGGGGCTAGGGATTATGTTCAAGACTGTTGGTCAGACTGGCTTGAGAATTCATTTGAAAGACTGTGAGGGAGACAGAGAGAGTGTGTTTTCTACATCATTATGAATCTGACTGAAGTTTTCCATTGTGTGCGTTGCAGTGCCAATGCGGTGAGCAGTCGAGATGGCCTGGACACTGAGACGGGCACAGAGTCTCTCCTGAGCCACCGCAGAGAGCGAGAGAGAGAGCGCGCACGGAGGAGAGCTCGAGAAACTGAGCGTGAGTATTATCAGCGAGGAACAGATGGATGCTAAAAATGCAATTATGTTGTCATTTCCAAGTTATTACATTTCAGTGCCTCTTAGTCAAGAGCAACATCCCCCTCTGAACAAAAAAAAAAAAAAAAAAAAAAAAAAAACTTGGACAGACAGGAGTCATGTAGGCCCTCAGGGATCACATGGTGCATGTTGAACTTTAGCTAGGTCAGACCAAGAAATCCACGGATACACAAATTCTCAGAAGAGTGAACAAAGTAAATAATGGATAAGGTCACTGTATGTCAAAATTACTGGTATTCACTGTCTTGCTCAATACTTGTCCTTCTGTTTCCTGTGTGTAGTTTACTTTTATGGTCAGAGGCTGTCCACTTGGGGATCACACTCCAGTCTTGTATGATGATTATACCCTGTCAGAGGACACTAGTGTTTTGTAAAATATCAGCGTAAAATCTTAAAGCTATTGTCAGCTATTGTGGAGAATATAAATGCAGCCATCAGCAGTATACCTGGAAAAGAAAATGCTGGGATCTTGATTTTAAAAGCCTCAGAGCTGTTATCAAGTGCAAAAACATCTGCTTTGTTGTTTTAGAATTTGACTGTAGCAATTTGTGTTGAAGTTGCATTTGCAGGCTCGGTGTTTTTAGTATGTGTGCACTGCCCACAGCAGTGAACAGGGCATACTGGTAATGCAGGAAAAGGTGCGTTTTGTCATCAGCATAGTCATTCACGTGATATGTTGAGATCTCACTCTATCTCAGTCCTTGCCACGCTGACGTTTTGGCAGAATTTGTCAGTTTTATGGCAGGAAGGAACAAGCAGCGTCTGATGTTTGCAGTCTGCTGTTGTTTTTGCTCGCAGCAAAGCTAGTTGTCTCTCTCCTTCTCTCTCTTTCTCTCTCCTCCCCTTGTCCTCTCTTCACAGCAAGCCCAGCTCTTTGCATCCTGCGCTCCAGGCTCATTAAGCAAATACTCATTAATTCATGTGGTGCAATTAGTAGCACTGAGTACAGCATCAGGTTGGGGTTGTACAAAGAGCAGTAACTGTCTTGCGCTCTGGAAACAGATTTAACTGTATCTTAGTGTAATATCTGCATGATCACATCCATTGATTTCATCACAATCACCCTCCTGTGTATCTTCCAATAGTGGTGTTGACTTGGCACTAGACATATTGTTGGCGCTCGCCTCATCAGATCTGCTGCTGCTTGCTGCCAGCTGCACATCTGCTGTTTTGTGGGTAATACGGAAATACCTTAGGCCTAATGAACTTTGCATCTGTCCTCCATTCTCGTCTGCTTACTGACCTCAGCACGAATCAGAGAAAATAGGGTTATTTAGAGATCGCCTTGTGTATTCGTCTTCCTCTTTCTCACACATGCAGCCACTCTTTCTCTCTTTCTCTGTTTCCTCTCCTTGCATCTCCTTGGCGTCTTGCTTGTTAGCTAATTAAGTGAAACCACTGGGGGAATTGGGCTTGTCCCTTGTGGTCCACCAGCAGTTTCCTGGCTCGTAAATCTAGCAAGCAAGGCCCAGTGAAAAGTAATTCAATTTGGCTTTTTGGTTGCTTTCACAGTCACACAGCCTGGATGTAAAGACATAAAAAGAAGCCTTAGCCCCGCCTCTCTACCTCGCTGCCGGCAGCATCAGCGGTAGCAGGAATTCCCCTGTCACCTTATACACATGCTTCAGTGATTGTGTGAATGCTAGCTGTGTTACAGTGATCAGTTAGAGTGAAAACATATCCCATCTTATTTTCTGTCTGCACTGGAGTGTTTAAGTATGAGTGGATGAATAATGTAGCAGTTGAAAATTTTCAGAGGGTGTAACACCCAGAGGGCAGAATGGACTTATGGGATACGATCTGTTGGAGGCCACCAGGTGCTCTGCATCTTAACCTGTTGAAAGAACAGTGAATATTAGAGCCTGTATTAGTAAAACATTTAATATCTGAAAAAGAAAACAGCATTATATTAAGCAGTATTAAGCAGTGTTCAGCACAACCAGGATTTCAAGGTTAAGGTCAAAGAAGATATGGCTAAGCCAAAGCATTTCTGCTGTTATTAAACTATTAACACAAAGTAGAAAAGTCGGTGGTGAACGTCCTTGAAACTGTCCTTGGTTTTGAAAAATACCTTAAAATCAATTTAGTGATGCAATGCTGCTAAAGGGCGTCTTATTGCTTAATGCAGGCAGAGATGGGATAGGGCACATCATCTCAAATCCCATATTATCTGCATCTCTTTTGAAGAATGACATCATGTGATTGGTCCGAGTCAGATTAAGCGTCATTCTATAGCTGGGCACCATGGGAGGGCGGGAGCAGATATTACTTTCTCCGAACTCTTAGCTCACTTTCTTTGTGCATCAGCAGAAGTCACACAGTCGGCTGAGGTGAGAAGGATTTGTTGTGTGACGTCCATTGATGATATTTAACATATGACACTGACGATCTCATTCTGTGGTTAGTTTAATGCAGGTGGTTGTTTCTGTCTTTCATGATGCTATCATGGAAGTTAGGTTAAGATAACTGGGTTTTTGTAGTAAAGAGAGTTTGATTTACTTAGAAGCTGTTTAGGGCTGGTGTTGATTATGTATTGTAATGTTTATCAGTTCTGCTGAAATGATCGGGGCATTAGCTTTGTCTATGGGTCATAGTTAATCGAACTTGAACAAGATAAATGCTTTTTACATATAGCTTTTCATTTAAATGTCATAACTTTAAAAATGGTCACAAATTCACTGGATGTAAAGTTTCATTAGAGTGACTGTACTGTTGTCTCATGGCACCCACTTGTTTCTTACTTATCACAGAGCATCTTTGTGCTTGTTCCCTGTTTTTGTTACTGCTTCTATTGTAGATGAGCTGTGAAGCCTGTCAGCGGTCGGCCGATGGTCAGAGACTGTCTGGGGCTCAAGCTGGCTTTTAGAAAGTGGCTAGCACACACAGACCAGAGCACAAAGAGACAGGTTTCAGTCTGGCTTGGTGAACCTGCATGCCTCTGTTTTTTTTGTTTGTTTGATGTGGCAGTCATCTGAATGTGGGAGAAAGTATGACGGAGTAAATCCCAACAGTGGATGTCACGTCCCTTTGTGAATTGAGTGCTTATGTGCAGTAGCACAGTTCCTCTTCTGGCCACTACTAGTCATGGGAACGACCACGCTGATGGAATATTTCATTTGCTCCTGGCGATTACGCTGGCTGCCACGCCCTCTTCACCCTATGAGACCTTTTCAACCAATCCGCTGTTACCCTGAGGCAGTGCGACCTCAGTGCCAGTGTACGTATGGGGATGGATGGGTAGTCACACTATGCTCTACTCTACGAGGACACACTGTGTGTCTAATCTTTCTGTTAGAAAGTGAATATAGCAGAGCTGTGCAGTAAAGTACTATATTAAATATCAAGCAGCTATATAGTGTCTTTAAATGATTATTTGTACCTTATTTTTTTAAATAAATGTTGATAATATATTTCTTTCATCCACTCTAATGTAAGGTCTGATTGAAAACCCACTTCTTGTGTTTAGTTTTCAGTAATGTCCAAATCATAAAAAGGTGTCAGAGATTAAAGCTCCTGTTGTTTCTGTCAGTGCTCTCTATAATCTTTTTCCAGCTCTGCCACTCTCTCTAATTCTGATTCTCCTCCTCCTCTTCTTCTCGGTTGTGCCCTCGTTTTCTGACCTGACCCCGTAAAGAGGAACGTGACGTCCCGTCTGACTCACTGCTCCTCTGCTCTTTCTCCCTCCAGTCCCTCGCATCAATGGTCACTCGAAATCTGAACGAACTGCGAGGGACTCAGCCATGGGTTATGACAGTGCCTCAGTAATGAGCAGCGAGCTGGAGTCCAGCTCATTTGTTGACAGCGAGGAAGATGAGAATGCTAGCAGGTAACATCTTCGGTCACATCAGAATGTATGTCTGAAATTTTAGTTTAGAAAAACACAATTCAGAATCACACACATACCAATTAGCATCATGGTATATGTACTATATGTCAGCTTTTTTTTAAGCCAACATAAAGCAGCTCACAGACACTGAAAACTGATGCAATAGTAATAAACAGCAGGGCAACCATCAGGTTACAGAATAAGAGCTGAATTAAATTATGATATAATACAGCTAATTCTTTTATTTAATTTGTCTACCTCTCAGATATTCAGCTAAACAGATATTTGCACTGTAAAAAATGTGCTTGCCATGTCAGATCATTTCTTCATGTACACACATGCTCAGTATGCCGCAAATACCTGGATCATTTCACTCTGTTTTCCCTTTTATTCTAATATCCTGTCTTTGCCTCCTCTCTCTTCCTCTTCAGCTCATTACTTTCTCTCTCTCCTTCTATCTTACAGACTAAGTAGCTCCACAGAACAGAGCTCTTCTTCACAGCTGATGCGCAGACACAAACGCCGCAGACGGAGGCACAAAGTGGCCAAGATAGACCGGGTGAGCATATCACTCCCCCTGCAGAAACAGAATCTGACACCGAGTGTGAGAAACAGATGAGAGAGCTGATTGATATAGACGTTATGCCACTTTGACTATCTTTTATATTACTTATCGTGACCTCTTCCTGCCTTTCCAGAGTTCATCTTTCAGTAGTATCACAGACTCCACTATGAGCCTCAACATCATTACTGTCACTCTCAACATGGGTAAACCTGATGCTCCCATACTATTGTTTTTTTATAACAGAACTTGATATTAGGTTTTGAATACACATGTATGACTATAATCATTTATATCATGCCTTATTCATTTTCTGTTTTCTCCCTAAAAGAGAAGTACAATTTTTTGGGCATCAGTATTGTTGGTCAGAGTAATGACCGGGGAGACGGTGGAATCTACATCGGCTCAATCATGAAGGGAGGAGCTGTTGCTGCTGACGGCAGAATAGAACCTGGGGACATGCTCCTTCAGGTAGCAGATACTTCCGATTTTGTTTTCATCACCATACATTTTTATAGTAAATATCAGTGACATAAAGAGATCAGTATATAATAATCACAGTACTGTAGTTGCTTCTGTTACTGCCCTCTTTTGTTGAAGTTGTAATTCTGTCCTCTCCTATTTTCGTCCTGTTATTGCCCATCTTTTAATCTCAAAGCTCAACCGTCCACCCATTAAAAACCACATGATGGCCAATTACAATTTGTTGTTTCGCCTACAATCACAACGTAGCTTTCTTTTTGACTGTGTATCCCATAGAAAGCAGCTTAGGATTTTGCCAAAAGCCTAGGAGTACTCCAGTGATTAACGTGCACACAGTATTAGGGTATAAACATGTTTGAGTCCTCTGAAGAGCTTCAAAATAATCTTCTAGTCTTGAAAAATAAAACAATGAATAATTCATATAATTTGTTGTAATGAGTTGATTATATATTCTGTTGTGTGCCAACCAGGTGAATGACGTAAACTTTGAGAACATGAGCAATGACGATGCCGTGAGGATCCTAAGAGAGATTGTTTCCAAAACTGGGTAAGAGCATTAAGCTCAGATGGATCATAACCTATAACCTGTGTGTAATCTTACACTAGCTTGTAAAATCATATAAGGTGCTGTTTGGGTATAGCATGTATCCCTTCAGGCTTTCTCTCCAGACCACCTCTTTGTGATTTCACAGATCAGCCTCTTTCCTGCCTCACCTTTACTTTAACAACTTTAAACTCTCTCTGTTAAACTAACTTCACATTTGCTTCTTCTTCAGTCCTATTAGTCTTACTGTTGCCAAATGTTGGGACCCATCTCCACGGAGCTACTTCACCATCCCTCGTGGTAAGACTAATAATTTATTGAATTGAATACATGTTTAATTCTCTTATACACATACATATACAAATACATATGTTACCAGGTATAACAGTTTATTTCATATTTGGAGCAGTTTATCTGATGGTTGGTTGAACTGCATCATTTATCAAATCTGCCTTAATGTACGTTTTTTTTTTCAGCCGAACCGGTCAGACCCATCGACCCTGCAGCCTGGATTTCACACACGACTGCCTTGACAGGGCCTTACCCACACTATGGTAAAAACAACCAGCCACCACCTCTGTCATCTTCTGTGTAACATCCTGCCTGTAGTATTAATAATAATAATGCAAGATTGAAGCAAGACAGATCTTTTGATTATTATTATTTTCTCACACGCTCTTCTTCCATTCCAGAGTTTGATGACTTGCCTCTGTCTGCAAGTAAAACAGACATGGCAACGATTGTAAAGGTGATGCAATTGCCTGACTCGGGCCTAGAGATTCGAGACAGGATGTGGTTGAAGATCACCATCGCCAATGCTGTTATCGGTAAGCAAAGCACACAAAACTTTTTAAATCTATTTAGTAGACAAAGACTTCCTTGAGTTTTCTTTCTTTTCTAATTTACTGTAAATAGCCCATAAGGTTGGAGGCTGTATGCTACTGTATAGTAAACATGGATCTGTGTTTGTATACCACACTGAACCTTGGTGTACTGTATGCTTTAGTAATTCTTGTAACACTGAAAAGGATCCTGAAGAGCTTAAAGCTATAATCCAAATTTAAAACAAAAATTCTGAGAATGATTAAATTCATAATCACATACTCTTATTTTTTTAATGTATTATCTCTAGATATTTTTTCTTTTCAATTGTAACTCAAGCAAAATTTTCTTTAATTTTTTTTTTCTAACCACAATCACTGTAGCCTGAAGAACTATCATGGATAGCTTTGGCACTAACTACACTAGCTACATTTAAAATTCTGGTAACATTGTGGTGCTTGACTGACTGTAGTTACTGTTGTTGTCATGTATATCATCAGCATTTTCAACATCTGTTCAACACATTATAGCAGGAGCCAACATGTCTGTGTGTATGTGTGTGGTTGTTGCTGTGTCAGGTGCTGATGTGGTCGACTGGCTTTACTCCAGAGTGGAAGGATTCAAGGACCGGCGGGATGCGAGGAAGTACGCGAGCAGTCTGCTGAAACATGGCTACCTGAGACACACTGTCAACAAGATCACCTTCTCTGAACAGTGCTACTACACCTTTGGGGACCTCTGCCAAAGTACAGCCAATTCAGTGTGTCAATAATACACCTTAATGTGTATGGCTGTTTTATGAATAGGAGGGTTATATTCAACTTTTTTCTCTCTGGTTCTGTTTTCTCTTCAATACATAGACATGGCATCACTCAATTTAAATGAGGGATCCAGTGGTGGAGGCTCTGAGCAGGATACTCTAGCACCGCTCCCTCCAACCAGTAACCCCTGGCCCCTGGGCGGTCAGCCATTCCCTTACCCTCCCTTTCCCTCTGCACCGCCCAGCTTCCCACCAGGATATTCAGACCCATGCCACAGTTTCCACAGTGGGAGTGCAGGCAGCCAGCACAGTGAAGGTAAGCATTGGGAAGGAGGGCCAAGATGATGCTTTTGACTTTTCCATCAGCCTTTCATTAAGTAATGTGATAATTTGACTCAACATGCAACATGGCTTTATTCCTAATCTAAGTAGTAAGTTTGACCTTTTCTGGCTCTCTATTGTAAACTTTTTTCGGCAGGAAGTTGACATTTTAAAAAAATTTAATATTTGAATTCTAAAACACGTCCTGTATTGTCAAGGTCAATCATGAGCATCTTGAGTCATGGAGCAGACAGCTCTGCAGTACTGGGTGTATACATAGAGTTGATCAACCATATGATGAGAAATTGCCAGTATGAAATAATCAACATCATCTCTTTGGATCAGTTCCCCATTAATCTTTAGTTTTGATTATGGATAGTCTAAACAAAACATGATAGTGGTTTGTGTTGCTGCTGCATGGTGTCTTGATATCTGCATTGAGGGAGAGTGGAGAAGCAGGTTATATGGGTCACTGTTATAGTGTCTTTGAAGTAAACATTTTAAAACCACATAGTCCAGACAGGTAATGCGAAGTTTTATGTTACCATCACTCAGTGTGGTTTTTCTTGTTTTCAGTGATTCATCCAGATATCATCATGTCTTGCTTCCAGCTGGTTGTCATTCTTTCAGTTGTTCGTTTTTTTCCAACCTTTGAAAGGAATGGAGATGACTAATAGTCATGGGATGTATTTTATATGCATTATATTTGTAGTTTAGTTTCATTTGGCACTTCCAAATAGGGTTTCATTGGTAATTATTTGTCTACCTGCTTGTTTGAATGACAGCATGTGTGCAATTTTGAGGGGTAGTTGGATGACAAGAAAAGGATCAGCCAGCAGCCATTGCTGTAGTATATACAGACTGGTTTAGAAGACCACATTAGGTAGTGTGGGAAGGGCTGGGCTGGGAGGTGTGTGTAATTCTGTTGTTCCCTCTGTTTCTGCTGGGCAACGGTAGACTGAAGGAGGAGGTAGTCCCAGGACACGGGGGGAACCGGTAAGCCTGCTAACCCCCTCTCCTGCTCTGCTGCTCTCTCTCTTTCTCTTTTTTTGCTCTATTGCAACTTTTATAATCTTTATTCTTTCTCTATGCCTTCTCTCTTGTGCTTCACATTCTCCACCTAACACACCGTAGCTTCAAGGTTTTTTTTTTCCCTCCGCCAGTCCCATTTGTCTTCCTTGGTCTGTGTGTATTCTGTGTGTGGCTCTCCTGATAGTCCATTCTCCCTCTCTGCACCTCTGGGCATGCATTTGTACTGTGCTGGGAGGTGCATGATGCAGGATGATCACTCTTAAGCTTGTGCTATCATTATCCACTGATAGGGGGCGCTCATGCACCAGTTTACCCAGTACTGTTGGGCTCATTGCGGAAGGGGAGGCGTGGAATGTTTTATTTTGCAATAGTTTGGTACACCTCTGTCAGTATGATGTCAGTACTGTGCATAACGGGCATTGAGACATGACACTAGCTTTTAAAGTGGAACTGACAATTTGACTAGAGTAACCTTCTTAAAACAAATCAGTTGTGTTATTCTGTACTATCCGGAAAGTGTCTTTCTGATGCAGGTGTATCATGTTTACATTTATAATCTCTGAATGTGTCAAGTGTTTGTATGAACATCAAATGAAATTCATGGTATTTGCTGCTGCAGGGGAAACTTCGGGAAGAAACATTTGAGATAATCATGTTTGCCTTGACTGAGGAATTTTTTAGTCACACATTAAACAAACTGCAGCGATGTATTTAAAAACAATAAATTTTACTGCAATGATGCACAGAAGAATAACACCATCTGTCTGATATACTGTGTCCATAGCCGGACTTCGTAAAGCGTTTACGTTTGTTTGATGTGTGACCTTGTGCCTCAGTGTTACTAAGTAGCAAACCAGCTGGTTGTAAATCAGCTGCAAACGGCGCGTTGGAACTGCTGACATTTCATTTAACTGTATTTATACCAGAGAAGACCAAGCTAAAATGTGTGTGCATTTCTTCCTCTCAACAGGAAGCCGAAGCAGTGGATCCAACCCTAGCGCAGGCAAAGGTAGACGCTCCTCCCCGCAGGAGAAGGGTCAGAGGTCAACATGCAGTGAAGCGGAGCCCACCATTCGTGGAGGAAGGCGCAGTGATAGGTCTGCCAGCCAAATGAGCCATCACAGTCATGCTGTCTCCAGTCACACTCGATCAAGTCTCAGTCACAGTAAGTCACACAGGAGCCACTCTGTCTCACAGAATAGCCACCCCTCCTTCACATACAGCCACGCCCCCTTCACCCAACCAGGGCCAGGCTCCTGTGCCCAGAGTGAGCAAAGCCATGCCTCCTCCTATGGGCCCCCAGGCTTGCCTCCCCCTTATTGTCTGGCCCGTCTGGTCCCCAAGACATCAGTCAGCAGCAACACACCCCCTGGAGCCCCTCCTGGGAGAGAGTTAGCAGCCATTCCTCCTGAGCTCACCGCCAGTCGCCAGTCCTTCCAGCATGCTATGGGCAATCCCTGTGAGTTCTTTGTTGACATCATGTGACAGGACAGTGCCTTTAAAACTCATCAAGCACAAAACAGTTCTCTCTTCTTCTCTGTTTTGTCTTAATCTTTTGCCTCTGTCCGTCAGAGGTCCAGAATGTAGACACTGACTGGCCCTCTGCCTACTCCCCACTACCTGTCTGTCCCCCTGATGTCCAAGCAAAGGAATACAGGCAGCAGGAGCACAAGAGGAGGGAGGCCTTTGACACACACAAGCACGGGTCCTTTGTGGCTGAAAACCTTGTTTTTTGTATTGACGTGACGTGTACAGTTTGTGAAATGTGAGTGGTATTCAATGTGGTGATTCTTTAAAGCTGCCATGCAGACATTCTTGGGAATGTGTACTCTATCTAGGATAATTTCTGTTCTGCAAGTCCTTTAAACTGGCTGGGCCTGGATCTCAATCCCCCAGACTCAGACTGTCACCTACAATTCGCACTTAGAAACTTTTTTCTCCTCCTCTCCTGACCCATATCTGCGCATACTAAAAAAATGACTGGCTTACAACCAAACTCTGGCCCCATTTCCTTTTTGGTGTGGCATCGCCACCGGATTTTTGATGCTCTTATCTGCCAACTACTAAACACTAACATTGATCAGTTCACTAACCATGGATTTCTTCAGCTCCATAAGAGAGGTCCTGTAGCCAGCCATTAGTTTAACTAGGCTGCATATTGCATGACTGTCTCAACTGGTTTAAAGAAAAGAAATTTAATGAATACATTTCATTTAAAGTATTACAGAAATTGGAGGGAGGGCTTACCTCATGCCAATGTTGTAAAGGAAGAATCTGTACACTGGACGACTTTTTGATGTTATTTATGTGATTATGTTGCATTAATGGTGTCATACTTTGTCTACTATGGCTGACTGACAGACAATCAGACATCACCCTTCGTGAATCAGTGGCCAGTATCCACTGTCCTAGCTGTGCTTCGTCGAATGTATCATTATACCTGTTAGTGGTTAAACCCAGTTTAAACACGTTTCAGTAAGCAGGTCACCTTAAAGACAGGATTGCAAACAGTGGGCATCCACCACAGCAGTGAAAGCAAACTCAAAAGGGTTGACATGAGATAAGCCAGGTTGCTCAAAGCAATCATGGTTGTCTCTTCTGTAGCGAGTGTGAGCGTCAATAAAAGTCAGTGCGATAAAAGCCAAAGCCTCACATTGTGTGGTAGATGTTTCTTTAATGTAGGAGTTGTCTATGACCGAGATCTTTTTGTGATTAACATTAGACACTTCTCTTTTTACCACGTCAAAGTTACTTCAAGGGGAATCTTGGCCTTCAGATTCTAATCTCCTTCAAAATAGTGGCAAATCCCTGTTGTATCTGTCAAAACTACACTTACAAGAGGGAAATAACACAAACAATAGTTTTATGAGCACTTTTCCATATTGTCTCTCCCTCCCTTTAGTATGAAACACTGTTTGCAATCAAAGCTTTCTCTTTAATTTTGTCTTACAAAGGAAGAATAAATTGTAAATAGAAATTTATTATATATATGAATAAAACTATATATGTTCAAAAGGGTTGTCTGCATTTTCCATTATCATCACTTGTAATCTTTCAACTTAAATCTCTCTTCCTAAAATATGGTTATTTTTTAACAGGACCACAAGATCAAGGATTCAGTGTCAAAGACAGACTTCTCCAATTTCACTTCTAGTTTAATATTAGCCACATGCGTGTAAAATTAGATGGTCATTTGCCAAGACTGATCAGCAGTCACTAAGTAGGTGCCTATGGTCTCAGAATCTAGAAAAAATTTAAAAAAAAAATACTGGTGAACTGTTACAGGTATAATATCACCACACAATCAACTGTGTAACTTGCACTTTATTCGCTTCGACACCTTACAGTTAACACCCCTGCGTGGAACTTCCGAGCACCGACACTGCTGCGTGTACTTTCCGAGTGGGCTGATGCTTGTCTTAAAAAGGCTCAACTGCACAGTAACCCATACAGACCCCTGTCTGCTTGACCCGCCAACCGCAGATGTTGAAAGATGTTGTTTGAAGTCCCTTTAAGTGACGCCCCCCCACTGCCCTACACGATTGACTGTTATAAAACTTCGTCAGGAAGGAAGTGATGTCAGAGAGTGACTCTTGCCTGTGGAGGCTGATTATACCACTAAAAAAGCAGCCCCCAGAAAAAAAACCTCATAAAACACAGTATTAGACAAACTGAAACATGTACTCCCATACTGACACTGATTTCTGTCACAACTGACATAGTTGCAGTTTGACTCTTTCTCTGAAGCTAATGCCAGCCTACATGCAAATACGTATACACACACACACATTTACCAGCAGAATGACTGTCACTGCTATGCTACTTACCAAACAAATGAAATGCTTTTCCCAAGTAAATATGTTAATTGAGCTTTTGGGTTTTACTCTGCTTCATAGCTACATTTTTAGAGGGAGGTTTAAGAGTAAGTGTAGGAGGTGTTTCTTGGCCAAGTGTGTGTAGGCATGTGAGATGCTCACTTATGACATCACTGTGTAACATGCCTTTAAATGTCAAAGATGAAATGCCAAATGTCAAGCATCATAAGATCATGACAAACGTGACACAGCAGTCACATCATGTGGTAGTGGTAATTGTTTTAAGGCTCCTAATTTTTATGGCTGACTTAGGGCTGACTAATCCATCTTCAGAGAACTGCAATGAGATGTCCTGTGAGTGTAGTCACCTATAATCTCATAATTAGTCATCAAAATTCCCAAAATTTACAAAGGCCACAGGACTTGCCAAGAATTGCTTGTAAATTAATTTGGGAAAATTAACACAGGATAGAAATGATCCAACTAAACAACTGAATTACATTCAGTACATAATCAAGTCTTCTAAAAGGTGTATAAGCTATACTTTCATTTTAGTAAGGTAGGGCATTTACAAAGCAATTTGTTTCAGTTTTTCTATCAGTTTCTGTTACAGTGGTTTCTTTTTAAGGAATCAAAAAAAGCATGCGATATATCACAGGAGTTCAATAGGGAAAATAGTGGAAAATTTTTAACTTTTCTGTGCCCTCTAAACAAACGTGTGATTATGCATGAGTAGCTCTTGTGTAACATGACTCATCAGCGGAGTAACAATTACTCTCAGTTCCTAATAACATATTAGTGCTTCAGCCTTTAGTCGTCGTCTGACTTTATAAATGAAAAAAAAAAAAAAAAAAGGATATCTGCAAGACAAAAGCATTTCTGTGGTATGCCGTGAGTCTTGTTTATGGCCCCTCCTGCTAGAGAGACAATAAATAGGAAAGTCCCTTCCTCAACGTGAGACATGCTTGAGCTTTGTTTACCAAAGCCTGCCCTCTAAACCTCATCAAATTAGGTCATATTAAACTATTAATTTCACTTTATTAACAAGGTTGTGAAATATACAACTCAACGTATAACTACCTTACTTTTACTCCATGCAAGTACAATAAGTAAAACTAGTACAAAACAGCTGTTCTTAAAACATATTTGATGTAAATGTAATATAAAACAAATATATGGACCTTTCAGTTGAAAATATTTCATGTATGGCCTTTTTTTCCTGTTAGCTCCAGGAAATATCATTTATGCAATTAGTCACTAAATGCAATAACACTGTTATGACAGCTGATCAGCAAATGTGATAACAAGGAAGAAATGTATAAATACAAAACCAAAAGATTATCAGGAAATCGGGGCACCAACGGTAGAAACATTTTTGAAAGGTACAGGGGAAACCAGAATACTACAGTGACATGCGTATATGTTTTTTTGGTTGTTGTTTATTAACTAGCTAAATAGCTCTATAGTCTGACTTCACTCAAAAGTCAAAGTGTAGTACAGCTCTCATTTGGACACGCCCCCAAAGATTGACATAATGAAAAGCATGTTCAGCTGCCTGTGGGTTGTGTTAAATGTTAGACTTCACTGAGGAGTTACCACAGAGACTACACTAGACCTAAGAAGCTTAGTGCCAAAAGATTTTTAGACAAGTTTGTGAAAGTTTCTTTGTTTTTTTTTTTTTAAATACCTGGAATATTTGTTGGATATTTCTTGGATTGGATTACCTCACATTTTCCTCAAGGGTCATCCTCAAAAACCAGGCTGGAGAGCTGACAACAACATGGCTGTGATCCTGTGGGCAATGGGTCTCTCTCTGCTCATGCAGGGCTACTTGTTTAGTTTAGGAAGGACTGAGACTGGCTGCATGAAATGGGTCCCAAGTGGAGATGATGTCTGCTGTGAAGCCTGTCACCCAGGTAAGAAATAGAGGAGAAAATTCTAACAACTCACATTGTATTGAAATTGATCACTCTTTGTTAGTTCATAAGGATTGCATACATATTAATAATCATGTCCTGTTATTGTTTTTAAAAGTTTTAAAAATATCAAATTAATAACAACTGCCTGTTTTAAGTGTATATATATATTTATGAAGGAAATGTGAAAGATCCTCTCACTTTCCTCATAAACATAGCTGTTATATTGATATTGTTGTTAACAATATTATCCTTTTACTTAAATGTCCTAAATAGTTCAAGGTATTCTGTGTAGCATCTAATAAAAATCAAAATGCCTACAGAGTTATTCATTAGGTGTTTAAAAAAAAAATAAAAAAATATTCCATCCTTTGAGGAGTTCCTCCCCAGTGGTTGCTTGTAACCAAAAAGCGTTTCAGTGGTTTTTCAGTTAATACCACAACAAAGTGATAAGGCATGAATGATGCAATAGATAATTACAGTAATTTGGAGCTGACATATATACTTGTATGTATCATTAAAATTTCAAACCAATGTAGTTTTATTAGTTGTAGGTTGATTGAGCTGTTCAATTTCAATTTCAATTTATTATTATTTGTATAGCACCAAATCACAATACAAATCATCTCAAGGCACTTTACAAAAACTTTTTACTGTTGTCAACAGTAGGTATTTTGAAGTTTTCCTGCACTTCATTGGAACCTTTACATGTTTTCAATCAGAATCTCACACCATCTTGTGTATAAGGACATGTTACATCACTGAAAGAGCTGATAGTGTAGCCAATGGCATCTACTTTGTGTTTTTTGTGTTTGTGTGTGCATGTTTATAGGAAACCGCCTGGTGAAAAAGTGTGGTCCAAATCCAAAAGAGCTCTGTAAGCCCTGTGAGAGGAAAACATTTACTGTGATACCTGCAGCAATCTCTTGCACACCATGCAGACAGTGCATAGGTATGTTAGTGGACCCTATTGGTGACAAAGACATTTGCTCAGTGTATTACAATGTGAGCATTCAGAACTAAAATTACAACTATCTCTTTTTATCTTTAGGTGCTTTAGTTACTGTAAAAAATTGCACAGCGACAAGTAACACCATATGTAGCTGTAAAGAAGGACTCATCTGTGGGGATGACAGCTGTTCCTTCTGTACTGAGAAGTGTGATAAAGGCCAGGAACCAACAGAAGATCGTAAGTAAACCTACAAAGAAGCGCATCTTATTGGTACACAACACACGATACAAGTTACAATTATTGGCAAGTCAACCAAATCTGTCTACACAGGTTCTTGCAGACCATGTCCGGATGGAATGTTCAGTGACCAGATTCAACAGAAGTGTAAACCCTGGAGTACCAAGTGAGACATACCCTGCTCTGTTGTTGCTGCATTGACTCACAGATTTAATCAAAACCAAGAGGCTTATTGGAATTCTGTCTGTTTTCTTTTTTTTTTTCTAAGGTGTCCCAATGAAGGTGAATATATTGTGGACAAGGGAAATAGATTTACTGACATCAAGTGTAATACTGTTCCAATTGCTCCATCACACAGACCCATCCAACCTGGTAATACATGATTCTGTTTTTCCCAGTTCAGTTTTTCTTTAATTTTGATCTTTATTTATCTAAAGCTCTAATTTCTTGCTTTTTTGTACCAGACACCACTCAACAGGCATGGCCACTGGTCTTATCTGTGGTCACCAGTGTTGCTCTGATTGGCTTTAGCATCATCATTATAGTCACTGCTGCTGTGAAAACCCTCCAGAAAAGGAAGAAGACAAAAAAGCCAATCACAAAACCACCAATAATCAGAACGCCTACAGGTAATCACTATTTTACTTTCAGGGCAGAGATTATCCTGACTGTTAATAAATGATACTTAGTATACAGAAAATGAATGAACACAATCACAAATACATTTAAATAATCGCAGTAGATAAACTTTGTTTTCTTTTTCTCCCTCCTTTAGATGATCCTCAGACATTAATAGCGATAGAGTGCAGCTTTCACGAGGCCCAACAAGAACAGGGCAGCAGTCAAGAGTCGCTCAACTCTGGGGAATCCTCAGAACACCTCATAGCAGTGAAAGGAAACCTGGCAAGATAGCAACCCTGCCTTTGTTGAATTCAGACAAAGGAGGATATTCTGAATACGAAAGGGTTTTTTCCATCTTAGTGTTACTGAGCCAATTGCTGGACAACGTGTTTGCCTTTTGAATTTGTTTATATTCTAATGAAAGAAACAGAACACTGTGTTTATATAGCTGCCTTTTTATCCACTCTCTTCCCTTTATCAAAGTAACAATTAAATATCCTGACTTTTCTAATGACACAGAAATAATATACGTGTCAGGAAGGGGAATTCTGAAAAAACTGGGGGAAAAACAAAGTAGACTTAGAGTCTACTCAGCAAGCAAGCCTGTTTTTCCCCTAACAATTGAGCTTGAAAGGCAAAGTTCCAAAATAGCAAGTTTTTGAATCATTACTCCAGCACTAGATAATGTGAAAACAACAGATTCTACATTAAATATCAAAGCAGACTGTAAAATAATACTGTAGTATTTGACTGTGTGTGAATGAGTTGCACTACTCCAGTATTTGTCTGAGCAGTAAAGCTGCTGGGTGTTACTCTATGTGAAAGTACAGTGCAGGTGGGAATAACTGTTTTTTGTTTGTTTATTTTGCTACAGCCAAATTAGGAGGTTATGAGGGGGTTAATTTTGCTATTTGTCTATGCATGGTGACTGTGTGATAAATTGTGAAACAATGTGGCATATACAGCCTCTTTCACTGTAATTTATACTGTCAGAAACTCCACGGACTTTCCTACAACTGCTTCATTAATGTCAGAAAGTCCAGAGAAGGGAGTTTCCCCTATGGTAAATAGGTACATTAACTACATTTATGCCCCTGTCTCTTTTTATGAGGGCGAACAGTACTTACGGAGCAAGCTGATACATGCCTCTTGAGTAATATATAAGTTATCCCAGGAGAATTCTTTATTGAGATGAGTTGGTAGATTGCGATGAGTCATGCACTGCAGATAATTTTGGCATTTCTATTGAGTGTGTCATGTGGGAAATCCTCAGGATAAATATGATGTATCCAAGATATCAAAACTAGGCTCAAGGGTCATGTGGAAACTCCCTCCATCAGTCCTGTACTCCCTGTTGTGTGTTTATCTTCTAGCACAATGAAGTGGGCAGTGAGAAAAGAAAGCCCAGAAAAACAAAAACAAAAAAAATCTCTTAAGTGTAGCAGGCGTATGTTTCTTCTGAAATGGAACAGTTGAGAAATATGCTGTGTGGGCATTGAGTGAAAATGTTAGCCCACTCCTGTAGTAACATAAGTGAGTGCATGAGTCACAACTTGAGCAAAGCAGTGTCTGTTGAAAGACCACAGAGTTCAGAGGTGCTGTCTTGAGAAGTTACCGCAGTACAGTGTGACATTTGTCATACAGTAACATTTTTAGAAGCGCTGTAGCACTTTAATTTACCTGTCAACTGCGCCTTGATTAATGTTTGAACTTCCGGTTTGTCTGGTTTGGAAATTCCTCTTTTTGCCTTATCACTTTTTAAAGTCTGTTTTTATGTCTCAGTTACCCACACATCTTGGATTACTTTGCACTATGTGCCTTATTTTACTTTGTACATACTTTTTTTTAAACACAATTTTGTTGGATTTTTATGAGCAGTTGCATTTCTATTCATCCACCTAAACAGTGGAGTTCATAATGTAAACAAGTATATGAATAAAATGAATTCATAAAATAAAATTAAGACAAAGAATATTTTGTGTGTGTAGGAGTCAACTCAAATCCCTGTTAGTGTGAGCTTTCTGTTTTATGAGTAGTGTTAACTTGCATCTTAAATGACTGGTCAAAAAAAAAAAAAATCTATGACAATACCCAAAAACATAAGCTTGAGAGATACCAAACAATGTGAGCTTAAAGGTCCACTTAAAAGCACACTTCTGAAAAGCTAGCACTGGGTTTAGATTGCTCTGCTAGATATTCTGTCAAGAACAAACAAGAACATCCATGCTCTAATGAGTTTGATATACTGTATTTACATCTGGATATTAAAGCACTTTAACATTCAGTGATGCCAGTTATGAATGTGTATCATATGTTGTTTTTTCTTTTTTCACCATATGATTGTCATATAAGAGTAAACGTAAGGAGTACTGTCCAGCTGCTGGCAGACAGCTCAAATGTAGATGTCTCAAAATAGCTTGCACGAAAACTGTGTCATTTAGGTTCAAGGGTTATCAAAGTCATTTCTTTTGTTTTCTTCAGAAACTCGATTGTTCTTTTGTCAAGGATGTGGGTCAGACATCCTAAGTAGTGCACAGAATGTCCAACAAATGCAAAAAGCCCCTAATATGTTGAACTGATATGAAGCCATCAAACCATTAAACTTTGGTTATTGTTTTGTGAATTTGATGGGAGAAATAAATATTCTGGGCACAATTAAAAAAAAAAAAAAACAAACTAAAAAACTTGCATGCAGAAATCCCTCAAGGTCTTTCCAGAAGTATCTACTACAGATACGATATTTTGGAAGCTGATAATCTACTGCTTAACTAAATGAATACAAATACAATTTAAAAAATGTATACTATTTAAATTAAACACAACACTAAAAGACTTCAAACAATACTTGAAGGTATTAAAGGCATGGGTCCCAGGTGTTGCCATCATTCAATAATTCAACAAATATGTCTCTTTCCTTCAATTTTCTCCACTGGACTAAAGTGCTAGTATGGGTAGCTGGTAGAAATTAATTCTGTGATGAAAACAATGTAGTTAAACTGATATTTAGTGTCATAAATCATATTTCCACACCAAAAGGAGATTTGCTGGATATTACTGCTGCTTGCAATTTTCCTTCTTCTCTTTGGGTTTAGTGCGTCCTGATTTGTCTGTTTGCCGCTTTGTAGGTGGGATGAAAGTAGGCTCCTCTAGGAAGTCATGTAAGCCAGATTGCGGGAGGGTAAGTGACTGACAAGTTGGGACTGTAATGAAGGAAAAGGATGTCAGTGATACAGCCATTGTTTTACTAATTTCATTTTAATTTCCATTTGTCCTGTTTATAGCACCTCCCATGCTGAGATCCTCTGTGCCTTGCCTTCTGGCCTGGAAGGTTGGGTCCAGCTCCTCCGCAATGTTCCTGATCTGCTGGCCTTGTCTGTAAACACACCACTTTCAGGTTATCATATACAGTGGAATAGCTGTAAGTAGTAAGTATCCGTTTTGATATATATTGATGCAGAAACATTTACAGTGTAGGGGTGGTGGGGCTGGATGGCTGGTTCTCTGGGGAGCAGTCCTCAGTGGGGGAAGGACCACCCTCTGAATCAAGTCTTTCTCTCGGGACCTGAGGCAGACAGATGAGTCTAACTCCTTTCACCAGTTTGTTTTAAAAATGGAACTGATGAAAATACCAATACTAACAAAAATTATAGCAAAGCCAAATGTAAGAGCTGCAGTGTGTCAAATCTACCTTTGAAAACCGACAGTTTTTCAATATGCACAAGAGTTACCTGTCTCTCTCGTGCAGCTTGTCTGTCGTGGTGGCTCATCATTGCTCTGTGTTCGCGCCACGATGCTGGCCCCTCTAGCTCACGAGATCTACGCTTCGACTTAATTTCCTGCTTCTGCATAAAACGTGCAATCTCCTAGTGTAAAAGAACAGCAAGGTGTCACTCCACATGTAGACAGTAAACATGAAATACACGGCTAGTGTCAATTGATTGCTGTACCTCATCCTGAGCTACTTGTGCTACCCTGAAGTCTCCCTCTGAGTAAGAACTGCATGGAGACGGCTGGGAATTCTGTGATAACAAGGCAGTAAATGTCAGAAGACTGATCTGCCCTTCCTTCATGACTCCTAGGTTTCAGTGTATCATGATAACCTCTTGGATTCCTTAGAATGCTCACCAGCTTGTCCTCCTCCTCCTGCAGTTTGCGGGCCAGTTCTTGATCTTGTAAGACTTGTTGCAGCTCTCCTAGATCCAGGCTTGTCTCACCTGGCTCTGGCTGCAGTGGCATTCCTAAGGGTGAGTTTTCACAATGTCAGAAAACCAAACGTGCTAAAGCAAAACAAAACATAATCAATCATCCAAGTTTAATGAAAACAGAGGCAGAAAGGCAGAAAGGTTCATGATATCTGAATCAGAGGATGCAGAGGATGCAGCATGTAAAAACATGTCAGGTGTTGAAAGGGAGATTCATAGATTTTATTCTCTACATGAAGACAAAGAATGCTGATGAAGATGAGAAACGAAAGCACACGCTAAAGATTATTTTAGGACTACTCAAATTATAGATATGAAACAGGAAATTGTCCCACTTCAGCAGGAGATACCATATCACCACTAAAGCCGACATTGGCCCTGATTAGATGACAATTGGGGAAAATGAGAGGAGCAGGCGTAAACAGATAGGGAGCACAGCTTTGGAAGGTTTCTTTCTGCAGACTGGAGCTAGCTGCAGTTCTGGATGTTACCTGCTGCCATGCGCCTTGATCTATCTTTGACTGAACCCCCGCTGCTGCTGAGGCTTTGGCTACGCTGTGGGGCTCTTCGGCGGGGCTGCTGTACTCTCCTTTCCACCTCCTGCTCCTCCTCTGAGCTTAACCTTTCTTCTATGGTCTTATGCCAATGCCTGTGTCCATTGGTTTGTCTCTTGGCCCTGTAATTATCTGCATTTCTCTCACTCTCACAATCATTAGTGTATCTGTGCTCTTTCCTCCTTCTACTGCCTTTCCTTTCTCTGTTAGCAAGGTTTGAGTCTCTACTACTCTCATAAAGCCCTCCCTCATGCTCCACATTATCATAGTTCCTGTCTCTGTTGTCTCTGTGATCTCTCATACTGTTCTCTTGGTGTGATGATCGCCTCCTTTCCCTGTTATCTCCATGGAAACTATGCCTGGTGGTGGCAGCTCTCTGGAAAAATCTCTGATGTGGTTGGGAGTCGCTGCAGGAGACCTCACTCCCGTGAAGCACCTGGCTGTCTCTTCTTTGAGGACATATTTGCAGTGGCACCCTGTTGCTGCCAAACCTCACAGGCACACCCCTCTCTCTAAGCACCTGGCCTAGCATAGCCCAGACTTGGCTGCTTTCATCCTGCTGTTTGCTAGAACTCCTAGTATCGTCCTTAAAGTGGACATGTTTGTCAGGGTTGTCCTTATAGCTCCACGTCCTTGCTAAGTCTCTGCTGCTGTGTCTGCTCCTGTCAGGTAGCCTGACAGATTCACTGCGACTAAATCGCCTTTCTTTAACCTCAACCAACCTAGAGTCTATATCCTGATCTCTTCTCCTGTGCCATCTCTCATACTCCTCTATGCAATTCCTTTCCTGATCCTGGTTCCTAGGCCTCCTCTTCTGTCGGACATAATTATCATAACAGTCCTCATCCCACTCTCCTTCCTCCTCCTCCTCCTCCTCCTCCTCCCAACCTCTGAGCTCATCTGTGAAACTGCTGTGTGAGCAAAGACTTCTGTAGTTTCTCTCTTGCGGGTGATGTAAAGAGGCCCGCCGTTGTGGAGGTGCCATGTTGGCTCTTTCATTCAGTCTCTGAGACCAGACAGAGAGTTGTTCAGAG